>NW_006284838.1:726709-771021 GCF_000327345.1 Myotis davidii | reverse complement strand
AGACATTATTTCAAAGCTGTAATAGCATGACAAAGACATTTGAAAGATACAGTAATAGAAATTCTCAGTGTCAAAAACTATATAGACATTATTTCAAAGCTGTAATAGCATGACAAGGACATTTGAAAGGTACAGTAATAGAAACTCTCAGTGTCAAAAACTTGATGTTTCTGACTATCTCTCTCCCTTCCTCTCTGTAAAAAATCAATAAAATATATTTTTTAAAAAAACTATATGTACTTTACTGTTTGTAAAGTGTTTCAGGATGTGCCCAGAAAAATGGGTCTTGGGTGGATGTGTGAGACGATGAAAAATGATCACATCCTAATTACTCTCACATTTACTCATAATGATAGAATGACTAATAGAGTGTGGCAGGTAGAGGCTCGAATACAAACACCTTAAACACATCCCGGCTGAGTGCAGATAGAACTGTGGCGCGAGGGAGGATGAAGAATGTCTGTTATGGAGTTTTGCTTTTCTGGTTTTTACCCCTGCCTTCCCATTTACCAGCTGTGAGATCCAAGAATACTGAATGATCACTCTGTGCTTCCATTTCTCTTCTGAAAAATGAAGATATTTATATCTGATTAATGGCTTTATTTCAAACATCATTTTCAAATGTTAACTTCTAGGGTTTCTATTATCCTAAGATTTTCTGGTTTGAATTGCTGCAACTAAAGCAGCTGAGACAAATTGAGACCACGAGAAAGTCTGACATGCAGTAGCATGCTTCATCAATTACATTCACTGTTAAAATATTGCACTGATTGTAGTTGGCGAGTAACCACGGCTCAAAACCCTCTCCGTGAAGTGTCTCCACACACCCAGGGTGCCCTGCACCAGGCTTCCCCATCATCCTCAGGATTAATCCAGAGAGCACAGAGTTAACACCTGGGTGCCCCGTGGTCTCCAGGACCCCTTTAAGCTATAGCCAGGTTCATTCTGATTGGCCCTGTCATTTCCAGACACGTTGATATTTGGAGTATCAACTCTGCACATACTTGACAGGCAAGAAATTTGAGTCTGGGAGACATTTCTTGAGTAAATAAACATATAAATGTGTATCAAAAACCATTAAACCATTTTTATTGTACTCACGGACATAAAAAGTAATGCTGATTATTAGCAGTCAGCCTCAAGGACGTTCACATAAGCATATATAGGTTTCATTTCTCTCTAGAAACATTACTGAGATGGAGCTGCCAGGTGGTGTTACCTTGCCATGCGGAGGGTATATGTGTGCCTGTGGTGTTGGTATAACTGCCACTGTGACAGCCAGTATAATACTCAGAAAGCATAGGTGAAACATATACTATATGCTACGTCCTGAGGTTAATTATGGGGACATAGAGATGGCCTTGCCGCGTCCGCAGGAATCCAGGAATCCATTGTCTAGCCTGGGAAGTGTGGGGAACAGAGAGACAGCGTTAAATTGGAATTCAGAGTGATTAGTACAGTATGAAAGGCAGGAAGGAAGTGTTACCGGACACCAAATCCTGGCAGCTCCTGCCAACCTCAGGATGTGGGGAAGGCTTCCATGGGAGCTCACTTGTGAACTAGGTGTGAAGCAATCAGAAATGTTTTGCCAGGCAGAGGAGACACACCGGCCATGGAAAGAAAGGTCAGTGGTGTGTAGAGTCCCCGCCTGGAGGGGGCCTGATGGTTCTGGAGTTGAGTTATGGAGAACAGCAACGGAGGGGCAGCTGCGGACGGGAAGGGAGCTTTGTGCTCAGCCTGTGCTCAGGCTGTCACTCGGGATTAGCGTGAGGAAGTTGGGTGGGGAATAGCTGAACACGGGCAGTGTTTGCTAATCTGGCATAGTGAGGGCCCAGGGAGCGGCAGGCACAGCAGGAGGAGAGCTCAGGTGTGCCCTCAAGGTGGCTGTGTCACCTGTTGACTGAGCGGGAGGCTCTCAGGGGGGCTCAGGAAGACCAGGTGGAGGCTGTTGCTGCATGCGCCAGGGGTGTTCACCCACTCTGTGTCACGTAATGTCATCTGGGAAGTAAAGATGTCACAGAATGAAACCCTGTCCCCGCCATGGTCAGTCATCCTGTGGTGAAAGACATTATTGCATGAGAAATCACATCCCACGAGGAAGTTTCGTAGGGGCGTATGGGAAGGAGAGCTGTGTAATTCAGGCCCTAAAGGCATCTCATGAACACCCCGTGGACCTGACCTGGAAGAGAGGGACAGACCCGGAGGCTGTGAGCTGCGGGCTCTGTGCTGGAGAAGCCGGAAAGGGCACACGACACACCCCCTGCTCTCTCCTTCCTTTCGGGATTCAGTACCGGCCTGTCACTACACAGGGCCATGTTCCCTCCTTGGCGGGAGGTTTCAGACTTTCTGGGTACCTGGTGCTGCTCATGCAAGTGAGGGAACATCTGGAAAGTGGGAAATGATCCTGCTGGCAGCCAGGTTGTGACGTTCCTGAAGGAGCACACGTAATGTCCCACCCAGCTCCTCTGCGGTTTTGTTTGGAACTAGAGGTAATCATTTAAAAATGTCTAAGCATCCTCCTCTTCTGACCAGTGTAAGCGGTTGCTGCTCCTGTGTCCACGACAATTCCTCCTGCAGGCCTCTTGCGTCCTGGACTTTTAAGCTATGCATTCACCATAGTGTGCCCTGCTTTCCTAAGGGCTGCTCAGCCTAGGGGCACTCAACTCACAACCCAACACCCCAGCAAGGCTGTCTTACTAGGAAGGATGAAGTCTGTCTGGGGATTTTAAAAACCTCGTCTCTAGTAGATAAAAGTCTATCATTCAGGGTTGGTGC
The DNA here is from genome assembly GCF_000327345.1 of Myotis davidii. NCBI lineage: Eukaryota > Metazoa > Chordata > Mammalia > Chiroptera > Vespertilionidae > Myotis > Myotis davidii. Next base: position 768,246 of record NW_006284838.1, on the reverse strand, counting down.
GAGGATATGTGCTTGGGCCATGCTGGCTGCTATAACACAATGCCGTAGACTGGGTGGCTTATTAGCAACAGAAAATAAGCACATTTCTACAGGTCTGGAAGCTGGAAGTTCAAGATCAAAGCTTTAACAGACTTGGAGTCTAGCGAGAGCCCACCTCATAGATGGCTATCTTCCCGCTGTGCCCTCAGTGGTGGAAGGGGTGAGGGAGCCCTCCGGGTCTCTTCTAAGAGCAATAATCCTACATGCAGGCTTCACCCTTATGATCTAATCACCCCACAGGCCCCACCTCCTAATACCCCCACATTGGGTGTTAGGATTTAACATAGGAATTTGGGGGAGGACACACACACTTGGTATACAGCAAATATTCCTTCTCTATATTGGGCAGCGAGTAAGCACTAGCAACACCAACCACACACACACACACACACACACACACACACACACAGCAACAACAACAAGCAACTGAAAATTATGTTCCTATCTTCCAGAAGCCTATGGTCCATGGGACAAACAGATGACAATAATGAAGGTTATAATTTTCAGTAGAGAGTCTGAGGCTTTCCCCTGGAGCAAGACTCATTTCTGTTTGACTTTGACAAATAAGCTCAAAGCCTGGACTTCCCAGGCCTAAATGTCATCTGTGGTTCAAGTCTCTGAGTAGCAGTCAAATTGTCTCTGCTCATTAGAATGAAAGACAAATAGAAAAATGAAGGGCGTGGGGCCTTGGCGTAAATGGGCAAAGTGCCTCTGAGAAGAGCCTACACGTGGCAGGACAATCTGAAGGAGTTTGTAAAGAGCAGAGTTACCTAGTGGGAACTCAGAGAATTCCCCAGAATGTTTCGCTGGGTCCTAATATGTGCCGTGGGTGAAATCTTCAGGTTGCTGTGAGTGTGTGGCAGGTTCAAGACCTATTCAGGAAGTAGAATCGCCAGTAGTTGGTGATTGCACACGGAGGTGAGGTGAAGGGGGCTCCCTATATGCACTGAGGGATCAATGATGTAACGTTAGCCGAGAAAGAATCCTGAAGTAAGTTCAATTTCCTACGAGTTAATTTTTAGGTCCCTTTGGGATAACCAGGAGGAAAGGAGAGGTAGGCAGACTGGCATAGAGAGAAACCTTTTAGCTGGAGGTGTAAGGTGCATAGGAGATAACAGGCAGGACCACCCAGGCAGCCAGTTCTCAGAGTTTACCTTGCAGAACTACCTGGGGACTTCTGACCTCCCTGCCTGGGTCTGGTGCGGTAGGTTTGTGGTGGGGCTCACGGTTATGCTTCTAATACACCCCCAGACAGTGCTCTGCTGCTGGCCTGAGGACCACACACGGAGTAGTCCTCAGTCAGGGAATAAGTAAACCTGAAAACCAACCCAAACAAACAAAACAATCACACAAATAGAAATAAAAACGTGGCCCCTGAAGGACAGTACAGTAGAGCAAGCTGCAAGGTCAGAGTCATGTGATCTTGTGCCCGTGATGTAAAGCTGTGAGACTTGATTTCTTCATTTGTAAAATATGCATAAAAGCATAAGTAACAGCAAAAACTCATACTGTTGTTTTAAGGCCAGACACAGCTAAAGGAAAAGCTTACACTGTGCTGAGAGTAGGCCAGGAGTTATTTGAAGACCTGTTCTTAAGTTAGCCAGCTTTTACATACAAATTAGATGAGGCCGAGGTTACAGAAACCAAAAAGCAAGGGGAACATCAAGGCTATGCTATGTGACACCATCGGAGCCAGTGAAAGCTTTTGTCATGAAGGCAGCAGCTGAATGTCAGATTCTTCTGAGAGTCCAAGGCGATGGGAAATGTTTAAATATCCACTGGATTTAGAGAGAGTGACATAGACTGAAGCCATTCAGTACAGCGATGTGGGGAGCAGGACGGTGTGTGTGAAGCTCAGAGCATAGAGCCCACCCCGCGCCAACGGCTTCAGTGACAGCAGCTGCTATTACATCTATTGGAGCTGGACGCAGTTTGTATGGGCATGTGCATGCACATGCAGGTAGAAGGGGAAATACTCAGCATTAATAAGCTCCACCATTCCCAAGTAAATGCGATTCCGCTGAGCAAGCTCTGTCCTGGGAGCGTTTGCTTAAGCCAGAGAGGAGTTTCTAAAAGCAACATTTCAAAGGGGAAGGTGGCAGGTAGGTCATGCAAATTTAACAAGAGTCCTCTTTATGTGGGCAGTGAGAAGTGGTAGCTCTGGGACCCACAAGGAACCCTCAGTCCTCACAGCAGGCCTGAGACTCAATTGAACTTGAAATTCCATGCCCAGCACTCCCCATTTTTCCCACGCCAGCAAAGTGAACAGCCATCTGATGGCTGGGCCAAGGGACAGAGCTATCTTTGCCTCTTGCCAGCTGAGAAATGGTTTGTTTCCCTTTCCAACGCGGCTGCATTCTCCTTGCAGCTTTCCTCGGCCATTCAGTATTTCCTAGCTCAGTCCCATGCTAGTGCTCACTCCTGGGGGGCACGAAGTGGCAGACTCCAGGGGGGATTGTCATGTAGAGCAGCAGGTTCATTCCCACCAGGGCTTCCGCAGACCCACTGCTGGAGCCAATGACCTTATTGAAATGGCTTCTGGCCTGTAAAAGCATTTTCCTAATCCTGAAAGCTTTTAGATGCACCACCAGATTCTTAACTTTTCTTGGAGAGTTGTCATGTCATGAACTCAGTGGGGGAAGGAAAGAACTGCTTGATGAAACTGACATTTTCAAGCCAGGAATGTGAAGCGTGTGTTAGGGTCTATGCAGGCCTCATCATTCTCCTTCCTTAGGTGTGCTCCTCTTCAGATCAGTAGGTGCCATTCCTTTTCCTGGGCCAATGAAATCATTCCCCTTTAAGACCTCGCCCAAAGACCAGCCCTTTGGGAAGCCCTCCAAGATAACTGTAGCCCAAATGACACTCCCCCTTTCTTTGATTATCTGCTACAGTTATTATCTGTAATAGCCCATTTGGCACTCTTGTTCCCACAACAAAATCTGCGCTCCCCGTTGTGTGTGGCATTGTGCCCGCAACATAGAACTCCTCCATCCGCAATCTTCAGGTTCCACTCGGTACTTAAGGGGAAAACCAGTCATTGTTTTAATTCATTAATAAATTAACTTTCATTGCAAAATCTGCAGGGATTTCTGTCTTCCAGCCTTACATGTTCTTCCCATTTCGCCTTTAATGCAGTAAGCACCACCACCTCCCACTGTGTGTTTAATTACTGTACTGATTGCTTACTTTGTAGGCTACATGATGTGGAAAAAATACAAAACTTAAAAGCAAGGCACTCTCCCTGACCTCCCTAGGGGTAGAGACTGAAGCCCATAAAAATATAAGAAAACACATTTAACTCTACACATAACTGGTGCCAGAGGAGTGGTCTGGATAATTGCACAACCCCTGCGGCCCCAAGTGCAAGCCCTGTCCCCCCTGCCAGCAATGGACTTCCTTGACCTGAGACCTGGACCTTCGGTCATGTGCTTGTGAGAGCCTTCCTTAGCACCATCTTTGTTCATTTTAAGCCTAACATTCCTTTATCTTTCAGGCCTCTCTTTTAGAAAATCTCTATACATGTATTTTTTTTTCTCTTTTCTTCCCCTCCATCTGGTGAGTTTTCTTTACCTTGCCCAATGTCTGTAATTTTTGGTGAGTAGTGCTATACGGGTACCATATGGTCAAATGCTCAGGTGAATTCAAAGATTTCAAATATATTGATAATTGCAGTTTGTTTACCTAATAGAGACCGGTGCATGAAATTGGTGCACTCAGGGGGGTTCCTCAGATCGGTCTGTGCCCTCTCACAGTCCAGGAGCCCTTGGGGGATGTCTGACTGAGGGCTTAAGCTGGCAGTCAGACATCCTTAGTTCTGCAGCAGAGGTGGGAGATGCTCCTGCCACCACAGCTGCGCTTGCCAGTGGTGAGCCCAGCTTCTGGCTAAGCGGCTCTCCCCTGTGAGAGTGCACTGACCACCATGGGGCAGCTCCTGTGTTGAGCGTCTGCCCCCTGATGGTCAGTGCACATCATAGCAACCGGTCATTCCGCTGTTCATATTTGCATATTAGCCTTTTATTATATAGGATAGAAAGATTAAGCCCAACATCCCATTACTTTTTATTATATTCAGTTACTCAACTAATGCAATTTTCTTTTAATTCAGTCAAGTTATTGTGAAGGATAAGCAGGTGCATTTTAATTTAACTTTGAGGTTCTCTGAGCAGTGGAAATAGGAAACCTGAGTATGTTAAGCCTGATAATCTCCATTCTCTCCCAACCTGGGTGTTTGCAGAGGCATTTACCTGGGTCTCTGAACCTCTGATAGAGGATGACATGATGGGGAAAGAAGTTGGTAGAATGGGGAGGTAACCACTGGAGAAAGTAGTTGTCAGATGAAACTAATTGATTGTAATTGCTTTGCCATCATATTGCTCTTGGAGCCTGTAGCTTGTTAAAACCACTGATTATGAAAGAAGGATCTCACTTTTTATGCTGTAGGTCATGTTAATGAAGAGCTGTTCTTAGAGAAATGATCAGTGGATATCAATAAACGGATAATAGAAATTAAAGGAAAACTTAATTAACTTGATCATGAGTTACTATACTTCAGCAGTCACAGTAGCAGTCAACTGTGTGGTGTTCCCTACTGAATCTTTTGCTTGGAGCTCTTGAATTTTAAGTATTTCCCACAGAAAGAGAGATTGAGCCTGTGAAACTATTTATCACATACTGTCTTAAATAACAAATCATCCTGTAGATTTATCTTGGAAAACAGAAGATATGTCTGTTTTACAGAGCCTTTATTTTGTGACAAAGTATTAATAGGAAGGTATTTTGAAATGGAAAAAATAAGTTCCCATTGTATCATCAGGAAAGGATATTAGAAGTGGGTTCTTTAATGCTCGTGGAATATGAGTAGTATATAAGTGAGCATCTGTCTGAATCTGAAGATAATATTTATCAATGTTAAAATGAGTATACTAAAATGATAACATTAATGTGAAGTTATATCTAACATTTTGTTGTAGGATGTGCATTAATGTTCATATGATTGTAACTATCATATCTTTCATCCTGGCATTTAAACTGTTGGTGATGTTAGAGTGATCACATTTACTGGAAACGTTTTTACTGAGCACCAATTCTGATTAAGGCTCAGGCTCAGTCTGGCCTCAAGGAACTCACAGACTAAAGGAACAAACGTGAACAAATGGTTGCTTGTAGCATTAAGCACAGTGATACCAGCGATAAAAAGTGCTAGAGGGACGCAAGGGGAAAATAACGCGCACTCTGAACGATTTCTCGGTGTCTTCCAGCAAAGCTAAAGATGGTCTAGATTGGAGCAGTGTGATAGTTCCTGGTATTTGGGGAAATGAAATAACAGAAATTAGGGTGTGTGTTTTAGGGTGCAAGAAGATGAGATTAGACAGGCAAAATTCCAGATGGCTTATGTCTTTCTTTGCCCCCCTATGGGATTTTGAGTTATTCCTATGGGAATGGGGCTCCCAGAGGAGTTTTAAATGTTGAAGGACAGAAGTGAATTTCCTTTTAGGAAGATCACTGCCCCCTCAGTGTGGATGATGGCCAGGAACGGCTCATTGCAACCTCCAGGTAGTAAGCAGGTACAATTGCCTGTGCTGGTGAATATTAGTGTTAATGTAGGTCTGTGAAAAGGAAATTAAAAGAGCTCAAAAGCCGAATCATTTTTCATCTTTGACTTTTAAAATATATTTTTCTGAATGTGAGATTAGTGCTAATACACTTGTTGCTGAAAACGTGAAACTACAATGTCTACACGTGATAATAGAGTCTGTGTCTAGCAGACAGCACATACTTCTGGCTAGTTTTGTGTTTAGGAAGTAGATGTAGATGTGTTGCTTACTTGAAAAAAAAATGTAAGTAATTATGATTTTAAAATACATGTTTAAGATAATGCTTAAAAAATGGCAATAATTTTGGTTCTGTTAAAGAATCACCAGAATAAAATTTCACATTAAAGATTCTGTTTTAGAAATTGGAACATTTGCATTTTAATTACATAACAAAAGGATAAAGTGAAGGGATAATTGGCTTGGCTATTAGCCAATTACAGCTATAACTGAAAAACAAAAATAAACAATCAAAAAACCTCACAGAAACTGACAATGGTTTCCACAAACAGTCACAATAGACACTGATCAGATGTTTGATGACATTTGGCAACACTAAACGGGCGGGGGCATTGTTTCAGTCCCGCACACAATGTGTTTGCTAAAACCGAAATTAATGAGAGCAGATTGGAGGAGTTTGAAGGGTCATTCGGTTTTCATGCGAGTGCATCCTCAGATAAGGCTTGTCTCCAGTGATCCCAGTTGTTAAAACCTCATGGAGAAATAAGGCGATTCAATGCCGTGGTTGTCTTAATCTGTCTGGGCTGCTGTAACAGTACCAAAGACTGGGTTACTTCTAAGGAACAGCAGAAACTTATTTCTCATAACCCTGGAGGCTGGGGAGCCCGAGGTCAAGGTGCCTGCAGATGCAGTGTCCGGTGAGGTCCTCCTGGTTCATAGAAGGCCGTCTTCTCGCTGTGTCTTCACGTGACCCAATGGGCCAAGCAGGCCTTGGATCAGTCATGACCTAATCTCTGCCAAAGGCCCTCGCTTCCTAATACCATTACCTTGGGGATTAGGTTCCACTGTATGAACTTGGAGGAGGTCACATCCAATTGCATTTTTTTATTATAGGGGAGGTTTTATCCGGTCTGTCTAGCGTTCCCATAGTCAGTGCCAGGAGAGGGCCTCCGTGTGGAGATTCAGGGCAGTGCCAGGAGCCGGGGTGTCAGAACGCACCACTGACCGCACCGATCTGTGTGCTTCCCTTACAGACACCACCACATATGCCACCGAGCGGTCCGAGCACTTCAAGCCCTGCCGGGACAAGGACCTGGCCTACTGTCTCAACGACGGCGAGTGCTTCGTGATCGAAACCCTGACCGGATCCCACAAACACTGTCGGTAAGCCATTGCGGCCCTGGCCCGAGTCGGGCCCTCAGAGAGGCCTGGCGGGGGAGGGGAGTTGCAGCCCGTTGAATTTACAATGAGATGCCTACAGTCCCGCTGTTTGAATGGTGGAATCAAGAGTCTTAATGGGAGAAGGGAGAAGGCTGGTATCTTGTATCTGAGGAAGATAAAACTGAATGGAAGTAGACAAGATCTGAGTTTTACCTGATTAAGTAAAGGGCGATTTGCCTTAAGGACTACCAACCTGATAGGAATAATGGTTCACTCCCTTTAGCGGCCTGTGTTTTGGTGTGGGTCTTAGGCACATGTGCTTCCACTTGGAGGAATCCCTTCTTGGAAACCTTTAGACCAGTGGTTCTCAACCTTCTGGCCCTTTAAGTACAGTTCCTCATGTTGTGACCCAACCATAAAATTATTTTCGTTGCTACTTCATAACTGTAACGTTGCTACTGTTATGAATTGTAATGTAAATATCTGATATGCAGGATGGTCTTAGGCGACCCCTGTGAAAGGGTCATTCGACTACCAAAGGGGTCGCAACCCACAGGTTGAGAACCACTGCTATAGAGTGTGGCACAACAGAGAGAACTGCTCATCTGAGATCTGGCATCTTAATGTTTGCTGTGCACCAAACCCGAGACTGTCACTGTGTCCAGGCAAACGGCGTCTTCCTTTGCTTCTGCCCCATTTATTCATTTCGATACATTTCCAACACCTCTGATGATGAAATGCCCTCCAGCCGGCGCTTGTAAATGGAATCGCCCTTCTGTTGCAGCCTGGGTAGAGAACTACTTAGGGAAAACTCTCAGTAGATATCAGGAAGGTGTTTAATTGGTTTTTAGAGACATGAGGTTACGTAACTGCTAAAAATAAAAACATGTGGAGATAAACAGTGCACCTGCGGACCCTGCTGCTCTAAGGCTCCATAGAAGAATCAAATTAGCATCTGAAAAATATTTCCAGCAAGCTTTCCTTCCAGCCCTCTCCCTGCAATTTGTTTTCCTTGCAGCTTTGTTTATGCTTCAGTGATCATATATATCCACACCCCCTCCTCTTTCTTTACTCTTCTCACATGACACAGTTATTAAATTAATTATTCTGAGTCATGAAGCATGGAAAATTATGACTTTGCTCTCTCTGTTGCTATTATAAAACTTGACTATTATTAAGATGACACAGAGAAATGCATGGTAGAGTTGCGAACTTAGAACGTGTCAGTGGCACTTGCCTGGCGCCCTGGGCCAGCCTCGTGAGCTGCCACAGTGGGCCGGTCCCAGGTTTGGAAGAGCTGAGAGGTGATAGTGGCAGGTCTCTGTAAACGCTACTGCGCATCGCATGTCAGGTTAACAACTGTGACCTTCTCACCTCGCCATGGAGGCTGTCCTGTGCCTTGGGCAGTGCCATTACATGTACCCTGTTCATAAAAAGTATATCGTTTTCCTGTTCTCTGTGACCCTGGGTTGGGGGTGAAAGGACTGGGAATGGCTCCTCCTTGCATTCCTCTCCTATTGTTACATTTGTTAGGTCGGCACGGACACAGGTAGGAGACGCACGGGTGACTAGGAGACCTCGGGGCAAAGCCAAGAATGAGCTACCCTTTGAAAGCATGGCAAGCTTGCACACTCTTACAGATACGCGAGCACATGTTACAGCTACCTTGACCAATCCCAGGGCGCACGGTGTGGAAGTGGGCAGGGAAAATCAGTTGAGTTTCAATTCCTAATGGGTTAGTGATGGGGTGGGTAAGTCAGAGGTCTCATCTGAAACAGTGACTTTTCTGATGGTGGTTGACCCCGAGGATAGTATGCTGGCTGGCATGACTCATTTTTTTCTAAAGATGAGGGGTTGAAATATGTCTTATTCTCTCTCAACATTCTTCCTCATTATATTGTCTATTAGTTCATGGACATAATTTGCTAGGCTGTTGTAACAAAGCACCACAGATCGGGGGGCTTACATAGCCAGGATCTATTTTCTCACAGTCCGGAAGTCAGAAGCCTGAGGTCAGGGTGCTGGTGGTGATTCCTTCTGAGGCCGTGGAAGAGGGGCGCCCTTCCCAATCTCTTTTTGGCTTATAGGTGGCTGACTGTTCCCTGTGTCCTCTCTTTGTCTTCAGTCTGTGCATGTCTGCATCCAGATTTGCTCTTCTTATAAGGATACCAGTCATACTGGATCTGGGTCCACTCCCTATTTTAACTTAGTGACCCTATTTTATCTTTACCTCTATAAAAACCCTTTCTCCAGATATGGTCACAGTCTAAGTTTGGAGTTTATGACTTCAACATACAGATGAATTGGGAGGCCCAGCCCAATTCATCTGACAGTGGACCTCAGGTCCAGATATAAGAGAGCTTTTGCTTTTGTAGATGTGCATGAGTCCAATTGTTTAAACGCAAGCAGAGATACAGCCACGGCTTAGCTGGAACAATGTCCATGTAAAATCTGTTCAATCATTTTGCATATTTCATCACATTCGACCTGTTGTTTAACATAGTCACAACATAGCTAATCATGACAAAAGACCAGCCTAAAACTGAGTCGGAACTCGAGTAGCTTAATAGCGACCTATAAATCTCCTACTTGTGCATATGAATAAATCAACATCGCATGTGCCCGCTATTCATCTCCCAGACTTTGCTGTTGAATAAAGACTTACATTTCTTCCTACATCAGCCACTTCTAGGACTTCCAATGTAGTCATTAATAATGTGCCATTTTGCACAGCACTCTATTTAAGTGGCGTGTTTCATTCTTCTCCATTTGACAAATGTTTATTGAGCGCTTCTTATCACCAAGATACTGCTGAATAAATACATACAGAAATGAACTTAGGAATTAAATGGCACTATATTTTGTAATGTGCTGGGAGCAAGTGAAATTCTTCATCGTTAGGATATAAAGAAAACCAGAGAAAGTGTTCCGCATGACTGGCATGCTACTGGGATATCTTTATGATACATTACTAACTGGATTATGTTTCCAGTGAAATTAAACATGATGTAATATATCAGAGCAACAATGTAAAAGGGTGTGAGTGAATCTAGCTCATTAACTTGTTTACTTTTTCCATGTCTCAAAAGATTAGACATTCACATCTGAGAGAAATTGATTATGTTTTCTAGTATTTTAAGAATAAATCACATTTCTACGATAAACTGAATCAAACATTTTTTTCTACATAATAATTTTGATCATACTTTAACACTTTTCTGTTTACCAGCCAATGAAGAATCGTAGCAAAACTAGCAGGGTGATCCCTGATAGAGATTTTGAAAGAAATGCACAAAAATGTTAACAGTGCCAGCCTTGGATAAGGGAGGTTTCATGTGTTTCTATTTGTTATTTTCTCTCTTTAGTGTATTTTCAGATCTTTTCAAAATCCATTTATAGTATGAATAATTAAAAATTATAGAGCAAACCAATGAACATTTCAGAGGAATGCAAAGATTCTAAAACACTGGACAGAGGGATTTTAAAGAATAATTAGTAAATAAGCAAACTTGATCTCACTGAATTTAAAATATACTATGACGTCATAGACAATTGGCTGACTGATTCATAAAAAGAGAACATGGCATACAGTGAAACTTCATATAGAATAAGGGGACATTCATAAATCGAAGGAAAACTGAGACACTGATCATGGGGCAAATTTGGTCGACTATCAGTTACAGCCAATCAAAATAGGATTTTTACTTCTCTCTCTGTACCAAGAGTTGTTCTTAATAAATTCATAAGTTTATATAATTAATAAATAAATAAAGTCTTAATGGAAACGGTAACAAATTACATATTTATTTATACCAGCAATTGTAAGGGCTTCTTGAACTATAAATGAACAGCATTGTCACAACCTTGACACGTTGTTTTTGACATGAATATTGCAAATCAGAAATGAAATTAAAAGACAGATACATGATCAGTAAACTATACAACAAATATGGCAGGTAATTATTTTGAAAAGTCACATAGATGAATAACAGTGACACAAGGTTTTATCCTCAACAACAGGAAAATGGACAAAGAGAACAACATACTTTTCCCTTAAAAAGGAATACAAATAACCAATAAACATGAAAAATACTCAGCCTCACAAAGACATGCAAATTAATGTTTTTGTTTGGCTAGCATACATTAATTATTTGAAAAAGCAAATATTCTGGTGAGAGTTCAGTAGAAACATAGTCACTATGTGACGAAGTGCATATTGTTAAATACCCTCTGCAGATAATGTTTCAAAATCTTTATGGCAATTCTAAGAATTTCACCTGGAAGACTCATATGTAGATTTATTTGTAAGGATGTTCAACACAGGTTTATTTGTAATAGAAAAAGAAAATCCTGAATTTAGATGTTTGGACAATTTAAACTGTTTTAAGGACATGGGAATGTTTATTATTTCACATTATGGATGCAAATCAGGTTATTAAATTGCAAAGTTGAACATATAATAATTGACCAAATTATGAAAGATAGGTAAATGAAAATGCTATTGGGATTTGCAGCTATATTCTTCTTTGATCTTTATGAATTTTGTAAGATCTCTACCTGGCACATGTATTTCATTTATGTAATTCCTGGTTAAGAAGGTTGGCCCCTGCTTCTCACCTATCCATTAAGAAAGATAGATAGTGTCCCTTTCTCTGTTAAATTGAGGTCATTATAATTCACTTTTTTAAAGCTAAGAGAACTTTCCATTAAGCCCTTTCAGATATAAAACTGCCTAGTATATTCGAGTGTGTCTGTCTCTTCTTTTAATTATTCATTTGTACTCTTTATATGTTCATACATTTTATAATAATGTTTTCAATAGTAAATTCACTTGTTTTGAAACAAAAGTAGGAAGATACATCCTTCATAAATGAAGCTGGATAAAGAAAGAAAGCAATTCCCTACTAACTCCTCGAATCAAAATATTCTGAATCAAAGTAGGATGCTCTCTAACATATTTATTTATGCTGTTTTAAGAAATTGGGAAACGGTGCTACCTGTAGTATATTTCACTAGAGTCAAAGAGGTAGCCACTGTAACCGAAAAGATTGCTAGGCATTTGTGTGGACCAACGTGCTTCAAGTGAAAAGGATGTGTCTCGTCTGAATTGAAGTTCATTAAATGTTTTACCATCCTTGCTGCACAAATGGATTTTCAAAGCTTTGGAAAGGAGAGCATTTGAGCTGAATTTGACCTGTAGTGATCATTTTGGAAATCAATCAAGCAATTCACTTGAAGATGCTTGAATCAGTTGAAATATGGAACTGCTAGAGAAAGAGGAAAGCTGTCCACTGGCGACCTTTGCCTGAGTCGATGCCTCCATAAAGGGACCGAGGGCCTGGGCAGGCATCTGGGGAAATGCTGGGAGGAACCCTGAGTGGGGGGAGCCATTGAAAGGTGACAGAGCCCCCCAGGGAGTCTCTGTCCTTGCTGTGTTGCGCTCTGCCTGAGTGAGCTTTCAAATCAAAGCTTCCATTTGTAAGAGAGGCGGCTGTGTGCGAGGCGACCATACCCCCGTGATTTAGTGGCTGAAATTGCAGGCCATCCCTCTCAGTGCTTCGGGCTGTCACTTTGGAAATCCCTTAGCTCTCCCACCCAGCGAGGGTCCTCTTTATCAAATGTTCTCCTAAGTGCTCCGAGAGCAGCTAATGACTGTGTGGTTGAAGCAAGTCAGAATGGAAATGGAGTTTTGGCACATTTCCCCGGACTCCATTGACAGAGCAGGACGGAGGCTGAGCCATCTGTAAACCCAGGCAGAGGCCCCGCAGAACGGGATTGGGTCACAGGGGAGGAATCTTAGACGGATATTCAGCTTCATCAGATGAATGTTCCTGAGAATATTTGCCAGAGCCCAGATGTAATTTGAATAATTCGCAGTAGCCACGTTCATAACGGGCGGTCTGCTGATTGCATTTGACAAGAAGAAATGAGCCAAGTTATAACCATTCGTCTTGTTCTTTTCCATGGATGAAGTTTGTCAAAATTGTCTCATTAGCTTCAAAAGCAAACAAAGAACAACAACACAATGTACTTAATTTTGCAACTTGATGGCACTTCGGCACTGGTTTGCTCCTTCTAGTGTAATTTGTTTGATTGAACTGGAGTTGGGGTTTTGTTTATTTTTTATCTTCACCGGAAGGTATTTTTCACTGATTTTTTTTGTTTTGAGAAAGGGAGGAACGGAAAGAGACAGAAACACGGAGAGATTGATGTGAGAAAGAAATACTGACCTTCCATATACACCCTGACCAGGGATCTAACCCCCAACCTTTTGGTGTATGGGACAATGCTCAACCAACTGAGCCACCCGGCCAGGGCCAGAACTGGTGTTTTTAAAGGGTTACTGAAATACCATGCAAAATACCAGAAAACGCATTATTATAAGGAATAATAACATCTTTTAGTTAATTGCCAATGACTTTTACCTTATTTTTCTGTGTTTCTAACTTGTTTGGCAGCTCTAGTTGAAGCATGAAATGGTATTTTTTGAGGCAGTTATTATGATTTGGTTATTTTGTTCTATCAAAAATTGAAAAAAAAAGAATTGACATAAATTTGCTTTTCTAAATAGCTCCCTTATAGGACAGGGTAAGAGGTACATGAGGCAAACATGGGCATTCAGGATGGAGAGATCTGAGTTAACAGCTTTGCTCAGCTTTCTACTGGCTGTGTGAATTTTTTAGCAAGTCATTTAACCAGAAACTTTAATTCTTTATAAAAAAAAAATTGCCCTGGCCGATGTTCTCAGTGGTTAGAGCATTGGCCTGCCTACTGAAGTGTCTCAGGTTCCATTCCCGGTCAAGGGCACAAACTTGAGTTGCGGGTTCGATCCCTGGCACCAGTTACATGAGGCAACTGATGGATGTGTCTCTCTCACATGGATGTTTCTCTCTCTTCCCCTTCCTCCCACCTTTCCACTCTCTTTAAAAATCAATGGGAAAAACATTCTCGGGTGAGGATTAAAAAAAAAAATCAGCCTTAAAAGGTTAATGCAAGAATTGAAAACAGCAGCATATAGAAAACTCCAAATGCACGGCTGGCATTATGTAGATGACAGGCCCTCCCTCTCCCTCCCTCCCTCTCACGTGGAAACCAAGCCAGAGAATGTTTGCTGGAGTCCCTGGGAGAAACAGTATAATGTCTGCCTACTTAATTAAGGGGAGACTGTGGCTTAAAAGGGGCAGACAGGGCCTGCCAAGGGAGTCCTATGTATTTTCTGAGGGTTTAGCCTTCTTACTGCTAATTTTGATGCTCTGACAAATTAGCAATTTTCTGTTATTCCTTCAATTCTGCAGCCAAGTCTTGATTTTCCAAGATTTTCTTCTTGTTGGCTATAGCTTTAAGAGAAAAAATGTTTTTCATTTCCTACTTCATCAATGTCTCTGTGACTCTGTTTTCCTGTCTGTTTAATGGGGAAATTATATTATTCACTCGAGGATCCATTGTGAGGATTGATGTAATAACGTGTACCTGTCTGGTATGAGCAGGTAGTGAATCTTGGGGAGTATGTGGGATACAACACGTGTCTGGTGTGTATGTTGCTGTTTTATCTGCACAGCTGTTCACAGGTCAGTTGATTTATGCCAGGGCTTCTAGATGGGCACTCCATTGCCCCAGCACACAGGGATCAGCTTAGACCCGCTGCGAGAGTTAGAGAAAACTGACGCAGAGAAATTATTTCACAACATAAGAATGCCTGGTCATGGCCCTAACTGGTTTGGCTCAGTGGATAGAGCGTCGGCCTGCAGACTGAAGGGTCCCAGGTTCGATACCAGTCAAGGGCATGTACCTTGATTGCAGGCACATCCACAGTAGGGAGTGTGCTGGAGGCAGCTGATAGATGTTTCTCTCTCATCGATGTTTCTAACTCTCTATCCCTCTCCCTTCCTCTCTGTAAAGAAACAATAAAATATATTTAAAAAAAAAAAAAGAATGCCTAGTCATGGGCAAGAACACTTTTCAGAATCAAGGGTCATTGTAGTTATTCAGGCAGCAAATTTAGGAGAAAAGAAGGAACCAGACGCCACCTTTTGTTAAGGGGATTCTTGTTGACAATCTTGAAGAGAGGAACATGCAAAATAAAAAAACAACAACCTCTCATTCCCTCGTAGAGTTCAGGCTATTCTGGCTGAGGACCCTTCGGTGTACCCTCTACAGTAGCCCTTGTATATGCTTCCAGCACCACTTCCTGCCTGCGCACACAGTCCCCAAAGGCTGGAGCAGCCCAGGAGCCACAGCACAGGCAGAGGTTTACGTGGATATGCCCGGAGGCAGACGTTTAAGTGGACATGATGGCCTAACCAGGTTTAGTTGAAAATGAAGAGCATCTCCATCAATATGCTATTAGCTAGAGATGCTCTATCTGTATGGCTAGATGTGAGCAGCGTTACCCGTGGTACCTCAGCCTTGCTGTGCAGGCTTCTCGGGCAAAGATTCCAGGGAAACCTTCTGGAACAGGACAGAGATGGCTGGGTGTTCTGCCCAATCTCCTGAGGCAACCAGGGAATTTGCAACACCCTGGTGCAGTCTGCCCTCTACTAAGGAGAGGACTCTTGTTCTAGCCTAAGTTTTAGATCACTGGGCAGCATTTCCACCTTCCTAAAGATGGCATTTCTTTCCACTTCACTTTGGTCTGAGCATTTTAAAGAAAAATGTAAAATCGATGTGAGGAGCAAAGCACACTGTCCTTGTGTACCTCAGATAACGGCCCCTCCCCGAGTGGAAGGCATTGGCAAACCCAGCTGAAGCAATAAGCCTCGGCTGCCCACATGCTGCTCCTGTGTGTGGGGCCCCACGGGGACCCTGGGAGGGAGGAGTAGGGTATAAATCAAGCATGTCAAACTCAAAGGCTAACCCGGGCCAAATAAACAAGGTTTACATTCATGTGGGCTGCAAAAAAACAAAGGCTTCAATTTTCATAGTAGGTTTACTATGAGAGAGACATGGTGAATACAAAGGGCTGAAATAAATGAGTAATCATTAACATAAAATAATGGAACATTTTAATAAAAATTAATATTTCTTTCTTGAACATTAACTTACCAGACACTGAATAACTGAACAAATTAATAAGCATAATGCAAATAAACCTATTTTTCTTGTTCCCTGAAAGGGAAATATGTCCTGTTGCGCATACCAAGCAAATCAGTACAAGGCTAACCACAGGGCAATGGGCTGCTAAAATATTCGCTGCTAGTATTAGTGGAGAGAAATGGTGCGCCTGTGCATTAGGCGCGTAAGGGAAATGAATGCAACACGATTGTAGTGATCAGTCATTAGCAAATGTTGTAGTTCATTATCCATAATTATGTATAACAGGATATTGTAAAAGTTAAGTCATGAAATTTTTATTAAAACGTTCCTTACATACCGTTATATTGGCTGGGCTGCAAAAATATTCGTGTGGGCCGTGAGTTTGACATGCTTGATGTAAACGATGAGGCCAAGGGCACTGCTCAGGCTACACAGCAGTGCAGCCCGGACTCAGACGATGCCAGCTTACTCTAAGATCTACGCACTTGGCTTCTCCACCAACCAATCTCTCTCTGCTAAAATCCCAGTGATCCAGGAATCCTGAAATTCCAACTGCTTGAAAATAAAACTTTGAAGATATGCACATATATCTTATTTATATTAACTTCTTAATATAAGTTTCACAGGAATGTGACAAGAGGATCAATCTCTCCTTGTCTTATAGATAGAAACTGAAGACAGCCTTTCTGAATTTTATTTTGGAGTACATCTCTATAATTCTGTATTTTTTAATGATAACAGTTATTTTGATGGTTTTATGAATTTCAGGATAAGAAAAATTAGCCCTATGTACACACATGTGCACACACACATCTATATGGGATACTTCTTAAATATCCGGCATCATCAGGGCACGGAGGTTCAATGGTAAACAAGGAAAGATGGTCCTTTCTTTAGGGAATTTGCTGTTGGGGGCATGGGGAAAGCAACATGATCTAGCAAGACAGGGTTCCGTGTTGGACAAACCCTGACAATCACTGGCCACCAGAGCCATCCTGGGGATGGTAGGGGTCCTTCTTAAAATGGTGAACTTAGAGGGAATGTCTTCATTAAGTGTATTTACATGTAGAACTGCCTTGGCACCTTTTTTTCAAATGAGAAATTAAGAATAAAATTTTTAAAAGAAACAGGAAATAAATGAAAGCATTAAACATGGTTTGGTGACGAACATAATCTAAAAACTCATGTCTCATGTGAATGATATAGAATGTGTTTATACATGTCATATGTGAGCAGTATAGAATGTATGTTTAGTCCTATCCTACCTACATTAAGAACAAATGTTAATTGTGTATATTGTTTCCATCATTATGCCACCGTTTATTAAGCATTTTCAATGTTCCAGGTCCAGTGAGAGATGGTAGGAATATAGTGCTAAATGTTCTAAAAAAACTCATAAGAGAGGGTTGGAGATGAGCATTTTCTAGTTCAATATAATGTGGCAAGTTATGTGATTTGTATCATCCAATCTATATGATCTATATGTACATAGCACATATCTGCATAGAAGATTCCAAAATACCAAGGTCCTGAAGCCAGTGAGAGCTTGTGAGAAGAAGAAACTTGCTTTTTAGTTGCTTAAAATAGTCTCTCAGTGGCATAATCTTATGCATGTTGGTATTCATGTTTTCTACTGTCCTGGGGGGTGGGGGGGTTAGATGCATCAGATTATTTTTAATAAACCATTTTAATTTCAAATAAAAATAAATTTGCATTTGGAAGATAAGCCTCCTCATTTCTCATTTTGAAGCTTGCACTCCCTTTTCCAACAAAGGCATGGAGAGTTAAGCTGCTATCAAAGAACATTCCCTTCACACTCCAGAAAGGAAATTTCAGAATTATTTTAGATGCAATTAAAAATAATCAGTTTCATGTTATAAATTCTTTATGCCACTGGTCACTTATTCTCTGAATTATTGCCTCTCTTCTGTCCCAGTGGTTTGCAGAAATATTGGGACACAATGACATTTTTTATTCCATTCCCTCCAAATCTGAATTTTAATGGTGAGTGGAAAGAGCAGATAAGAGTGTGGTTTTGCAAACCTAATAAGTGTCACATTGATTAACATATGAAATCAAGATTCTTTTTCTTTACCCAGATTAATCTATGATTTTACATACACACATGAAATACATGAAAAATCAGTTAATAGCTATAATCTAAAAGTAAGTTATTAACATCTTAGGTATAAGAAATGATTTTCTAGTGCTAAAATCTTTCGAAAAATTTAAACATCCCTTGAAGGATATCTTGACCATCAGCCATTGTTAAATTATTCAAGGAGAATGCACGGGAGCTACATTAGCGATACTTATTGGCATGTTCAAGCAAAATGTCCTACGTATTACAACTAAAACATCTTTCTTTCTCTAGCAGAGCTGCCATGAGGCTCAGATGAAAGTAAGTTAAATATCGAGGGCTTACCCTCAATGGCTCAAGTAGCATTTTGGCGTGTTGGCTTATAAAGTGACACACACGTACAGAAGCAACCCGAGAAAGGAAGGTTGTATGAGTTCCTAAAACAAGCTGGCTTTTCAGTTCCTTCTACTACTTTCTCATTTAAACACCCCAGACACGCAGTTGAAGTTCGAGCTGAAGGAGTTCTTTTAACAGAAGATCACATTAAATAAACAGACCCCAGGCTTCAGGCCGAGGGGTGCTCCACGGTGGGGGTGCAGACACCGAAATGATGGCAGGAGGCCATTATGCCTCGCCGGCCTCCCTGGCGTCCTTTGGCAGCACACTGATCCCAATGACCCTGTGCTCCTGAAGGGCAGAAATTCAATTAGGAGCTCTCAGCTCTGAGCCTCAGGAGGGAGGGGTGGCTGTGGGGGGGCTCCACGGCTGGAGGGACCATTCTCCAGCAATTATAAAACAGAGGCTAATAATAGGGCATTTGAGAGCCAGAGAACTTCAGGTTGGAAGGAACTAGCAGAAAGGATGCGCTGACAAAGCAGCTACCTCAGATAAGCTCATAGTTTTGCCAGTGTGGGGTGTTCTCCTGGGCTAATTTTGAGGCACAATTGAAGCCATGAGGAGGCCTTACGCTGTGACAAGGTTTTATTTCAGGGCTCTGGAAAGCTCTTCCCTTCTCCCTGGGTTAGCATATATGAATGATATCATAATTACTTTAATGATATGAAATAGCAGCTTTGATCTCTTCCAACAGGCTAGCGACAACATTATGCGGAGGTATGAAATGATTCATTTGTGTGAAAAGCTTGTTCTATTGTATATTCCCATTCACCTACCTGACTTGTCTGCCAGCCTGTGAGTTCTTCTTTGCTTCTAGTTCTTTGCTTCTTTGCTACTCAGCAAAGATAAATTTTATAAGTGAAAAGAACCCTAGACAATACCTACCACCCCATTTTTCAGAGGGCAAAATTTAAGATGCTAAGTGGGAGGCAACACAAATGCCAATCACCATCTTCTATTTCACACCTACTAAATGCAAGGCAGACATTTCGACTCATTATACTGTTTTGTGGCTGCCTAGCTAGTCCTCATATCCAATCTGCGAAGAAATGCACTGTCCCCATTTGATGTCCAGAAAGAAGCTGTAAGAGGGAAGGTAGCTGATTCAAGAACATCCAGCTTGCCCTATCTGTTTTGGCTCACTGGATAGAGCGTGGGCCTGCGGACTCAAGTGTCCCGGGTTTGATTCCGGTCAAGGGCATGTGCCTTGGTTGTGGGCACATCCCTGGTGTGGTGTGGGCACATCCCCGGTTGTGGGCACATCCCCATCAGGACGTGGCTGATCGATGTTTCTCTCTCATCATTGTTTCTAACTCTCTATCCCTCTCCCTTCCTCTCTGTAAAAATTCAATAAAATATGTTAAAATAAAAAGAACATCCAGCCAGTAGGTGGCAGGACTGAACACCGGTCTCAGTTATGTTTGTCTATCAAGTTCTTTTTTGATCTTTCAACCTTTTCAAACTTTATTATAAGAATTACGGAGGGCCATGGTTAAAAATATAGATTCCCAGGGTCCTCCTCCGAAGCCTCTGATCTGGTCTAAAGATGGCTCCCAAGATTGGGAACCTGAATAAAATATATTTAAAAAAAAAAAAGAATTACTGAGGGCCATGCTTAAAAATATACATTCCCAGGGTCCTCCTCCAAAGCCTCTGATCTGGTCTTAAGATGGCTCCCAAGATTGGGAACCTGTGAATGAGACTAGTGACTGTTAAATGTGAATGAGGGGAAGTCCCTTGGAGATTTTGTCCAACTGTGGATTCATGCTCCGTAGGTCTGGCTGAGTCCTGGGATGCTGTATTTCTGACAACGTTCCAATGATGCCTGTGCTGCTGGGCCACGGCCCTCACTTGGAGCAGTGAGGAACTGAATCATGCTCTCAGCACACAATGGGACCCCGTCCCCATAATCCTGCCTCTAGGAAATCTCATCTACCCATAAGCAGGTCCGTAATTATGTCTGAGCAAGATTTTCTGCCCACGCTTGAGAATAGGTTTGTGAAGCTTCTGAAAAACCCTTATTTTTCTCTACTAGTTGTCTCATTAGCTCATGAATCTTCCAGTGAAGAACCCCTGGTACCTGCAACATGACTTTGTCCTCTGGTGCAATGCCCATCTCATCCACAACAGTGTTATGAGCCAAATGTCTCACCGGTGTTCTGTTATATCAGGGAGGATGTTATATTCCACATCTTCAATCCCTAGGTTTAGGCTGGACATTTAGTATTCTTCCCAAGAAACGGAACTTTTATGTCAGGGGAACACGTTCTCCACAACATTCATGTCTCACCGGTGTTCTGTTATATCAGGGAGGACGTTATATTCCACATCTTCAATCCCTAGGCTGGACATTTAGTATTCTTCCCAAGAAGCAGAACTTTTATGTCAGGGGAACACGTTCTCCACAACATTCAGAGAAATGTTAAAGCTTGCCAATAATCACATCACCCCAGGAATTTTGTTCACCCAAGATAACTCATCTGAGGCTCATGTGTCTACATAATTTTGAAAATTGTATAAAATATTGTCTGACTGCATTTCTCTCAGTGAAAAGCAGGAGGACTTCAGAAAGAGCAACCTTTTGCAGAAGAAAACATAGCTGTCCTGTCTTTTGAAGTACGAAAATGAAATGCTAAATTGAGGAGGGCATGGCTGTTACAGAGAAGGGGCACAAAGCAAACTGTTCCTCGCCAGTGCGTGCTTTCAGACTGCCATGTCCAAGTACTCACCCAAAGAAATCTTTTTAAAATCCAGATTCTGATTCAGTAGGCCTTCTGCACTTATTATACATATCCATTCATAGGAGCTGCTAGTTCATTCTCTGTAAAGGCAGACATAATAAGTTACTTTGTAGCAAACATTATTTTATTATTTTATTTCAGCAGACCCTCTTGATTTTGAAGATACACCCACAGTTCTGTAGGATAAGGGTTTATTGATTTCACAGAGGAAGGGGAAGGGAGAGAGAGATAGAAACATCCATGATGAGAGAGAACCACTGATCCGCTGCCTTCTGCACACCTCCTACTGGGGACCGAGCCCAGAACCCAGGCATGTGCCCTGACGGGAATCAAACCATGACCTCCTGGATCAGCGTGGGCAAACTACGGCCCGCGGGCCGGATCCGGCCCGTTTGAAATGAATAAAAAACTATTGGAAAAAAAAACCGTACCCTTTTATGTAATGATGTTTACTTTGAATTTATATTAGTTCACATAAACACTCCATCCATGCTTTTGTTCTGGCCCTCCGGTCCAGTTTAAGAACCCATTGTGGCCCTCGAGTCAAAAAGTTTGCCCACCCCTGATGCTAGAGACTAAGCTGATACTGGGTTTTCAGATAGTGAGTGGCAGGAGCATTCTCTCCTGGCTTCTCTACTTTGGGCTTCTGAGTGAGAGTTTTTGTTTGTTTGTATTTTAGGTATAACTCTGGGAATCAGAGAGACTGACCTCATTCCTCGTCCTTACTAGACAGGAATTTCTGCAGTCCAAACCAATATTAAATAGGATAAAGCGTATTAAAGGTGTCATGATTTTGTGTCAGACTCTAAAGAGTTTGTCTAACATTTTCAATTGCTCGTTTATTTGCTATGGATAAAATTGCTGCATAGACCTTTTTATCAAAATACATCTAATGGGAAGCTTTATCCTCATTAAGCTATTCATATGGTTATTAGACTAATAGTCTTTCCTGCATAGAAGTATCCTTGTATTCATAGGGTAAACCTAATCCTATTGTTTAATTCTAACCACTAATAATGTACTTAAGATTTTAATTTAATATTCATTAATGAAATTGGTCTGATTAATTTTGTATTAAAGCTCTTTTACATTAGATATTAGTTTTACATTTATTTCACAGAATAACTTTAAAAGGCTCCATTTGTTTCCTACATTTCAGAGCAATTTGTATAACAGCATATTAAGATTGCTTTACATTCTAAATGAATTTACCAATGAATGGCTATATCAGGACCCCTTTCAATAGAATAGACTTTTGACAATTTAGGCGGTCATCTCTGATTTTTCATAACTCAGGATATTGTCCATTTAGCTCATAATTTTATTATACAAATGACATTTGTTTATTTCTTTTATAAATATCTTTCCCAATTGAATGTATTTACCAGGCTACTAAATATATTCTCAGAATTTACCTTTTAACATATGTTTTTTATAGCACTCTCTTAATTTTGTGTGTAATATTTGATTAAATTAGGTTAAAAGCCTTATTTTTCTTTTTAATAATAAAATACTTCACGACATTATTATTTTTGTAAGCTGTAGTTACTAGTGTTTGTTGTTGATGTGGGTTTTTTGCTTGTTTGTTTTAAATAAGAAGTTACTGTGTTTCTTGATTTTCTCTTTGGCCAATTGCTAATTTGCCAAGGGATTAAAAATATAAAAGAGGAGAATGTTTTTTACAATTATATGTCAAAAATTTATGTCACTGTAATCTGAGATTGGGATCACATTTATACATCTACATAGCTGACTATGGTGTCTTTGGAATGAATAAGATTTTTATCATGACCAAATACCTAATCTTTTAGTCTAAATGTTTCGTTAAAAAGACAATGCAGGCGAAACTGGTTTGGCTCAGTGGATAGAGTGTCAGCCTGTGGACTGAAAGGTCCCAGGTTCTATTCCGGTCAAGGGCATGTACCTTGGTTGCGGGCACATCCCCAATAGGAGATGTGCAGGAGGCAGCTGATCGATGTTTCTCTCTCAGCGATGTTTCTAACTATCTCTCTCCCTTCCTCTCTGTAAAAAATCAATAAAATATATTTTTAAAAAAAGAAAAAAAAAGACGATGCAGAGCTTACACTCCTGCACTGTGCCTGTCACCCAGGAATGTATTTTTTAATTAGAAGACAAGAAGAAAATAAAAACCAGACTGTGTCCCACAGTCAGAAACCTCCATTGTGGCAGAGGGGCCTTTACCGCCATCAGGGTGTCCCACCAGACAGGGAGAGACTCCAGCCCTCTGAGGAGTTCCTGTTTGAGGATGTGAGGGAAACTCAGCACCCTTTCCAAAAAGATGGCTGCGGCCTGTCCGGTGTGGTGGGAGGGGAGCTGGTTTCCTGGTGAGCTTGTTTCTAAAAGGAAAAATACGTTTTAAGGCAATAAAAAAGAAAAACTAAACTGAAAAAAAAGACAATGCATTAACTGAAAATGCAAATTTCAAAGCATTTCTATTTAATAACCCTTGTTAATGATGTTGCTCATATCCTTTATTTTTACAAATTAGATGTGTTTATAATAAATTTGTCTTTTGTATTTGAAAAGTTATTTTATGGTGCTGTAGATAAACATTAATCTGCTATTCATTTGAAAAAAAATCTTTTTGACATAATGAATTTTGAATATAATTTTATCACTGTTGTCATGATTAATTTACTTAATATCTTAATTCCATTATATTAATATTGATAGGCTTATTTAATTTTATTCACATTTGAATGGTCTGGTTTTTCACCATGTAAAAAATTCCATCCATGTTTTAGATTTTTTTAATGCATAGCTCTTGTGGGGTTAGTTTTATTTTAATAAATGTATCTGTTTAGATTTTTTCTATGTGCTTACTATATCTATTTTTCTCCTCAAACAATATGGGCTAACAACAATATCTGCAAAATTATTTTGAGGAAGAGATACAGAAAGATAAATTCTGGAACAAGAAACATACTGTTTGCATGTAAAGGGTATAGAATAGCATTCACTGATAGGTAATGTCAGAGAAACTGTATAAATCAGGCACCTTTTTAACACCTTGCTCCCAGCTTCCCCTTATCACTGAGCCTCACTCAGGTTAAGTATAATTAAAATGGAGAGAGCCACACAAAAAAAAGGAACAATGTTTTATAGGCAAGTAAATTTTAATACTTCACTAATAATTTGAGCTGTTGCTATAAAGTTTGAATATATATTACTTTACATACAAAAGTAGGATACAAATTTTGTTTAAAAATGCTTAATGAGGGGTGTCTATAAAATTAATTGCAGTAATATAAATTGTAAAGAGGTAAGAGCTATAGTTTAACCAAAAATAAAGAAAAATAGTAGGAGAGAAAAAGGGAGGGAAGAAAAAAAAGAAAAGAAAGCCCAATATAATATTTATTAAACAGCTTTTCTGCATCTCAAATTGTCTTACTATAAACATCCATTCATCTTTGCAACCAGAAGAGCTTTATTTTAAAACTGCTTAATCCAAATTTTGGATATATATTGTATAACACTACCAAATTGTGATTAAGCTGCAGGGGGGGGGAAAGTCACACAATTGAAAATTTCCCATGAGTCTTTTACATCAGATATAAGTTGTTACATGCTTTAAGCACATTTGTTTACTTTTATCCTCCATTAATCTGCCCTTTCCCTTGTAGAAAATATGGCCTTTTTAGAAGGTCATGAATATTTAGATGCAGAAGAAAAGGTTTTCATTGATAACTGTTTGTATGCAGCAAAACTTCAGTTATCTAAATCCTCAGGCATAGAAAAGCTCCTTTTGCATTTGGCTGATATGCACCATTATTTTTAATATGTCTCCTTACGAATGGTCTTTCTCATGCACAGAAATAAGGAATGCAAACAGTCACAACAGAATGGCATAAGTCTATTTGGATATTAAATTGTTAATTGTCTAACATTATAAATGAGGGTGAATTGAGCTTGAAAATGAAATATTTCACCTATGTCTCATTACGTCATCATAAAGTCTCAATTTTGGTTTAAAATAAAGTATAGCCAAGACTCTTCAAAGAAGCATTTTCTATTTTTTGCCTCTTCTTTAACACTTTACCATTTTATATAAAATTCTTATAAAATGTTAAATTTCAAAGGTCACAAAAAAGTGTTATTGACTCATTTTGAAGATATTGTCCCTATTTTCCTTTATATTCTGAAAGATCCACACTTTTCAATGTCACATTAAAAACGTACCTCTCCAGAAATGTGTTTATAAAATTGCTTCTTTGAAGCTGTTGTTCTAAACACAGGAGTTACTTGAAGCTTGCTCATTTATTTCTAATAAACCATAACGTATTTCATTTCCCCCAGTTACTTTACCAATTTTAGCCTTGTTTTTTTGTTTAGTCCTTGAAAATGAAAACCAAGTGTTTTTTACTTTTAAACTAGTATTGACTTACTTGTTTTAAAGAATTTAGTAGTTTCTCCTAAAACACACAAACATGATATTCTCTTTTTTTAAAGTTCTTGCTCTGTTTAAAAAATATTTATTGTTGAAAGTATTGCATATGTCGCCTTCCTCCCCCATTGGCCCCTTCTAGGCCTCCCCCGCCCCCACCTCAGGCCTTCACCACCCTATTGTCTATGCCTATGGGTAATGCATATATGCATACAAGAGCTGTGGTTGATCTCTTCCCATCCACCCACCCTCCCCTGCTTTCCCTCTGAGATTCTGTCTTAATTCCAATTGCCTCATTGTCTTAAAATTGTAAAGAAAAATTACAGGCAGTGGCTTTTGTTACCTGAGAATTAAACTCCCCTTTTGCTCTTGGGAGTGAGGTGGAGGTTCTTGGGGCGCTGCTGAAAGATTTTCAGAAGGCCCCACGGGAGGATGGGGTGTGGAGGGAGGCTTGCTTTGTGTGAAGATACATCTCTTGGGTTGCAAAGTCCCCTGCCCCTTACAGCAGTCTTTAAAGTGGGGCAGCAGGGAGTTCATGAGAGTCACAAACAGAGCCAGGGTCCAGAGCTTCCCTTCCATGTTGCATGTTCTGTTCCAAGCTGATTAAAGGCTATGTGCACGTGTGGAGTCCACAGGAGAGACAGGAATTGGCTCATCAGAGAGGGAAGAGGAGGGGAACTTCTTTTGTCAGGTTTCACTTACTTGCAGCGGCCATACCCATTCTGGCCACTGTTTTGTTCCCAGGAATGACTGGCAGACAGGTGGGCACCTTTCCACACCATCAGACCTCACTGGGCTTGTATCTAAATTGCCCCCTTTTCCAGCCCCTTCCCCCATTGATCAGTGGGGAACAGACTTGGAGAGTGTTAAATGCAGCTTTTTGGTAAAGCTGGGTAAATGGCACGCCTATATCTAGTCTTCCCCTTTCCTTCTTTCCTGTTAAATAATAACCAGGTTTGTTCAATGGCATCACTTTGATGGACATTCTATTTCCACTTACTCGTGATGAATGGCACTGGCAGACTGATTGACATTGTCACAAACTGGTACATGGACAGCTGTGAGATCCCCTGCCTTCCAGCTGTTGTCCTCACCAACATCCTTGGTTTTTTGGAAGGTCATGTGCAGGGCAATGAATGTACCCTAACAAAAAAGGAAAGACTGACTACTTTGAAAGATATTAACTTGGGAGCAATGGAAATTTAATTGTTTTTTCATAGATGAACCCTCACATTTGCATATGAATAGGCTCTTCCTACAAAATCAATCAGGATGGGAAAGTTAATTCCGGGCATGCAAAAGCCATGGACACAGAAATGGCCGCTCATGAACTTTGTGACCACTAAAGCCCCCGTCCATATGAGCACTGATATGTGCTTTTTATATGGAAGCAAACAAATTAAGGTAGCTGATGAATATGCAAACTGATCTGACGTAATAAAATGCAGGTAAATATTGAAAATCAAATTATAGATAATGCCCACTAAATAGATTTATATATGGGTAGTTTTTATACATAAAATGGGTTCAGAAAAGCTTTTAGGTTCTAGGTTAATACCTGATCTTACCAATATGAGACCATTTTTAGAATGGCAATTTTTGTGTGCCCTCTGGGTCCCTAACATGCAGTTCAGTGTCTAGCACATAACAAGTGCTCAGATAATACCTCTCTTTTAAAATGTCTTTTTCTTATTTTTATTTTATTCCCATCATCCTACCCTCTCCCATTGGCAACCATCAGTCTGTTCTCTATACTTGTGGGTCTGTTTCTGTTTTGTTTTATTTATTCATTTGTTTTGTTTTTATGTTTCACATATAAGTGAAATCATAAAGTATTTGTCTTTTTCTCAGTTTTACTTAGCATACATAATGCCATCCACGTTGTCACAAGTGGCAAGATTTAATTCATTTTTATTGCTGAATAATATTCCTTTGTACACATATACCACATCTATTGATGGGCATCTAGGTTGATTCCATCAGATCTTGGCTTACTAGTAAATCTTTAATGAACATACTTTTTTTTTTTAATCAGTGTTTTGTTTTGTTTTTATTTGTTTATTTTTGATAAATATCCAGAAGTTGAACTGGATGTATGGCAGTTCTGTTTTTAATTATTTGAGGAATCTCTGTACTGTTTTCCAAAATGACTGCACCAATTTGCAATCCCACCAACAGCGTCCCCTTTCTCTATATCCTCACCAACACTTGTTGTTTGTTGATTTATTGATGATAGCCATTCTGACAGCTGTGAGGTGCTCTCTCCTTGTGGTTTTAATTTGCATTTCTCTGATGATTAATGATGCTGAACATCTTTTCACATGTCTACTGGCCATCCTGTGTCCTCTTTGGAGAAATATCTATTCAGGTTCTTGGCCCATTTTTAAATTGGATTGCTTTTTGTTTTTGTTTTATTTTGGTGTTGTCTGAGTTCCATATATTTTGGATATTAATTCCTTACCAGATTAATCAGTTGAGAATATCTTCTCCCATTCAGTAGTTTGTCTTTTAATTTTGTTAATGGTTTCCTTAGTTGTGCACAAACTTCTTAGTTACATAAAGTCCCATTTGTTTAGTTTTTTTTTTATTGCCCTTTTCTAAGGAGTCATATTCAAAAAGATATTGCCAAGAGCAGTGTCAAAGTGTTAACTGCCTATTATTTTCTGCTAAGAGTTTTGTGGTTTCAGTTCTTAAATTTAGGTCTATAATCCATTTATAGTTTACTAGAAGCCCAGTGTACAAAAATTTGTGCACTTGCGGGGGAGGGAGGGTCCTTCAGCCCGGCCTGTGCTCTCTTGCAGTCTGGGACCCCTCGGGAGATAACGACCTTCTGGCTTAGGCCTGCTCCAGGGTGGCAGAGGGCAGGCCCAATCTCTAGGGGCAGCCCCTGGTCGGGCTCAGAGCAGGGAAGATTGGGGAGTTGGGGTGCCGCCCCCTGTCATGCACAGAGCAGGGCGGATCAGAAGGTTGTGATGCCACCCTCAGTCATGCTCAGGGTAGGGTTGATTGGGGGGTTGGGGCACTGCCCCCGTCACACTCAAGGCAGGGTCGATGGGGAGGTTGCAGCGCCACCCCCTGTCACGCACAGAACAGGGCCAATCAGGGTGCTGGGGCACTGCCTTCTGTCACTCACAGAGCAGGGCCCATGAGGGGGGTTAGGTCTCTGTACCCTGTCACGCACAGAGCAGGGTCGATCAGGGAGTTGGAGAGCTCCCCCCTGTCATGTACATTGCAGGGCCAATCAGGGGGTTGAGGAGCTTCCCTCCGTCACTCACAGAGTAGGGCCGATAGGGGAGTTAGGCACCGCCCCCTGTCACACACAGAGCAGGGCGGATCAGAGGGTTGGGGCACCGCACCCTGTCACACTCAGGGCAGGGCCTATGGGGAGGTTATGGCTCTACCCCTTCACACACACAGCAGGGCCCATGGGGGGCGGTTGGGGTATCGCCCTCTATCACCCACAGAGCAGGGCTGATCAGGGGGTTGGGGCACCACCACTGTCACATCAGGGCAGGGCCAATGGGGAGGCGCCCCCTGTCACACTCAAGGCAGGGTTGATGGGGAGATTGTGGCCTCGCCCCCTGTCACACACAGAGCCGCAGGGTGATCAGGGTGTTTGGGCACTGCCCCCTGTCACGCTGATCCCGGTGCTGGGAGGCATATTACCCTTTTACTATATAGGTGCTGGCTGAAGCCCGGGACTAAAGCAGGTTTCTGGGGTTTTGTTTAGCTTCTATATTTGTTACAGTGTTTCAAACTGCAGGCTCAGAGGCCCGCAGCAGCAGGCGGGGAACGTTGGAGTCCTCCCACACTGAAGCACACAAGCCTCATGTTCGCTTCAAGCTGCCTGGCTGTCGGCTGCCATCTTAGCTGGCAGTTAATTTGAATATTACCCTGATTAGCCAATGGTAAGGGTAGTGGAGGTACGGCTAATTACCATGTTTCTCTTTTATTAGATAGGATTTTTGTACATGGTGTAAGAAAGGGGCCCAGTTTCATTTTTTGTATGTATTAATCCAGTTTTCCTAAGGCTACCTATTGAAGAGACTGTCTTTACCCCATTGTGTATCTTTGCCTATTTTGTCATAGATTGACCATATAAGTGAAGATTTATTTCTGGGCTCTGTATTTAATTCCATTGATCTGTATCTCTGTTTTTATGCCATTATTATACTATCTTGATTATTGTAGCTTTGTAGTATAGTTTGAATTCAGGGAGTGTGATACATCTAGCTTTGTTTTTTCCGGAGGTACTTTTGGCTAATGGGGGCCTTTTATGGTTCTATATAAATTTTAAGATTAGTCATGCTAGTTCTGAGAAAAATGCCATTGGTATTTAATAGGGATTGCATTGAATCTGTATATTGCTTTAGGTAGTAAGGACATATTAACAATATTTAACCTTCCAATCCATAGCATGGTATATCCTTCCATTTATTTGTGTCTTCTTCAGCTTTTTTCTTCAATGTTTTATAGTGCTCAGAGTATAGATCTTTTACCTCTTTAATTAAATTTATTCCTTAGTATTTTATGCTTTTTGACACAATTATAAATGGGGTTGTTTTCTTAATTTCTCTTTTTAATCATTCATTTTAGTATATAGAAATGCAACAGATTTCTGTATATTGACTCTCTATCCTGCAACTGTTGTGAATTCATTGATAAGTTAGAATAGTTTTTGGTGGAGTCTTTATGGTTTTCTATATATAATATCATGTAATTTGCAAATAATGATTTTTACTTCTTTTCAAATTTGGATGCCTTTTCTTCTTTCTTTTTTGTCAGACTGCTGTGGCTAGGATTTTCAATACCACGTTGAATAGAAGTGGTAATAGTAGGCACCCTTGTCTTGATCACAGAGGAAAAGCTTTTATAGCTTTTTTTTGCTTAAATCACTGACTTTAAAATGTAACAATTCTTAGTTGTCAACGGTACAGCTGCCAAATACACCAGACAGGCTATTTGGGCCATTTATTGTCCTTTGGCCTGTCTCTGTCCAGTCACATAGACCTGGATTTGAATCTCCTCTCAGCCAAACACTGAAGCAAATCACTTACCCACACTGAGGTTTTATTTCTTTGCTATAAAACAGACATTGTATGTGTTACCTAATTTACTGTGTTGTTATTGGGTGAAAAGGAAAACTAGAATATTCATGAACATCTATCTATCCACGGTGGTACTTTGTACCTTAATTCACATTCCTTCCCCATAGATAGTGCTAGGCTTCTGGCTCTCATTGACCCCCTCTCAAAAGCCCATGTAGGAGACCCACCTCTGCTTCCTTAAATTACATTTCCCTATCACACTGGTTGGGTGAACTGGCTTAGAGAAAGATCATATTTTATTTGAGGTGGATTCAGAGTTTATGGCTCTTTCATTATAATTGAACACAATTACCCAACATAAGTTTTTTGGTAATAGAGTGCTCTCAGAGTGGCAATTTAAATTAATTCTGAAGTAGTATTATGTTTCTCACAAGTTATTTTAGGGAAAGTTCTTTATTTTTTTAAAATATATTTTATTGATTTTTTACAGAGAGGAAGGAAGAAGGATAGAGAGTTAGAAACATCGATGAGAGAGAAACATCAATAGGCTGCCTCCTGCACATATCCCACTAGGGATGTGCCTGCAACCCAGGTACATGCCGCTGACCGGAATCGAACCTGGCGCCCTTCAGTCCGCAAGCCGATGCTCAATCCACTGAGCCAAACCGGTTTCGGCTAGGGAAAGTTCTTTATTTTTTTAAAATATATTTTATTGATTTTTTACAGAGAGGAAGGAAGAAGGATAGAGAGTTAGAAACATCGATGAGAGAGAAACATCAATAGGCTGCCTCCTGCACATATCCCACTAGGGATGTGCCTGCAACCCAGGTACATGCCGCTGACCGGAATCGAACCTGGCGCCCTTCAGTCCGCAAGCCGATGCTCAATCCACTGAGCCAAACCGGTTTCGGCTAGGGAAAGTTCTTTATTTTTTTAAAATATATTTTATTGATTTTTTACAGAGAGGAAGAGAAGGATAGAGAGTTAGAAACATCGATGAGAGAGAAACATCAATAGGCTGCCTCCTGCACATCTCCCACTGGGGATGTGCCTGCAACCCAGGTACATGCCCCTGACCGGAATCGAACCTGGCGCCCTTCAGTCCGCAAGCCGATGCTCAATCCACTGAGCCAAACCGGTTTCGGCTAGGGAAAGTTCTTTATAAGAGGGGAACTATACATCTGATTCACTCAAGACAATCTCAGTTTACACCTTTACACCTACATAATTAGCGAGTGTCCTTTTTACTCTCAAAATATAGAATTTGGACAAGGGATCTGAGCCACCTTTTTGCAAAAGTGATTTCTCAGGACCTAGAATTCAGCTAGTAGACAGAGTCAAGCAAAAGGAAAGGCAGCTCTTTAAGAAATGAAGATAAATTTGTCCATTTCTCTACTGGGAAGGACTAGCAACGGGGCTAATTTTGCATTTAGGTTGTAGTTGGACAAAACAGAGAGTACAGTCAAGGATGCAGAGTTCTAGGGGCAGAAGGAAGCATCAGTAAGTGAGCCTCATGCTCTATGGAAACATCTCTCACATGGCTACGGGATTCACTTCTGAGGAGAATGGATTGGGACGAGGGGTAGAGATGAGATAAGTAGGAGGGACCCCTGGCTTCTGGATAAGAAATGCATTTTCGGGAAAATAGGTTTTGAATGCTCTGTATGTGTCTGTGTAATTACTAAACAAGGTCATTTTTGTAAGTTTTGTTCATGGTGACAAATATTCTCCCTCCGTAAACATTTTGCCGTATTGAAATCCAAGCATGAACATATGATAACATTGCTACTTGTAGTTGACTCAGTGACTCAATACATCTGTTTATCAAATGCTACTTCAAAACACTCTGCATGCTGCCTGATTGGATATGAGCTAGAGTTTCTTGGGGCTTTAGAGTCTTCTCTGTCTGAGAAGAAATGTCTTGCTACTTACAGCATCCTACAATGAATGAGAACCCACACCAGAAAAGAACACAAAAATGGGCGGAAGGGTTACATGGGACCTAGAACAGCATTTGAAAATAAGAAATCAGCCTAGAAATACCTTTCCAATGTTAGTAAAGAATCAACAGACTACCTCGGCAAGGTGGCTTAGCTGGTTGGAGCGTCATACCATACACCAAAAATATTGCGGGTTCGAGTCCCAGACAGGGCTCATACCTAGGCTGTGGGTCCAATCCCTAGTCCATGAGCACATAGGAGACATCGATGTTTCTCTCTCAAACTGATATTTTCTCTCTCTCTCTATTTCTGTCTCCCTCTTCCTCTCTCTAAAAATCAATAAGAACATATCATCAGGTGAGGATTAAAAAAAATAATCAACAGGCAAAATTTAAAGCTGTAAATCATACTTTACACCCTGTGTTGTAGTTTGCTCAGGCTATATGACAGGTTAGAGCCAGTATGAGTAATATGCGTAGTTTTGGGGCATCTTCTGCATAAAAGGAAGGCCCCTCGCCTTGGAATTTTTTTGTCTTTCCCCTTCCTACACATCAGAGCCCAGAAGTGACCATGACCCACCTTTTAGTCATGCGTATGAGAACAACACCCCAGAGGAAGGATATTTGAAACAAAACTGGGTCTATTCATCCGCCTAGATGATCTATCCAAGGATTGTTACGTATGAAAGAAATAAACTTTTATTTATTTATTTATTGAAGTCACTATATTTCTAGTTTACTAGAGCAGCTGAAAATAACCTAACCTCATGCATACTGTTTCTGGGTGCCTACAGTATTGAAAACAACCATAAAATCTTCAGGTTGTAACTAAATTCTCATTCCGTTTGCCTTCCGTCTCCTTCTCTGTTGTAACGATTCTCATCAATAGTGCTGCCAAAGTTGAGTTTTTTCAGGCTCATGCAAAAAATGAATCTAGGAAAAGCATTAGAATTGCCCCATGTGAATTCTACTCACATTTCTAAGCCAATATATTTAAAAGATTAAATGAAAATATCCCATCTACTGTTATCACACTCCGCTGTCTTCACCAATCTGAACTGAGAATGGGAGATGGCAGCTTTTCAATGTATCGCCTAGATTCCGCTGCCTTCTACTGCTCCTGTCATTTCCATTTCCTACCATGCTTCTGTGATAAAGCGCGAAATAATATTCTGAAATGCCGCTAGCATTCAATATAGGATATGCTGTCCTCTAAAATTAGCATATTTTTCTGATAGATCAAGTGTTAAGAATACAATGATTAATGGGTCCAGTAAATATATAAACATTGCCTGGGTAGAAGAAGGCTGTGTGGGAAGTTGGCTTTGTATACTAATAAATGCCAAAGGTACACTCCGTTAAGGAAATTATGCATGGAGGATTCCAGTTAAAAATTTATGTTGCAGTTTCTGAGTTGAATTGCTCATGTGTCTGTGTAAATTCTAAGCAGGAAATAGGCAAAGAGCATTAAAACTTTAGTTAACTCGATTTCCTCAGGTCTATATAATTTCAAACTTATTTAGGACAATAGCCCATTTGTTTTATAAATCACAGTGTTCATTGCAATATCTTTCGAGCTGAAAGCACTAAATCACTTTATATTACTGAGCCCGGGGAGAAGGCAGCATTAAGGTGTGGCTGGCGGAACATGTATCAGTGCGATATTGATCTAACCAGGAAAAGGGACAGCTGTGCCGAAGAGCCCCCAAACTGGAGGGGTGCTCTCTGCAGACTGCAGTGTCTGTGCACATCACATCTTACTCGGGCTGAGGTCATATTTCTTCTTTTCTGGCTTTATATGGTTTTAGTGACTATTATGATCATTTATTTAATCTGCAATGGGAAGACAGTTGTTAGTTGAGGAATGTCTGCATGAATTAGTTGACATTGTGAGTAGCTCCATTTACTGCAAGGAATGTGTCAAAATAGAATGTAGGTGAATACACTCGCTTCTTAAGTGGAGTTCATCTGCAGAACCAAACTCGCTCCCTGGAGCCCCACTGGACTCTTCTGGTGATTCACAGTGTCAATACCACGAACATCAGCATAGCTATCAGTAGCAAGGGCGTGCGTGTGGCTGGCCGAAGTAGGATCTCCCTAAAGACATCAAAGCAAAGACAATGAAATAGATGTGAGGCAGGAGCCCTGCCTGGGTTATGCTGAGCCTGGGAAACCAGGTGCCTTTGCCATCTCACTTCCCCAGACCCAGGAGGAAGCTACGTTGTCTAATTAGCATGGGGTCCAGAAAGGAGTCCCACAGAAGAGAATCAGACTGTGAGATGCGGTCGGTGTTCAGGCTGTTTCCATATGAGTGATTGACATTGATTGATTGGCAGGGTTCTAGAAACACTGCAAAAGAAGGGAAATTGCATGCCGAGTGGGGGAAAATGTGGTGATGTTTCACAATATATACATGTATCAAATGATCACAACGTACACCTTAAATTTACATAATGTTACTTGTCAATTGTATCTCAATAAAGTTGGAGAAATCTGTAAGGAAAGAAGGCATCTGTCATGTGGGGACGGTGGCTGAACCTTTGTTTAATCCAATCCCTTAAGAACGTGTAAGCTATGTGGACGGAAGCAGCAGAGTAACTGTAAGGTTAGGACCATAAGCAAATCAGATGCGAGACTCGGTCCACAGCTAAGGACAGGACTGAGAGGAAATGCAGATGCGTGGAGACTAGCCCTCTGCTCCTGATGTAGATGTAGGTGCCTGGTCAGTTCTCCCAAGTGCTTACTTAAGGAATGAAGTTAATCAATAAACTAACCTCAGGGTCAGGATACAATGTAAATTGTGCTCCCTGTACCTGCCGACTCCATGATAGTTTGCATTTGTAATTGTTTTATCTGTCTTGTTTGCAGAGGGTGCTTTGGGGGGTTAGAGATTCTTCGTGGTGACCTCAGATCCCACAAATTCTGAAATGAATAATGCTGCCTTCCAGGTCCCTGCCAACTGATTGCTAGTCACTGCCTTTCCCTCCTTTACCCTCTTTCTAAACTGCACCCCACACCCACCCTCACATCCTGCACAACGTGTGAACTGCGCATTGGTGTTAAGCAACTTGTCTCCAGTTGCTTCTTTGAACTCAGGTCCTCTTCCATGACACTGCTGTTCTTGCAATGTGCCGGCTGATGTCACCCCCGCAAACACAGTGAGCCCACCGGAAGCCCCAACAGAGCATTTCCTCTTGGGCTGAGAGTGAGGGCGCTTCTTCTTCCTCTGTCATGTCACACCCTGCTTGGCTTGCTCACAGTCCTCCAAGGAGCAGATGTGGGAGCATATTGACAAAGCGGGCCTGTGAGGAGCAGACGCCACCTGCCTCCACAGCAGGCTGTGTCACACAAAACGAGGCCCCCTCCTGCATATATGTGGGCAGACAATGGGCCACACGGGAGGAGCAAACCAGGATGTGCACTGTCTGTGGGCCTGATTCCTATCTAGGGTGAGACAGCCACAGTCTGGGAAGGGGAGCAGTTCATGGAGTGGGCTCCTCCTCCCACCCCTCCTCTCCTTCATGGTATGGTTTGACCAGCACAACTGTATGCACAGAGCCAAGGAAAAGCAACAGAGTTTCTGAACCGGAAGTGGGCAGCACACCCAGCCAAAGTTGCACTTTTAAATAATGACTCTACCAGCAGTATTTTATTAGGAACAGTAAGAAAACATAGATGAATTGATTTAAAAAAGTATGGGGTATGTACATAATGGAATACCATGAAGCTGTAAAAAAATAAGGATCTCTTACCCTTTGAGATAGCATGGAGGGACCTGATGAATATTATGCTACGTGAAATAAGTCAATCAGCGAAACACAAGTATCACATGATCTCACTGATGTGTGGAATCTAATGAACAAAATAAATTGATGAACAAAATGATCCAGAGACATTGAAGCATGGAACAGACTGATGTATTTTAGAGGGAAGGATGGGGATTAGGAAGAGATTAACCAATGAACTTAAATGCATATATACCCATAGACAGACAATAGTTTGGGGAAGGCCTCAGAGCAGGACAGGTGAAGGGGATCAATGGGGCGGAAAAAGGGGGCCATCTGTAATACTTTAAACAATAATGATAATTTTTTTAAAAAGAGAGAAACATGGATGTGAGAGAGAAAGATCTATTGGCTGCTTCCTGCACACCCGTGGGGATGGAGCCTGAAACCTTGGCATTGAGCACCTTGCCCTGACCAGGAATCGAACTGACAAGCTGGTGGTATATGGGACAGTACCCACCCAAGTGATCCACACTGGCCAGGGCCCACGGGATATCTTAATGTGAAGTTTTTAGCTAATCTCGCCTCTGGAATGTTTTCATCACAACCACTTTCCATATGTATGTCATAACTCTGTCTTTTGCAAGTTCCTCCTGCTCCATCATACAGCCTCTCAGATGGCAGAAGTGCCCGTGTCCCCATGGACAGCTGCTGCTTCTAAAGCTTTATGACTTTAAATTTGAATTGCACTTCCAGCTTTATTTTCTTTGTTGCACATTCATCTTTATTGGGCAGTTCCCTTTTTTGATTTTCCATTAAAAAACATACCATATGGATTTATCATGAGAAACAAGGAGGCAACGCAGCTACACACTTTGCTGTCACATGACCTGACATGTGCACTGGAACCCACCACTGACAGACTTTGATAGAGGTGACATGATTTGTCATTGATCAGGATATGTATGTTACTCATGTTGTCTTTCTGGACTAAAGAGCTACCAGGGAAATTTGTAGTTTATGCAGTTACTCACAGTTAATATACAGGGTGGGGCAAAGTAGGTTTACAGTTGTGAGTACAGGAAACAGAGGTTATTCTTGTATTATTATTTATTCATTACTAGAGGCTTAGTGCACAAAATTCATGCACGGGGGGAAGAGGCTCAGTGCACAAAATTCATGCACGGAGGGAGGGGGGCGCAGTTCCCTCAGCCTAGATTGTGAGAGGGCGCAGGCCAGGCCGAGGGACTCCACCGGTGCACAATCAGGACCAGGGAGGGATGTGGGAGGTTGGCCAGCCAGGAAGGGATCACGGGAGGGATCCAGGGCATGTCCAGCCCATCATGCTCAGTCCTGATCGGCTGGACCCCAGCAGCAAGCTAACCTACCATTTGGAGCATCTGCCCCCTGGTGGTCAGTGCACATTATAGTGAGCAGTTGAGCGGCCTTAGCATATTACACTTTGGTTGAATGGACGACTGGACACCTAGCATATTAGGCTTTTATTATATAGGATTGTATTATTTTCCATAAGAACAACTGTAAGCCTCCTTCTGCCCCACTGTGTATTGGGGTGCCTGAAATTTGAACTCTGTTGACGGTGACTGGTGCTATTTAACTAAACCGTGGTAACTGAAAAGCATGCATGTTGGAGCCATGCACAGTGAGGACTGACCGTAAGTGCATGTGCTTAACCCAGGGGTATCGAAGGCTTCTTTGTTTCTCTAAGTGTAGCAGGGATGTTGCCCAGGTTGCATACTTTGTAGATGGTGGCTATAGTCACTGGGATTTACTGTTAACCCCGCAAAAGTCTATGGGCCTTGCTTGCCAAATTTCAGATCCTGAAACATTGCCCATTCTTATCTCTCTGCGTCCCTGAAGACAGAGGAGAGCTGCCTCTCATGTCTGTCCCCTCCTGCGGTGTCGCTCATCCCTCTGCCCCACTTGCTTCACCAGGTGTCGCTCTTGGTTGTGGCTTTGAGAGGCGATGGCCTCCTTCTGCCTCCTTGCTTCCTTCAGGGCATCTGCTCTCTCCTGGCCAAAGTCCAGACTCCCACAACTATTATCTTTGTTGCCGGAATGTTTGAATGCTGTTTCATCTGGTTTTACATGTCTCATGCAAGGGTAAGAATGCTCACTGGGGAAAAAAGATGCTCCAAATTATGTGGATAAAAGAATGTTGATTCTTGATGTTGAATCAGCATTTAGATTTTAAAAAGTCTTCATTTAAAAACCCCTCTTTCTTTGAAGAAAACTATTATGTGCATTTCGCAGTGAGCACATGGTCCCAACGTCTTTCTTTGTGGAGCAAAATTGAAGACAGCAAGCCAGTTAGGAAGAAACAGCCTGTATCCGCCCTGCCCTGTCAGTATTCACTAGGACAGTTTCTGCTTCTCCTAGTTCAGTGGTTCTCAACCTTCTGGCCCTTTAAATACAGTTCCTCATGTTGTGAC
Source organism: Myotis davidii (assembly GCF_000327345.1). Classification (NCBI taxonomy): domain Eukaryota; kingdom Metazoa; phylum Chordata; class Mammalia; order Chiroptera; family Vespertilionidae; genus Myotis; species Myotis davidii. The sequence goes on along the minus strand of NW_006284838.1, from coordinate 729,455 downwards.
CCAACCATAAAATTATTTTCGTTGCTACTTCATAACTGTAATTTTGCTACTGTTATGAATCGTAATGTAAATATCTGATATGCAGGATGGTCTTAGGCGACTCCTATGAAAGGGTCATTCGACTGCCAAAGGGGTCGCGACCCACAGATTGAGAACCGCTGTCCTAGTTGGTCTCTTTAAGGTGTGTTGTTCACAGTCAAGCCAAAGCCACTGGCCAGCTGCTAAATACCATAGTGTTCAAGTGCCTGTCAAACATGAACCTGATACTTTATTTTTTCAAGGACACTTTGTCATGCAAAAGGAAAAACACTATACTCTCCCAGGAAATGTGTGGTAGGGAGGCTAAGCTAGTATTTTTCTCTTTAAGATAGACAACACCCTCCTCACAAAGACAGCGTAGCTGATGCCACCTGCACACTGCCTTTCAGACAGGTAATGAGAGCCATCGTCCCAGCGAGCAAAGGCACATGCCGGCTGCCTCCTGAGAGAGGGGCAGAGAGAGGCCAAGGAAGCCTCCTGCTGCAGCTTCTGTAGGACCTGCCATTCTCCTCTCCCAAGGGGCAGGCTGGTTTTGAGCACGTGAGCCTCTATTAGGGAGAAGGGCCTGCTCCAACCTGTCCGTCACTAGGCTAGAGTTCTCCCTGCAGTTCCCCTTGATGGCAGGTGTCTGTGCAACGTCAGGGCCCTGGGAAAGCAGAAGCAGGGCTTGGGCTGCCTCTCAGGGCCTCAGGCCTCAGGACCAAGGGAGGTGGGAAAGCCAAGATCTGACCTGGGATCAGTAGCCAGAGCTGGGCGATGGGGGAGAAACACAGTATGAATCGGGGCGGGGGGGAAGGGGAGCGGCGGTGGCACGGGAGACCTCAGGAACAGAACAGATTTGAAATGCGGAGACATGATTAAATTCTAGAGAAGGCCCATGAAAATCCAGGGCCTGTTTTCAGTAGCTTTTATTGGGTCAACGTGCCCTCCACGACTTCTAAAAGGAGTAGTGAAGGGGCTCAGCTATTACGAACAAGTGAACCCAAATCAACGTTGGCCGAGTTTGGATCTGCTAATAATTCTGCCTTCTTTTTCAGGTAAATTGAATGCAATGAGAAATTAACAAGCACTTTTTAAAGAATTGAATTTAGGGATAGAAAGTAATTAAGCCAACCACTTCGCATGTGCTTTAGAATAGAGGCAGCGGAAATTGTCATCTTCCAAAAGGCCCATGAAATATGCATTTTTAGGGCCGAACAAGGGAGAGTGGCCCATGAGTAAATAAAACAGAAGCCGGAGAGTCTAGAGGAGACCGCAGTAAGTCCTGGTGCGATCACTCTGGACTCCGGGACCTGGGGGACGCCTGGAAACCGGGCGGGAGACATCAGCATTGGCCTGAGCTGATGTTCTCACTTGACAAAGGAGCCCCTCCCGCTGCACTTTTCTCCCCTTAGATTCAGAAGCAGCAGGAGAACTGATTCGGTGCAGTTTGTCTAAGGGACGCAATGCAAGCCTGCCATGGGAATACACCTAGGCATCCTGCCACGATGTCTGCGATTGTGACACGTGGTAGTTAATTTTGACATCGCTGCCTTTTATTCTCAGCACTATTTATTCATCTCACTATCTGGGATACACGGTTTCCTTTTTAGTAAAATAAGAATCATGGCCTTTAACAAATCAAAGCACATATAGTTGAAATACATTTGAAGTATAAAACATTAAATACATTGAATTAAATAAGTACATGCACTTAAGTAATAGTAAAAAATGAAATGCAAAATGAAATGCACTGAGCAGCAGGATAATCTTTTTCCCACCGGAATGTACCAAAGAGAGTAGATGTTGGATGCCATGGAAAACAAACTATGGGTGAGAGAGCGTATTTTGGGAATTTCCTGGCATGAGGTTCTATTTATTTATTGGTTTTTCATTATTTGAAGCAAAGTTCACATGCAACAACTTAACAACTCATCTTGAAAGGCTGATATGAAGGACCGTCAGAAATTGACTTGATAAAATTAGGTTTCTGTGATAAAATCTCATTACTATGTCATGATAATGTTGGCAGTTTTAAAGAAAGTATTTGTAGTCTTCTGATTACAGATACTTTGCTTATAAATCTATCTTGTAAGTTATTATTGGGTATTAGTACTTATTTCCAAAAAAAGGACATACATTAAGGATAAATAGTCATAGAAATAAAGAATACTGGTGATTATTATTCCCCATAAGTTACTTTGATTAACTACAGTATTTAGCCAAGGATTTTCTGGAATTCAAGAGCAAGAAAAAATAAAATTCACACAGAGTTGAGCTTATTAAGCTATTCTAAGACGGTCATCATTGGGCGGGGAGGGGGGCATTTCTCCTTTTCTAACTGAATAGATGGTGCTTCTTTGTCCATTTTGTTATGGTCGGTCGTTGCTCAGACAGGCACCGAGGCAGAACTGGCCCAGCTTGCTGCTCGTAGCCCGGCCAGATCGCAGGACCTTCGCACTCAGTGCTACTTACTAAATGGAAAGCTTTTGCATTCACTTATGTCTCCCCTGAACATTCCAGGCACTGCCAGTGAACTCTGCAGTGTAAAACTTCCCTCGGCGTCATTAACCTGAGGTTAATGTATAGAGCCTCCTTCTCCCTACAATTTCGAAGAAATCAATAAACGTTGTCATTATTCTGACATTCAGGATAAAGTTCAAATCTGTGTGCATTTGTGTGTGTGTGTGTGTGTGAGTGTGTGTGTGTGTGTGAGTGTGTGTGTGTG
>NW_006284838.1:711137-726541 GCF_000327345.1 Myotis davidii | reverse complement strand
GTGTGTTTGTGTGTGTGTGTGTGTGTGTGTGTGTGTGTGTGTGTGTGTGTGTGTGTGTGTGTGTGTGTGTGAGTGTGTGTGAGTGTGTGTGAGTGTGTGAGTGTGTGCACACTAGTAATGGCAGACTGAGTCATTACACCCAGATGGCTCACTGTGTTCACTGGTGTTGGTCCCAGGCTGTTTCCTCTGAATTCCTGGCTCTCCTGTTTACTTTTAATTTTAATAGAAATGAACATTGAAATGTATCTCAATAATTTCGTTTGTCGCTATCTTTTTAAAAGATTACTGGCTCCGAGTGAGTGTTGGCCATCTCTATTGTTGTGATGTAAAGAAATCTGTGTGGTCTTTAACAGGAAGAATTTTCCCAGCTTGAAGGGAAGAGTAAGTACTACAACTGCAGAAAAAGCCCGACAAACCCTCTCATCTGAAACACGTGAAAACATGAGGAGGCATTCATGTTGGGTAATTATTTTCATAGCAGTTTCCATGGGACTTCATAAAACCATTGACTTAATAATGAGATATTGACCTATTTTCCCAGTGAAAACTCGATTTGTTTGAGCATCCCATCAATCGAGCCCTGTGAACCCTCTCACCGTCATTTTTGGAGTGGGCTCCGGGCTGTCAGCAGCAGCCAAAAGCACACACCTCCTCCATTCGGCAAAACTGCCCTTCAGCAGACATTTTATGTTATTTAATTGTTTGCAAGATTTATTATTTTGAAAAGGCCCTTCCAGATACTCATTAGAATTAACAAGATTCTATTATAATTTATAGATTATATGTCACTCTTCCCCCTCAGCTGGAAAAGGGCATACATATTTCAAAATCACTTTGAATCTTAAAATTTAAACATTTTCTCCCAGTGACATCTATTTTAATGCACATGATTTAAAACATGAGCTTTAATATAAAAAAGGAAATTTGAAACTATCACAGTCTCTAAGTTTTCATGTGGCTCTTGCCCTTGGGGATGTTCCTAGGACTTAGGGTACTTGAGAAGGTGCAGAATTCTTTATAAAGCTCTGGTTTGGTTAACGTGTGCTTTAGAATAGAGGAAGGTTCTATAGAAATGCAGGGGGTGGCAGAGAGAGCTGTGGACTGTTGTTTGCAAGACCCGCGTTCTAGTCTCACTTTTATTTATTATCAGCAGTGCGGCTTTGGGCACACCATGCCAGTTCTCAAGGTCTTAGCTTTCCCATCTGTGAAAAGAAAATGATAAACACCAACCTCAACCTCAACATCCTTTTTAGGATTTAAATGTTAGCCAATCAGGTCCTACCTAAATTTCACTTAGTAACACACGTGTATTATTGTCTGATTTTATGGCTAGGGTATTGGAGGCATAAGTCTTTCCAAAGTCATACAACTAAGTAAATACAGAAGCTACATATTAGATCTATACTGTCTTTCCCCTGTTTCTGCTATCTTTTTTTTTTTTTCAATCCTAACCTGAGGACATTTTTTCCATTGAAGTTTTTTAAAGAGAGAATGGAGGGGTGGGTGAAGAGGGGAAGAGAAAGAGACATATTGATATTAGAGATGTGATGTTTCCACATAACTGATTGACTGTTCACCTACATTCTATTTTGACACATTCCTTGCAGTAAATTGAGCTACTCACAATGTCAACTAATTAATGCAACACATCAATTGGTTGCCTCCAGTTCGCTCCCCGACTGGGACTGGGGATCGAGCCTGCAACCAAGGTATGTGCCCTTGACCAGAATCAAACCTGTGACCCTTTGGTACACGGGCCAATACTCTAATGACTGAGCCAAACCTGCCAGGGCTATTTCCTCTGTCTTAATCCCTGTTTGTTGGATAGTTGGATAGATAGATGGATAAATATTAATCAGAGATGAATTTTCTTACATAAAACCTTTCTTAAGCTATGGGAAGATGTTTCAGAGATCATTCTTTCTGAGTATTTACTAGGGAATTAGTAATTTTGAAGGTTAGAATGCCTCTTGCTATAAGTGAAGTCTATTAAAGTTAAATTTTAGGGTATGAGTTACTGTGTTATAACAAGCATGATTTTAGGAGGAAAGGGCAGTAATTTTTGCATTCAGTATCATTAACCATATCATTAACTGTGAGTTCTTTGAGACTCTAATAGGCTCCTCATTTTTCCATCACTGTCAGCACAGAGTACAGGTTCCGGCACTGGGAGGGTGCCTAAAAGATTTTCTGTACATCAGTAAATCAAGTCTTTCTCTCATCCATCCAGTAAATACTGCTTAAGTCTCCACTGCAATGAGCTCAGGGCTAGATCAAGAGAGGTAACTGACAGAGAGATAATCCCTATCTAATGAAACTTAGAACCAAATGACGATGAAGTTCTCTGAAGGAAATTGTGATGGTATCGTGGTTGAAGACAAAAGGGTGCTTAGCAAATTGAGCAAGACCTCAAAGAAATGGTCAAAAGAGGTTTCTCTTGGCAAGTCACTGATGATACCGAAAGTGAAACTAAAGGATGCAAAGAAACTTGAAGGCTGTGTGGCTAGCATGGGGGAGAGCATGCCAGGGAGAGCAGCTTGTGCCAAGGCCCTGAGCTGGGAGGGCTTTGGCTCATTGAGAACCTAAAGGATGGCCTGGTGGCCTGAACACAGGAGGAGAGAATACAGTGTTTTAACGGTATGAGAGAGACCTGTGTGTGTGTGTGTGTAAGTGTGTGGAAACACCTTTCCTAACTTTGATCTCAGCCTTGTTTAGTAGAATTATTAAAGGTGTTTGCAAGTAATTGAACCCAAATTTACTAAACTTGGTTCAAGAATGTTGTTATCCCTGATGTGGATAGTTTTGCTTGAGCTCAGTTGTTGTTGTTGTTGTTTGTGTTAATTCTGTCCAACTATTGGCTGTGGGATATGGCACATTAAAAATAATTTGAATTGTTGTATTTCTGATAGTACCACGATCAGTATTATCAAAATGCACGAAGCTAGGAGAAAGCGAGGTGGTGCCTCAAATGGCATGAGCCATTTTGGCTAACCGACCACATTGCTAAGGAGACCTCTGATCAGGGAGAAATTAAGGGGCTGGATGGAGTTCATGCTAAACCAACCTTAATTTTCTACCTTGTCATTATATTATTAGATCCTGTACCCAAAGTATTAGGAGGCTCAAGATACAGCAGAGGAGGACAGACACCTTTGGGTTGTCTATGGGGAATATCTATGTCCTCTGACAAATTAATCAGAGCACAACAAAGAGGAAAACAATGTAATAGCAACATCACATCTCTACAGCACACTGCTACCTTCAGAGCGCTGTCATGAATGTCATTATACAAGCCAGTGAGGTGGAAAGAGACTGGCCCAGAAAGTTAAATGACATTGTCAGGGCCTAATTCCAAGTTCATGGCAAAACAAGTTCCCTGTTAATTGTGTTTCCTGGCTCATTCAGTAACTTGTGAATTCTACCTCAAGGACTCAGAGTTAATGCTCATTAAAGTGAGAGTGACAGACTTTCTCTTGATGCATTAGTGCTTGGAGTCCTGCAGTCACCCCTCAGTGGTCGGCAAACTGGGGCTCACGCGCCACATGTGGCTCTTTTGCCCCTTGAGTGTGGCTCTTCCACAAAATACCAACTTCTGCACATAGCCCACGAAGTTTCAATCTCACTGTACGTGCGTGCCCGCACGTGGTATTTTGCGGTATTTTGTGGAAGAGCCACACTCAAGGAACCAAAGAGCCGCATGTGGCTCGCAAGCTTCAGTTTGATGACCATGGGCCTGGGTGATGGGCAAAGCAGCTACTACCAGTTGCCCTGTTTAGAGACACAGAAAGTGAGGCTTACAAAGAAAAAATGACTTGCCCCACCTTAAGCACTCGATAAGAGGAGGGATGGAATAATCCATCCTGACTTCCAAAGATGTTTTTCTTGTTAATATTTTGAGGATATAAACACTGTCACCAATTATGTGAGCTTAGAAATTTTTCAACTTAGCAATTTGGTCTATTTTAATTGAGATTGGTACTGTTTTCATCTAGCCAAAGACTAAATTAAAATATGTTCTATGACTTTCCTCCAGGACGTAATTAATTTTAACGGATCTTTTATTTCTAGAACTCAAATTGGAATCTGCTTGTCATTATGGTTATTAGTTTTCCATCCAGGAAATCTCTAGCTCTTCTCTCTTTCCTCGCTTTGCTCTTCCCAGTAGCCTCCTTTAAAGACCCCCATCTCTTTTCCTTTAGACTGTACTTCAGTTTTAGAGGATTATGACAAGAAGTAGCTTTGGGGAAGCAGCTTAAATAGTGGTTGGGATTCCTTATTTAGACATAAAGTGGAAATAGATGAGAACAGTTAAAATTGGAATCTCAAAAGTATGAACTATATGTCCTGTTTAAAGATTTACTCTTTCTTATTCCTAAATTGTCTTGAACAAGAACTGTCTTCTTAGAGTAAGTGCACCATGGGGAATGAATAATATAAAGGAGAGTTTGTAAAACCTTGATCACCCTTCTCAGAATGATTTTTTCAATGGTGGAGGAATCTTGATTCTTTGGTCTGATAATGGATGAAAAAAATAAGATAGTAATGGATGAGAACCATTGCTCTGAGACAATAAGGATTTTTCCTAAAATGCTAATGTTAAAGGCTAGAGAAATAATATACTTGTGTTCCAAAACGCCGATGGGTTTGCTTATGACTGAACTCTTCTTAAGGAGTTCATGGTTATAATCCATTGTTCTTAAAGTGAATAATCTATCTGCTATTAGCAGATTAGATATTTTAACTAGTTCATGAAATGGATCAATTTAATATCAGTGTCTTTTCACACAATCACAGATAAATTTACAAAGTCATTACAATGACAAGATTACATATTACAAAGTTATAATGCATTTCTTTTTTTAAAAAAATACATTTTATTGATTTTTACAGAGAGGAAAGGGGAGGGATAGAGAATTAGAAACATGGATGAGAGAGAAACATCCATCAGCTGCCTTCTGCACGCCCCCTACTGGGGATTGAGCCGGCAACCAAGATACATGCCTTTGACCAGAATCAAATCCAGGACTTTTCAGTCCGCAGGCAGACGCTATCCACTGAGCTGAACTGGTGAAGGCATTTCTTAATGAAAAATTCAGGAATGCATGGATTACTCTTGAGGAAGAAGGTAGATAAAACTAAATTCAGCATTTTATTTCTTTATACCTTATTCATTAATTTAGTCTTCTGTGATTTTGTTTAGTGACATTCACTAAACATCTGTACCAGGGACAGATATTTATGTACGATATTATAATAGTAACAATGCAAGAGAGAAAAAGCCATATGCATTAAAACACTAACCATACTTCCAAGAAGGAACATAACATTTTTAGTTGAGAATTGATGGATAATTTTACGAACCAGAACATCTATCTGTAAGCTGATGAAGCCTCAGTCATGCAGATACGATGAGGAGACTGTTCCACACATGGACCTTCGGAATTTGGAAATAGGAATAAATGACTATATATGAGACCATGTGCCACATTTTTACTTAGACAGATAAGTAGTGTATCTGGAGGGAAATGATTGGGAGATGGGAAAACTAGGGTGGCACCACATAATGAGGGCCTTGAATACTAAGAAAAGAAATTTAGGCATTTTTACCTATAGTGAGAATTCAGTCCAAAAATCTAGGGAAGGTTTTTCAGAAAGAAAAATATATGGTAATAAGACTGCCTACTAATTACTGCAGTAAAAATCCAAAGTAAAGCATTTCCAAATTAGATAAATCCTTTTTATTTGCAGCAAATCACACGTCATTAACCATATATCCAGCACATGGCAGATTTGCAGTGCATTTTATAGCGACATATACACATCCTACAGTTGAAAAAAATCAATGGTGGTTTAGAAAATGGTTGGATTTATAATTTCAAACATTTTATAAATAATAAATTAGCACTCCATTAGGAATCCATTAGATCCAGCTGTGACTGAGGAAAGAGCAGGAAGGAACCAGAGCCTGGATCCACCAGGGCTGAGCTGGGTAGAAACCTACCAGGTCTGAGCGAGTGAGAACACTGCAGTCAACGCCCCTTCATGAGACATCTGTACTCAGAGCTTGTCCTCAGTCTGTGTGAGCTGCTCAGTTGTCCGGATGAGTCATTATCAAAGAAAGATGACCTTCTTTACTGGACCCTTGTTCTCCTAACTGTTGCTACAGAACAAACTTCTCTAAAGCTGAGTGTGGGAAACAGGTGTGTCCTGTTGCCCATGATTCTGTGACTCATGAACTTGGGGAGGCCCCAAGTAGGCAGGTCTCTCCTGGCTTCCTCTCCCACTTGCACTCAGATGTGGTTCCTGCCCTGGCTCTCTGAGGGCTTCTCTGGGCTGCACATCCAACACAGCTTACTCAGCTGACCTGCGGATGCTGGCTGTCAGGTGCCAGCTCAGCCGGTGCTGTCAATCAAAACCCCTCTGGGCGGCCCTTTCAGCTCCTGGGACTTGTGACATGGCATCTGGCTCCTCCCTGAGCCGCATCCCAGGAGAACCCAGGGGAAGCCACATGGCCTTCTCTGACCAGACCAGGAGTTCGCCCAGTACCACTGCCCCTCCTGCTGCTGTTGAAAGCAGCCCGGCCTAACCAGACCCGAGGAGTGGCCATAGGAAGGGGGCTCCTAAGGAGAAGGGGGGCCATTTAAAAATACGCAACAGTCTTCATCTCTACAAAACGAAAGCTGCTTGTTTACTGTGCAGATTCAGTTGAACTATTTTGATGGAAAAGGGCAATGATTAATTTATTTCCAGTAAAGGTTTTTGGAATACAGATTTTCAATAGTTTCTTTGTGTGTCGTGGGAAGTGAACCACATTCATTGGCTCTAAGATTCATTTAAGTTTATGACACAGTATTATTTTGGGCACCGCTAAGAGAGAAGCCGATCACAGCTATTGTGAAACTGGTACCAGGATGCTAGTACCTATGAAAATATTACTTTAGAATTGATGAATCAGTATTTCTAAGTCTCAGAAATTTAGCCGTGAACTCTTTTTTTATTATGTTGAAATGTAATTCATGTACCATAAAACCTACCCTTTTAATGTATACAATTCAGTGCTTCCATTAAATCCACAAGACTGTACTACCTACTAATTCCATGATAAACATTTTATCAACTTCTCACACACACACACACACACACACACACACACACACACCACAAAAAAGCCATTTCCATTAGCAGTCACTCCCCATTTCCCTCTCCTCCCAGCCCCTAGTAACCACTGTTTTACTTTCTGTCTCTGTGGGTTTGTCTATTCTGGACATTCCTTATAAAATGGCTCATATAATATGTAGCATTTTCTGTTTGGCTCCTTGCACATATCAATCATCACGTCATAAGGTTTGTTCATGTTGTAGACTGTATCTGTATAGTCTCGTGGTCTTGGTTACTAACATAGCCATGAGGAAATGGTCTTTGTCATCTAAGTTTAGAATACAATAAAGAATGATAGCCCTAGCTGGTTTGACTCAGTGGATAGAGCATTGGCCTGTGGACTGAAGGGTCCCAGGCTCAGTTCCAGTCAAGGGCACACACCTCAGTTGCAGGCTCCTCCCCAGCCTGGGCCCTAGTTGGGGCTGGTGCAAGGAGGCAACCAATCGATGTGTTTCTCTCATATTGATGTTTTTCTCTGTCTTTCCCTCTCTCTTCCACTCTCTCTAAAAATCAATGGAAAAATATCCTTGGGTGAGGATTAACTAAAAAAGAAAAAATTAGAGGATGTGTACATTCCATACTCAGTGTTGCTCACAAAGCTTGATTTCACTGAAAAGACAGGAAGAAGGAATTAACCCTAAAGGTGAGCTCCACCGTGCTCACATGAGTCGGGCCAGTGATCAAATCAATGTACAGTATTCAATAGTTACAATGGGGAAAGAAAGGGAGAGAGAGAGCGGAATGGAGGGAAGAGGATGGAGAACAGAAAAGAAAGAAGGAAAGTTGGAAGGAGAAAGATGGATAGAAGGAAGATATGATTTTTGTCAAAGGAAGTCTGCTTTGTTCTTCTACCCTAATTTACGATAAGCTCTTCTGGGGAGGAAGGAGACTGAAGAAGCTGTGATAAAATGTGTATTTAGTCCAACTGGAATGTCTCCAGCTGAGTGACCTTGGGCAGGTCTCTGAGCCCTGGTTGAGCTCAAACATCAAGTGAGGGATTAACCATTGCAAGGGCAAGACCAACTGGTATTTATTTTCTCTAATCTCTGGCTGTCCTTCTCCTAGAAGGCTCCTCCGGAATCTGTAGAATCTGATCAGGAAACTGGCCTTTCCCATGAGCTCCCTGCCACTGGAGCATTTCTAAGTAAATACCTGTTTGGGAATGAATTCTTTACCAAATTGCAAGAGGTTTTAGGGCAAGAAAAGAGCTATTTCTCTTTGTGTCTTTGGGTTCTAATCGTTTGGCCAGGTGTTTTATTAATGTGAATAGAGGGAATTCAATGTAGGTCCTTGGCTCATCAGAAATTTAGTATCTTAGATTTTATTTGGGGCCTTTTCAAGTAAAAGCCTAAATTCTGATGGGACAATAAAAAAAGGAGATAGAGGTGTCACAAGGAGAAATAATATGCAGAAGTGAAATGAAAAGGGGAGTTTGATTAAACAGGAAAAATTGATTATATTAATCAAAAGTAAGCCAAGAAGAGAAGTGAGCCAGGTCCCCATCCCCAGGTGGCACAGGAACCATGGCGTGGCTCTGTTTTTATGTGGATGACCACTTTAAATGTCACTAGTTGTGTGTTAATGTGGTGTAGGAAAAACAAGAGCATAGCGAATGCGTGACGTTAAGGCTATGTTCCTTAAGAGTGGGCCAATAAAAATAGAGAATTGCTTTAAATTCAATTTAAGGAAAGATATTATGTTATTAATAGGTAGATGTGGCCAAAATCATAGGGAAGGTGGGCATAGGATGTGTTAGTAACAGTTTCCCAGGGAAACAGAGCCACCAGTATGTGTGTGTGTGTGTGTGTGTGTGTGTGTGTGTGTGTGTGTGTGTGTAGAGAGAGAGAGAGAGAGAGAGAGAGAGAGAGAGAGAGAGAGAGAGAGAGAGAGAGAATTTAAAGAATTGGCTGGCAAATCCAAAATCCATAGGGCAAGCCAGCAGATTAAAAACTCATGAAGGATTTCTGTGCTATAGTTTTTGTGCTTTAAAAAAGAAGTATCTTTATTGTTGAAAGTATTAGAGATGTCCCCCTCTTTCCCCCCATTGACCCCCTCCACTCCACCCCAGGCCTTCTGTTCCATGCTTCCATGTCTCTGGATCTCTGGATCTCTTGTTCACTAATATATTTTTTTCATTAGCTCTGAGGCAACATTTCTTTTTGTGAAACCTCAGGTTTTGCTCTGCAGACCTTCACATGACTGGAGTGAGGTCCACCCTTGTTATCAAGGATGATCTCTTTATTTAAGTCAACTGATCATAAATATAAAACACATCTATAAAAGACCTCCTCAGCAACATTCAGGCTAGTATTTGACCTAATAACTGGGCACTGTAGCCTAGTCAAACTGACATTAAAATTTACCATCAGAGTGGGAAACCCTCATAGGGGGTCTGGGTTTACAAATGCTCAATTGTGTATATGGGTAGATCCTAACATTCAGCACAGTTTTAGAAATGTAAGTGATTCATGAGCAATCTGGCTTCACATATTTCCCAACATTTGTAAATCTTTATTGTTGAAAGTAACACATATGTGCTCCCCCCATTGGTCCCCTCTATACCCTCACACTCACTCACTCTGTTCCATGCGTCTATGCCTCTGGATCTATTTTGTTAGCCAGTTTCTTTATATATTTCCCCATTTTTATTCAGAAAACCACTTAGTCTGGGGATTTGTTTGCCCTATCATTAAGGGAAGTATTTCAAGGGCTTTCCTGTTAAGTTCACTTTGTACAGCTCTGTGGCACCATTACATTGTAAGCATCTACCATAAAGGCTTCCTAGTGATTACCCTTAATTTGTATTCAGTTGGAGGCAAGGAAAAAGAAAAAAATATACAAGCATGAGTCTTGTAATTATGCTACATAAAATTATTAGGCAATTTAGAAAATTGTTCATGGGAAACTGCCCACCATGCATAAAAATAATTTTGATTTTGATGTACAGAGTTTAATATTAGAATGATTGTATGGAGGCCACCCTATTATTTTACCTTAATTATTCAAGCACATCTGAATTTGCTTTAAAGAAAGTGATATCTTTATAAAGTTGAGTCTTTCCTGTCAACAGAATACTGGTTTTGGCTCTGTGACAAAGTTCATATCACAAGGCTTGCTGTGAATTGTAAAATTGTTAGAACAAGAAAGAACAGCTAATTATGACCATTTCTCCCCCTTGATAACCAAACAAAAGTGAGGTAGTTTTCTGCAAACTGAAGTGCATGTGTTGTAGACATATTCTGGGAATTTGTGAGCTTATCTGTTGTCTGAAAATATTCTCAGCTTTCATTTTGGTGGACACAGTTGTTTATTCAGACAATTGTCAACACACCGACAAATGTGTTCTATTCAAAGATCATGAACATCTGACTCTAATTCCTGTGTTAGATGGTTTCTTGCAAATAAGCTAGAGACAGTCAATATTTAATCAAAGCACATCTTCCATTGTAGTATATACTATATTGGCTGTTGAAAGTGGTTTATTTGCATAAATCTATTATAAATCAACGTTCAGTAGTATTTAAGGGACTATAAAACAGAGATTTCAGGACAGAGTTCAAGTTCTCTAGTATGGGATGCCTGTTTGACCTATTTTGGAATGCCTGATCAAGCTCATCTCTCCTACATAGGAAACTTAGCTCTAGCCTTTAATGCCTATCTATCCCATGTGACTCTAGCATAGCAAAGAGCAACAAGGACAGATAGCACCACGAAACAGATTCCCTCTTTCAATAGTTCCAACTTGAGACCAAGAAATTGCAGTCAGTTTGTAGAGGGTGTCAATATGTGAGGGTGGCAGCTGTGTCAGTTCAAGTGTAAGTATGGGAAGGTTGGACAGAGAGTGGGAAGTAGAAAAGAGGTGAGGGCCATCTGGGTGCCCAGAGAAAGTGAGTTTAGTCCCCGTTAGGTTCAAATGATATGACACCTACCCTTTGCTTGAGTTGACGAGATTCTTTGCTTTCCTTGGGAAACATATAAAGCTCTTTATGCTTCAACCTTGATCTGTCTTCTCATCCTCACTTATCAATACATGCTATAGCCTTCCTCACCCCTGACCCTTAATGCTATGGAGTGAATTTGGTTCTTTCACTCCCTTAGGCCATTGCATACAGAATGATGCCTTCAGTGCAAAGATGATGCAGGAAAGTCAGATGTACATTTCTCTCCACACCCCATCTTTAGTTGGCTATATCTCATGCACATTACTTCAGTCCTCAGATTTGTCATGCCTCAAGCGGATAAAATAGCACTTGAAGGGTTCTCAAGATAATTAAATGTGATAGCATCGGCGTAATTGTGCCCAACACTTTGATCATCAATGGCTTCTAGTCCTACTTTTGCCTTTTTGAGGCAGATTCTAACTCATCTTTTAAGACCAGTTCAATTTTCCCCTGGTTTAGTCTCCAGAGTAATTCATTATTTCCCCTCAGCTCCATAAAATGCAACCATAAATATTTTATACACTTAATTAAATTATAATTATCTGTTTACAGATTTCTCCAAAATTAAAATAGCAATGTTTTTAACTCTGAAAATACAGGTAAAGGGAGCATAGAAAGCTGCAGTTCCCAGAGGCAGACCTGGTCCAACCAGAGAGAGATGCACTAAGAAAGTGAGGCTTGCCTGAGAGCCAAGGATTGCGTAGCAGCAGAGGAAGAGGAGAACAGTATTACAGGCAAAATATATGGAGATACATTCCAGGGAAAAATATGCAAAGAAGGCACATAGTGAAATAAGTCAGTGATAAGCCCTGTGCAGCTGCAATGTGAAAGTCTCTATGAGGGATAATGATAGTTTTTTTAAAAATTTATCTTTATTGTTGATAAATTTAACATGTCCTCTTTTTCCTCCATTGACCCCCTCCACCCCACACCAGCCCCTCCCCGCCCCAGGTCTTCACCACTCTATTGTCTGTGTCCATAGGTTATGCATATATGCATATAAATTATTTGGTAATTCTCTCCCCTTCCCCTCTGCCCTCAGAGAATCTCAATTTTACAGAAGAGGAAACTGAAGCAACAACAGGTAAAGTATGTTCCATGATGTTTATAGAAAATAAATGGTGGAAACTGGAAATAAATAACACAATCCAACTCCAGTCTGGCCGTGGAGCTGAAAGCCCCGTGGGGAGAGGCTGGAGGGGTGCTGGTAGACCAGGCAGGCAGCTCAGTGTAGGAGTCTGGATGAGTTATGATGGTAGTTGAGGCCAGAAGACTTAGAAAGCATTATTTTGTAAGAGGAAATTTCAATTTAACCAGAACACCTTGAAGTGAAGGCGTTGAATTGGAAAGAAGGTTTTAAATTGCTATCAGAATTTGTCATTTTAGTGATTGAAACATTTCAGGGCCAAATATGCCATGTTACACCTTTATGGAAGGAGCTCTTTGAGGAAAATAACTGCCAGCTTCTACAGTAACATGTGTCTAAAATATGGGCTTAACGGAAAAAGTAATTCACCTTCCCTCCAGGTGGGGCCTATTCAGGTTACAGATAAGCATAAGTTTCTTTGTGTGTGTGTGTTGTTGTTGTTTTTTTTTTTTTTTGGGGGGGGTCTTTTTAAAGTTAATTAGCTGCCACATGTGAACAAGTAAGATCAAATCATCCCCATGATAGATATTTGGAGAGCATTGTATTGATATGGAAAATCTGACTTCATTTTCCAAAGATAGAGTGGACAGAAAAACAAAAAGTTATTAATTTATGCAAGTAAAAAGAGGCTGCAGGAAACCAGGTTTGTAGCATTCACTGGGGCATTTGTGGTGTGCAGGTTAATGTTGTTGGTGGAAGAAGTTACAATCTTGCCAAAATGCTTTATGCTTGTCCCCTAATTGCCTTTAATTTATGATGTTTTTTGAAGAAAGCTCAACTGGAGAGACTTTTTTAATGCAATCATATATTTAAGCCTCACAAGCTTTCCTCAGAGATTTACTGAGTTCCCTCTTCAGATGAAAAAGAATTTTTGTAATCAATGGTCTCTGAAAAGCCAAAGCAATAAATTGTGCATTTTATGGATATAATTAGGCAGCCGACACACTAAACTTGATACCATAGGGATAAACTGCTGCTGTCACTGATGCTTGCAAGGACATGCAAGTATTATGTCTTAAGTAGACTATGTTCCATTGTTGGACCACCTTGGATGTAATGAACTAATCTATTTTGTCAAAATGGAAATCCATTGATTTCCCCATCATAATTCTAGAAAAAGATCAATATATTTTGATTCCCGCCCCCCTAATTTTAAGGCAAACTGGGCCACCAAGAAGTCAAAGAGACTATCTTTAGATAACTGAAGTAGAGTTTAAACATTTCAGAAACATCTACCTTTATTTTTAAATTAGAGGCCTGATACACGAAATTTGTGCAAAGGCTCAGACCTCACAGCCCCGTCTTCATCTGGAAGGTCGTCTGGACAGTTGTTCTGCTGTGATGGTCTAATTAGCATAGTAGCTCTTTATTGTATAGGATATGGACTCTGGTCCGGTTTGGAACAATACATTTCCTTTGATCAAATGCTGAAAACAGGAACTGAGAGCAACAAAGCACACTAGTATTTTTTAATACGTTGACACTGAGGCTCACAAAAGCTAAATAATTTTTATATACTTATACAAATTACTAATGTTAATATTTTTGTTAAATAATTTGGTGTTAATTTTTTCTTCTGCACATAAAGGCATCAGCATTCAATGTTATGATTAACTTATGTAGTGAATACTACAATACTACAATTCTGTATTGTGGATTTACATGTTCTTAAAGAAGTATAATCCTTTTGTAGAAATAGATATATTTTTGAAATTATATATTTTTATAGACCTGTCTCTTCAATGAAAGAAATTTTTAATAAATAAAATATGGAAATAAAGATTGTGATAAACAGAAGAAAGCAGTCAAAAAGTTTGACCATACAAGTATTTTATCTCCAGCTTTTTACATGTTTGCACCCAGTGTTTTTTCTCCACTATATTTTGTATTATTTTAGGTTTGTTAAAAGAGATGTAATAAAACATCTATACCAGATTAGTTTGTTTGTCAAGTGACAGAAACTCAGTTGAAACAGACTAACATACTTAGAGTAACTATTGGACTATATTGTTCTCTGGCAACAATTGATACAGCAACTCAACAGAAGTCACTAAGAATTCAGTTTCTTTCCATATTTTTTCTTCTATTCCAAGCAAGTGACTTGCAAACCTGCCTCATCTTTCCACCTCTCCCCTGAACAGCTCGGTGGAGGGCTTAGCGATGACACTATCTGGCTGTAGCTGACTTTTGGTCCAGCCTTGGTTTCTGACTTATTCTGGGGATTTGTTTTCCATGCTGACTTGGTCCGCTTTGCCACTGTGTCCGAGTAATGGGAGGGAACAATTCCCAGTTACTGGTCCTGCTGAGTCTGTTACGCAATTGAAAACTTTCAGTTATACCAGCTGTTCTGAGCAGAACAGAGTCATAATTAGGGATGCAATGATTTCACACCCAACTGTAGTTGTGCAGCACATAACAACTTTTTAGTGTTCATCAATTTTTATTTTATACTGTATTTATTCAAGGACTAAATGAAGCAAGTGAACTGGATATAAAATACACAGAGCTGAATGTATGCAGTATAGGCCTTCTCCTCTTTTGCTGTAAAAAGGAAACATCCCATTTTCTGTAAACTACCTATGGAAGTCATTTTCTGCCCAACACTATGGCATTGCCTGTTTCTCCAAATCCACAGAATGCAGAATGGTACAGCCACTCTGGGACAGTTTGGCAGTTGATCACCAACTTAAACATGCAATTTCCATATGACCTCACAACTCTACTTTTAGGAAGTTGCTCTAAAGAAATGCTATGTTTCTATCTGCACCCGCACAGCAATGTTTACAGCAGCATCGTTTCCCCAAACTGGGAACAACCCCAATGGCCTTCAGTGTGTGCATGGCTACACAGACCACAGTGTATGCATACGATGGGATGCTATTCAGCAATAAAAAGGCAAAACTATTGATATCGACAGTATGGATGAGTCTCCAGAGTCATTGTTCTAGGTGACTGTAACCAGATTAAACACTTTATAATTTCACATATGACATTAAAAATGCAAGGTCACATCAAAGACTTCCAGGGGTGGGCAGTGGTAGGAGGGTGGGGTTATCACGGGGGAGTTGGGGCATGAGGGAATATTTTGTGATGTTGGCATTTTGTGTCCTCTTTTAATAGTGTTTTATATATTACTAGAGGTGCGGTGCACAAAATTC
>NW_006284838.1:709374-711060 GCF_000327345.1 Myotis davidii | reverse complement strand
TAATCATAGCAACTGGTTGTTCCACTGGTCATTCCACTGTTCGGTCAATTTGCATATTAGGCTTTTATTATATAGGATAACTCACAAAACTGTACAACAAATAGTGAATACTACAGAATATAAAAAACCCAAGTTATTCCCTGTACAAACTTGCAAGAGATCTATCACATGGGAATAAAATCCTATATAATAAAAGGCTAACATGCAAATTAACCAAACAGCGGAAAGACCAGTCACTGTGACGTGCACTGACCACCAGGGGGCAGATACTCAATGCAGAAGCTGCCCCTTGGTGGTCAGTGTGCTTTCATAGGGGGCATGCCACTCAGCCAGAAGCCGGGCTCACGGCTGGCAAGCACAGTGGTGGTGGTGGGAGCCTCTCCCACCTCCATGGCAGCGCTAAGGGTGTCGGACTGATGGCTTAGGCCTGCTCCCCTTGGGCTCCTAGACTGCGAGAGGGCACAGGTCGGTCTGAGGGACCCCCTCGAATGCACGAATTTTATGCACGAGGCCTCTAGTAAGTAAATAATAACACCTGCAACTCCTATCCTGTTGTCATTTCCCTCAGCTCTGAAACCTAGTGTAACATCACACTTTGTTTTCAAGTTAAATGGTGCTTTTGATTATTGCGTAGCACACATGAAAAATGTGGAAACAATTTAAGGAAAGGCAAAATCAGTTCAGATGCTATGTCAGGATAAATTAACATTTATCCTGTTAAGCATAACACCTAAGGGACAAGAGAAGGCTACTTGGCAATAATGATGTAATCTTTGCATGAAATCTGGAGGCTTATGGGACTACCTAAGTGGAAAATTATTAAAATCTTTGCACTCAGTTAAACGATTTTTGTATAAGAGGTCTGATCAGCCCAGGAAGGTATAGGACTAAATCCAGGGATGCCTTCTACCTGTGAAAAGTGAAGTTCCCAGATGCTTCTATGGTGCTTATTCCACTCTACTTAGTGAGGTTTTATCATGCCCATTGTTTTTATTTCTTTTCACGGCCAGAGTTATGATGGTATTAAGGGCAGTGCTGCACCCTAGTTCTGTGTCCTCTTGCCTGCTCTACACCCGTCTCCATGTACCCATGAGTAATGCTTTGCAGAACTAGCTTGGTTTTTTGAGCAGGCCCTATTCTTCCCTTTGGAGCACCCTTAAATGTCCCGGACTAGAGCACATGGCTCTCTCCTGGAACCCAAATTCCTCTGGTATGTCGCTTCAGCTCCCATCAGTTTAACTTCACACTTTCCCAGGGAAAACATGAAGCCACTCCATGAAGCAGAAGCTGCATTGCCAGTCTGCACCCCTGAAGGAATTTCAGCCACATTTACTTGGGGCATAGAACTATTACAGGTTATTCCTGATTCTTTGGCTAAATGGCAGTGCTACAGAGGACCTTCAGCATGGTCTCACCCTCTAACTGGTTTCAGTGCACTTGCTCAAGCATTGTGGAAATGGTGTTCATTTAACCAGTAAACATTTATTTTTGCTTATCCTGATACATAACAGGATATCCTTATCTAATAAAAGAGAAACATGGTAATTGGCGTACGACTGCTACCCTTCCCATTGGCTAATCAGCGAGATATGCAAATTAACTGGCAGCCAAGATGGCGGCCGGCAGCCAGGTAGCTTAAACTGAACATGAGGCTTGCTTGCTTCAGTGAGGTAGGACTCCAACATT
>NW_006284838.1:700058-708718 GCF_000327345.1 Myotis davidii | reverse complement strand
CAGCAGAGAGTCACTGACATCAGCAGAGCCACTCCCAGGCTCCCCCCTGAGTGCACAAATTTTTGTGCACGGGGCCTCTAGTCTATATTTATAAAAGCCTAAGCAACACTTTGACCGTTTGGCCGTAGCTATGACATGCACTGACCACCAGGGGGCAGATGCTCAATGCACAGGCATGGAAACATGGAATAGACCCGTGGTCGGAAAACTGTTGCTCATAAGCCACATGCGGCTCTTTGGCCCCTTGAGTGTGGCTCTTCCTAAGCCTTAGGAGTACCCTAGTTAAGTTAATAACAATGTACCTACCTATATAGTTTAAGTTTAAAAAATTTGGCTCTCAAAAGAAATTTCAATCTTTGTACTGTTGATATTTGGCTCTGTTGACTAAGAGTTTGCAGACCACTGGAATAGACTGATGAATTTCAGAGAGAAGCGGGGGGAGGGGGGGGGGCAGGGTTGGAAGAAATTAACCAAAAATCTTATGTGCATACTAGAGGCTCGTTGCATGGATTTGTGCACCGGTGGGGTCCCTCAGCCTGGCCTGCGGGGATCAGGCCGAAACTGGTAATCTGGCCTTTCCCGAGGGGTCCTGGATTGCGAGAGGGTACAGGCCAGGCCGAGGGACCCCATCAGTGCAGGAATCCATGCACCAGGCCTGTAGTTCAAAGATATTTGTCTGTGTGATTTAGAATAAGAGACAGGAAAAGATAGAAGAAAAGAGAAGTGTTGATGATAAAAACTGGGTGAAGCAAATGTAAATGGGATCCCTCCCAGAGTAAATTTTGAAAACTTAAAATGTACCCACATGCCCTATGATCTTGCAAGTTTGGGGTCCAATGCGTGGTGATTCCCAAACCTCTCTGACTGGGGAAGCCTCGGGTAATTTTTCCCAGACAACTTTATTGTCCTAGTTTCTGCTCTCCACACGTTGCAAATGGACTCCATGAATGACAGCAAAAAGATCATCTTTCATGTCCCAAATATTTAGTATTTATTATTATCAACCATGCTGCACACTGCCTGGGACCCCATGAAACTGCAAGCAGTGACCCAAGTGCTGTTTGCCAAGCTGCTGGTAACATACGGCCTTGTGTTTTTGAGTTATTGTTTTCAATTTGGAATTTAGCCGTGCCAGTGGTAATCCCCAGAGGATGTTAGAATTCTGGAAATAGTATAGATACCAATTTGTTTTAATTTTTGGAAGAACTGGATGATTAACTCAGCTTTGCTATGTGGTAAATTATTTTCTATGCTTGGGTAGAAATTGTCAATTAAGAATGGCAGATTTGCAGCCTGCGTTCCCTAAGAATGGCACGTGCGCTGCATACGTATGTGTCCTGCCCTAGCTAGCTGAACATATGAATCATATAAATTATACATGGGTTTCAGCCATTTGAAGCGACACCTTCAATGTAAATATGTAAATACAATTTTCTTCCCTTAAGTACAGTTTTCTTTCTGTCACTTAGCCCTTGTATTTGGGCTACATTTAGTGTCAGAAATATAACAGATATTTTTGATGAGTGAATTATTTTTTTTAATTCTAGGTGAAGAATTTTTGCACATCAATAGAATTGTGTTCAAGTAAAATAGATCATAGGCTACGAATTAATTTCTAGAATGAGAAGGTGGTTTATTTAATATTGTTTTTCTCTTATATTTATTGTTTAATTTTTATGATTTATTGGAGTAACATTGGTTAATACAATTATATAGGTTTTAGGTTTACAATTCCATAATACATCATCTATATAGTGTATTGTGTGTTCACCACCCCAAGTCAAGTCTCCTTACATCACCATTAATCTCCCCTTTACCCTCCTCTATCTCCCCCACCCCCTTTTCTCTCTAGTAATCACCATACTATTTTCTGTCTATGAATTTTATTTTGTTTTTTGCTTAATCCCTTCAGCTTTTTAACCCAGCCCCCAACCTCCCTCCTCTCGAACAGCTGTCTGCTGTCTCAATGTGTTAATTTCTATTTTGTTTGTTTATTTTGTTTGTTAGATGCCACGTAAGATGAAATCATGTGGTATTTGTCTTTCTCTGACTGGCTTATTTCACTTAGAATAATACCCTCCAGGTCTACCCATGCTGTCACAAAAGGGTAAGATTTTCTTTTTTTATGGCCAAGTAGTATTCCATTGTGTAAATATACCACAGCTTTTATATATACTCATACTGATGGGCTCTTGGGCTGTTTCCAGGTCTTCGCTATCCTATATACTAAAAACCCAGTGACCAAATGGTGGAATAACCAGGACAATAGGTTGACCAATCACTATGATGCATGTTGACCACCAGGGGGAAGATGTTTAATGCTGCATCTGCCCCCGGTGGTCAGTGCGCTCCCACAGTGGGCCAATCCCCACAGGCCACACCCCGCACCAGTGCATGAATCCCGTGCACCAGGCCTCTGGTTGTAAATAATGCTGCAATGAACATAAGGTGCATATATTCTTTTGAATCAGTGTTTCCTCAGATATATTTCCAGAAGTGGAATCACTGGGTCATAAGGCAGTTCCTTTTTTTAGTTTTTTGAGGAAACTCCAGACTGTTTCCCACAGTGGCTGCACCAAACTGCATTCCCACTAACAGTACATGGGAGTTCCCTTTTCTTTGCATCTTCACCAACATTGTTTGTTAATTTGTTGATGATAGCCATTCTGACATATGTGTGGTGACACTTCATTGTAATTTTAATTTCTATTTCTCTGATAATTGCTTTTTTGGTGTTTAGTTGTACTCAAAATCTACTTTGCCCACCCCTGTATGTAGTTCTTTTGTTGCTGACCTTTTGTTGTTATTTCTAGTGAAGCATTGCCAAACCCAAAGTCGGGAAGATTTATTTCTAGGTTTTATTTTAAGACATTTATTGCTTTAGCTATTACATTTGGGTCTATGATCCATTTTGAATTAGCTTTTCATAGGGTGTGAGGTTTGGTTCCTTATTTAATTATTTAGCATATGGATATCTAGTTTTCCCCTTTTCAAAGCACCATTTGTTTAAGGCTAGTTCTTTCCTACATTGAATTGTCTTGGCACCCTTGTGGAAAATCAATTGGCCACACTAGGAGAATGTATGTTCAGACTTTCAGTTCTATTCCCATGGTGTCCATGTCTTCCCATAATCCAGTGCTATAAGTCTTGCTGATTGCCTTGATTACTGCAGCCTTCTAATAAGTTTTGAAATCAGAAATTGTGAATTCTTCAACTTTGTTCTCTTTTATTCCAAAATTGTTTGGGGGATTCTTGATTCATTGTATTTCCAGATGAATTTTAGGATCAAATTGTCATTTTTGCAAAAATTCCAGCTGGTATTTTGATAGGGATCACACTGAACTTGTACATTAACTGGGGACTATTGTTATCATAATAGTATTAATACTTCCATTTTATGAACATGGAAAATCCTTCCACTTATTTAGGTCTTAGGTTTTATTTTCTATCTACAATGGTTTTTTGTTTGTTTGTTTTTTATCTACAGTGTTTTGTTGCAAAGTGGAAGACTTTTTTCTTGCTTTGCTGAATTTATTTCTAATTCATTTTATTTTAATGCTATTTAAGTGATTTTTTAAAATAATTTCCATCTCTCTGCTTACATCACACATCTGTTCTTACATGTTGCCCATTTATTTTTCCATTAGAGCTCTTAGCAAATTAATCATAGGCCATTTAAATTCTTGGTCTGGTAATTTCAAATTCTCTGCCATATGTAGGTTTGTCTCTTCAGACTGTATTTTTTTTCCTTTAAAGATGTCTTTTCATTATTTTCTTTTTTATAGCCAGCCATGATGTAGTATATAAGAACTGAGGAAATCGGTCTTCAGTGTAAGCTTTTATGTTCACCTGGCTAGAGTTAGGCTGTATTTACTGTTTGCTGTGTCTGTGATGTTTGAAGCCAAAATTTCCTCTAGTGCCATTGTTTTGGTCTCCCATATTGTTTTTGGGTTTCCCTAGGGAGGATCCTTCTAAAATATGACCTGAGTTTTAAGATCATTTTAATACTAAATTCCTCTAATTTAGGAATCTTGATATAGTGATGAGGTATCAGGAATGGTGAAGCATCATATAACCAACTAGAGGCCCAGTGCATGAAATTCGTGCACTGGGGTTGGGGGGAGGGTCCCTCAGGATGGCCTGTACCCTCTCGCAGTCCAGGATCCATCAGGGGATTTCTGGGACCCCTCACTCCTTACCACCCACCTGCTAGCTGCTTGTTACTGCTCAGCTCGCTGCTCCTTAGTGCTGCTGCGGAGGCGGGAGAGGCTCCCACCACTGCTGCTGAGCTCGCCAGCCCTGAGCCCGGCTTCTGGCTGCATCGCGATCCCCCTATGGGAGCGCACAATCATCAGGGGACAGCTCCTGCATTGAGCATTTGCCCCCTGGTGGTCAGTGTGCAAATAGCGACCAGCTGTTCCATTGTTCAGTTGATTTGCATATTAGCCTTTTATTATATAGGATATTTTTGTGATTCTATGACCCTGGGCTGTGAATGTCACAATTACTTTTTTAGCTTTCCCCCCTCTTAGATGAGACAGAAAGGCTAGAATTGGTTGAAGTTGGCATTTCCTTTCCAAAGTTTTGTTAGGCTTTAGTAAAATTTAACTTGGTTGAACTCTGATAATGTTTCTTGAGGACAGCCTTTGTCAGGCATAGAGCACTCTCAGTGTATTTCAAAATGTAACACAGGGGATTTTTTTCTCCCATTATTACCCAGAGAATGTGTTGGGGCTCCTGAAGGTAAAACTCTTGAAAGTGCAAGGTCCCCCGCAAGGCAGGGCCCTCAGGAGTTTTTATCTCTCGTGCTAGTTCAAGCTCCATCTCCAGCAATAGTCAGTTGCCCTTTAATTGTTCATACCAGCCACTGGCTACATCAGTGACTTTTCCTGCTCCTAGGAGGCTGCGGTTCTCTGTATTCAGCTGTCTCCAGTTTTTATGATGGCAGTTGCCTCTGTGACTGGTATTCTCTGCCGTGTCTAAGAACAGTTGTTAATAGCCAGTTTGTTCAGCTTTTTTCTTATTGTGAGAACAGGACTGGAATAACAACAGCCAAGCTCTTTACATGTTGGAACAGAAAACAGAAGTTTTCAATGAAATTATTTTCTTAATTTTCATTAAGATTGTTCTTTGCTAATATGTAGAATACAACTGATCTTTGTGTATGGAATCCTGCAACTTTGCTGAATGAACTCTTTTATTAGTTCTGATAGGTTTTTATAGTGTCCTTAAGGTTTTCAATATACAACAGCATATACAAGATAGATTTGCTTTTGTACATTTCCAAGCTAGGTGCCTCTTTTTTATTTTCTTGCCCAGTTGCTCTGGTTAGAACCTATACTACAAAGTTGAATAGAAGGGGCAAAGGCAGATATCATGTCTGCTTAATTCTGATCTTAAAGGACAAGCATTCCATTGTTTCTCATTCAACATGATGTTGTGGGTGTTTCATAGAGCCCTTCATCACAATGTGTAACTTTTCTTCTATTCTTAGTTTGCTGAGAGTTTTTACCAGAAAAGGATGCTGTATTTTTGCCAAATGCTTGTTCTACCACCTGCAGATGATCGATGTTTTTGAAAGAATATTGGTCTTTGTTGGATGGGGTCTATAGAAGTTTATTAGATCTAGTGGCAGGTAGTGGTGTTCAGGTCTTAAACACGGTGTCCCCAAAAATGCATACACACTTTGAACAATTATTAATTCCAATGGATTAAATATGAAAAGAAAGAAACATCAATTGAACTGTCAGCTGTAAAGGATGTATATATATTTTTGGGGGACACCCTGTATTTCCTTATATTACTTTCTGTTTAGTTGTTCCATTCAAGTCTCTAACTCTTATTTAACTTTCAGTTCTGCCATTTTTGCCTCATGTATTCTAGGTCTCTTTTGTTAAATGCACCTATATTTGTAATTGTCATTTATTCCTTATTGATTGAAGATTTATTTTTATTCATTCCATTCTCCTTTTGAGTAATAAATTCTGTCTTAGAATCCCTTTTGACCAATATTAGTATATGTTTAGTTATTTTTAGCAGTTGTTCTGGGGATTACAATTAACATCTTAATTTAAAACAATCTAGTTTGGATTAGTATCACTTTCATGTCAGGTTTCAAACTCCCACTGCCAAATGGCCACATAGTGACGGTTCTAGAAGGGATGGAGCCTTTTGGAGAGCCTCAGACTCCTTAGCCCCCTCTGAGCTCAGCTAGGTGATGTATTCATAGTTACCATAGTTAAAAGGCTGTTTATTTTCAAAGCTAACATGGAACTGAGGCCTGGGAAAATGATAAGGGTGAGTTTAAACACCATAAAATCACTGTTCTGACCAACATATGTTCATCTCGCTTGAAAAACATTTCCTAACATTTTTGCAAGCCTTTAGTTAATTTCCAAGGTTATGAAAAAGTCAATTTTGAATATTATTTTCCAGTTTTCTCACCGTTTGGGGTGAAGAGTGGATTTTCAGATGTTCTTACCCCACCATTCTGAAAGTGCTTCTAGGACTTTATCACCTGGATAGCAGCAATCAAGATATACTTACAAAAGTTGAAGAATTTGTGGCCTACTCACAAACATCATAGTTAAATCAAAACATTTTTAAAATCCTAGTAATATACCTTCCTCTGTAAGATAACCATGATAGTATATTGGTTCTTGGTATTTATCTTCTTGCTCAAAATGTGCACAAATGCAATGAGTTTTAAAAAAATAATGGACAATGCATATCATTCTACAACTTGATTTTTTTATATAACAATAAATCATGGACATCCCTCTAGAAATATAAAGACATTTGCATATATGTATCTGCTATTCAAACTCATTATTCTAATCATTCCCATAATACCATTGACTGATCTGTCATTTTTCTTGTGACCAGATATCTATTTTATAATACTTTATAATGTGTTACAATTCATACTCTGAAAAGTCCCTGAATCTTACAGTTTTATGCATTTCTACAAAAACAATGCTGAAAAAATTATCTACTTTAAGTAACATTATTTTCTTTCTAAAAGTAAGATGGAAAATTTCCTTATTCATCTCTTTATGACAATTTACATTTCTGCTTCACCCTTCATCTTGCTTATTTGTTCATATCTTACACTTTACTCATAATTGATTTGCTTCTTTACTCTTATCATAATAGGAATGCCAAAAATATTACATAGTCAGTGTTCCTACCGCCCGTCCCTTATGGCTTCTCAAATTTCAATCCTGATTTAAACTCTGTCACCTACTCTAGGTTTATGTAAAAAATCTCATACATTTGCTTCTCATATTTGATATTTTATTTATAAGCACAATGATATAATATACTTAGAAATTATTCTTGTATTTGCTTTGTCTTGGGGTTCTAGATTTATTTTCTTTAGGATACCTAGGCAATTTTATTAACACCATATATGAAATATTTTTCAACTGAATCAAAGCATTACTTTTTCATACAGTATATTAACATTAATTGTGCATTTGCACTTATTTTGAAATTTCTATTTGTTTCTTCAGGCCGATTTTTAACTTCCTATGGCAACAAATTATATTTAGAGTGCAGTAACTGCCTAATGTTTTAAAATCCAGAGAGAAATGGTGTCCCTCACCTTGCTTCTTTCTTTTTTTCTTTAAGACTTTTTTCAATTTGATTTTGAGATAGAGAGGAAAGGGGGAGAGAAAAAGATCTATGTGAGAGAGCAATATCTATTGGCCGCCTCCTACAGCCCCCTACTGGGGATAGAGTCCTCAACCTGGGCATGTGCCCTGACCAGAATCCAACCAGCAACCTTTCCATACTGGGGACGATGCCCAACTAACTGAACCACACGGCCAAGGCTCATTTTGCTTCTTTCTTAAAATAGTGTTGCCTTCTCTCGGGTAATTCTTTGTCCTTATACATGCTGAAGTCATGAATATCTTTTTAAATTGATATTTTGCTTAAAATATTTTATATTAATATGGAGAAGTTATTTATGACATGTTAGCTCTTCTAGGAACATGGAATGTTCTCATTTGCTCTTTTTAAATATAGTTTTCAGTGCAGTTTATAGTTTAAAAAGAGTTTTATGTCCTTCAGCTTTCTTATTAAATTTGTCTTTTTTATTTTTATAGAAAGATAAATATTTTAGATCAAAATTTATCCCAATAGTCTCTTAGTAATATTTAAACTGTTTAGTAATTTTAGGGTTTTTTTTAGGTAAATCATTTTAGTATCAGTAAATAAAGTTTACTTTTTCAATTCTTATGAGATGTCTAATATGTTATTAAATTGCTTGTCTTATTGCATTATTTATAATTCCTAAAACAATACTAAATTGAGAGGCTCCATCTTTTCCATGTTTGTCATTTTAGAGTTTTAATCTAATTTTTACTCTGTCTTAAGTAGAAATAACTGTTAATTTTATCAATTGCTTATAGGTTATCATTTACTATGTTTAATTACTTGAGTGTGGTTTTAGAATTTGCTTTTTTATTTAATATATCTTATTGATTTGAATTTTTACAGAGAGAAAGGGAGAGGGATAGAGAGTTAGAAACATCGATGAGAGAGAAACATCAATCAGCTGCCTCCTGCACACCCCCGACAGTAATCAAACCTGGGACCTTTCAGTTTGCAGGCAGATGCTGCTCTATCCACTGAGCCAAACCGGTTAGGGCTGG
>NW_006284838.1:678149-698149 GCF_000327345.1 Myotis davidii | reverse complement strand
TTTTAACAAGGGCACCAAGAGCACATCGTAGGAAAGGGTAACCTCTTCAATAAATGGTAGTGGCAAAACTGGTTATCCACATGCAAAAGAATAAAATTGGACTTTTATCTGAAATCATACATAAAAATAAACTAAAACATGGGTGACAAACAAATATAAGACCTGAAACTGTAAAACTACTAGAGACAATGGAAACATCTAGATGATAGTGTCAGCAATGAATATTTTTTGCATATGACAAAAGTACAGGAAGGAAAAAAACAAACAAACAAACAAAACCCCCCACACACGCAAAAAAACAAAACACTTGAAAGCTTCTACATCTCAAAGGAAACAATGAGCAGAGTGAAAAGGCAACCTATGTAATAGGAGAAACTAAACCCATATATCTAATAAGGAATAAATATCCAAAACCTAACTCATAAGACTCAATAGCAAGCAAACCAAAAACGATTAAAAATTGGCAAAGAATAGATACTTACAAAAAAGGATGTACTAATGGCCGATCTCTCTATATAAAACCCTCTGATGCAAATAGACTGAATGGCAGAACAACCAAATGAACAGTGGGTATGACCTGCACTGACCACCAGGGGGTGGGTGCAGAACATGGCAGGCTTTGCCCACAGCAGAATGGTGGAGCAGGTGAGTGGGGGCGCCAGGCCAAGGTGGGGCGCGGGTCACTGTCATCGGGGCAAGCCTCTGGTGGTTACTGAAAATTATTTGCTCCCACATGCTGTGGTCCTTCCCAGTGCTTGCATCTGCTGCCGGCGTCGGCCCCACTCACACTCACTGCCTGTGCCCAGTACCGGCCCTGATTTTTGGGCACCATTAGCAGGTGGAAGTGGCTGCTTCTGGCCCCGATCACCCCTCAGGGCTTCTCCACCTCCCCCTGCTCCTGAGGGGCAATTGGGGCCAGCAGCTGCCTCTCAAACCTGCTGCTGTCACCAGCCCCAATTGCTCTGTGCCATCAGCGGGTGCAAGTTTGACCGGCACTATCAGTGCTTGGGAGCGGGGCAGCGGGAGTGGGGCTGCAGGCAGAGAGGTAGCCTGGGGCCATTTTGGGAGGGGCCAGGTGGGGGCGTGGAGGATGAGCCAAGACTTGCCCCTGTGCCCACCCCAGCCTCATGGCCCACAGTTCCTTTCAAGGTGAATGAATTTGTGCTTTGGGCCCCTAGTAGTTATATAAAGAGATATTCAGCATTGCTAATCATCAGGGAAATGGAAATCAAAGTTTCACTGAGTTATCACCTCACACATGTTAGAATATATTATTTTAAAAAATGTTGACTAGTATGTGAAAATAAGGGAAAACTGTATACTATTAGTGGAAATGAAAACTGACACAACCGTGATGGAAAACAGAATGGAGGTTCCTCAAAAACGTAAAACTTTAACTACCATATGATCCAGCAATCCCACTTTCAAAAGAATTTCAAACAGAATCTTTAGTAGCTTTCCACACTCTCATGTTTATTGCAGTATTATTCACATTAGCCAAAATATAGAAACACCTAAGTATTGGTCAATAGATGTATGGATAAATAAAATGTTTTAGATTTTTTATCCACATATGCTATATTATTCAGCCTTATAAACAAGAAAATCCTGACATTTTTTGTGACAATAGGAATAAAAGTGGAGGATATTATGCTAAGTGAAATGAATAAGACATAGAAAGACAAATATATACAAATTAATATATTAATTCTATTAATATATGGAATATGAAACAATCAAACTCACAGAAGCAGAGTAGAAGGTCGTTGCCAGGGGTTGGGGTGGGATAAATGGGGACATGATAGTCAAGGGGTACAGGTTTCAGTTATGAAAGACAAATGAGTTCTGGAGACCTAGTGTGCAGCAGTGTGACTGTAGTTAACATTAAAATTTATTGAGGGTAAATCTTAAGTGTTCTTAGCACCCAAAAAATGACAACTATATGAAGTGATTAGTATGTTAATTAGCTGGATTTTGGTCATCATTTCACCAGGTATATGTATATCAAAATATCAAATGTAGCCCTGGCCAACATGGCTCAGTTGATTGGAGCCTCGTCCTGTGCACTGGAAGGTTATGGGTTCTATTCCCAGTCAGGGCACATACTCAGGTTTTGGGTTGGGTTCCTGGTCCAGGTGCATATGGAAGGCAACTGATGGATGTTTCTCTCTCATTTTGATGTTTTTCTCTCTCTCTCCCCCTCTCCCTTCTTCTGTCTTTAAAAGTCAATAAAAACATCCTCAAATGAGAATTTTAAATCAATTTCATACAGTAAATGTATATAATTTTTTCAATTGTATTTTAGTAAATCTAGAGGGAAACAACATAAAATTAATCATTTTGAAACTCACTGATTATTTAAAATATAAATATATATAGCCTGTTTCTTTTAAAAAATGAAAATCTTATGGTGTTAGTAAAAACAAAAATAAATAAACAAATATAAGGAGAGGTGGCGTTGAATTCTAGATGGGGGAAACCAAGTGTGGTGAATTCATAACAGATGGAAATGAGGAAAGGAGTTAAATTACTTTGGTAGTTCTCAGAGAAAGGAAATCCTTCACCATTTTGTCAGAATCACAAACAACCAACATCAGGACTGACGGACCAACACTCCAGGGAGGCCCTCTCACTGAACTTTGAGGATATTTGCAGATGGTACTCCAGAATGCTTGGCAAATATTATTCTTTGTCCTTGTTGGGGAATGTAGTTTGCATGCCAGTTTTTCTGAGGTTGCTGTGCGTTACAAATGACTCACTTCTTTGAGCTCCCGTTTCTAGATTGGAAGTGGTGTGCTGGGACCACTTCTGTGATGTGATGATCCGGTGGGTGCTCTTGGATTTTCCCTTCACCATTATATTCCACTTGACATTTCACTATGACAAGTGATGAATAGTTAATGATGAAACCACCAGCCTGGGTAAATTGGGTTGTCATTCATATAATAAATATTTATCGGGCACTTGTATTGTTCTAGGTAAAAAAAAAAAAAGAGAGAAAGAAAACCAGTGTAATGTCTATCACCTTTAAAGAGTTCATAATCTCTTGGAATGCTAGACATATGAACAGTTATAATCATGTTGATTAGCATTGTATTGTTGAGAACATACAATGTCATGCACTTTGATGAGGGATTTATACCAATTATTTTATTCATCCTTCAATGCCCTGGTTTTTTTTTTAGATAGGATAACCAAGACTAGGGACTTTAGTCACTTAGCCAAAAATCCATAGTTTATAAGTGACAAACCTATTGTTAAACTCAGTTTTCTATTCTACCATAACTTATGCTGTTGGCCACCATTCCATATTATTCCAAATCAATGATCAATAGAAATATGTGCCAAAAGCTAAGGGAGCACCTAGGGCAGATTATGTGATTCTAACAAACAACTGAAGAGGCTTCAAGGAAGAGGCAATGTCTGAGTTCTGCCTCACTCTCTTGACCTGAGCCAGTCATCGTCAGCCTTTGGGAGATCACTATGATGTTATAACTCTACACTCCATCTGTGATGGTTTCATTATGGAGAAATGTAAAGAATGAATTGGTCATTTTTGGAAGTTAATAGGGAACACATCCGTTCATTATCTTGCAAACTAGTAAGCAGAAGGAAAGAAACATCCAACTAACCTTTTGTATATGAAAGCATACTAGCACATAAATGAAAGAAGTAAAAGAACATCACTCTTTTGCCAACCCCACTAAATTAATATGTTCATTTTCTCAAAAAGGCTATTCTGTGAGGCTGAAGAAACAAGAAGCTCAGAGGAATAAATGGATAAAACAGTCTGGGAGATGAAGCAATTGACAAATAAACAACTACTATATAATATTTACTTGTAACCAGTGCTGCAAAGAAGATATACTGATAGAAAATATCAGAAGGTACATTGATAGAAAATACTGATGAGATTTGGGTTGTGCATGGGGTGCACTAAGCTGGCCTTCCTGATAAAAGGAACCAATGAATGAGAAGGCACCAACTGAGTAAAGAGCTACAGAAAATTGTCCCACGTCAGAAGGAAAGACCGGTGTGAAAACCCCAAGACAAGGGCCTTTGAGAACATGGAAGCAGAAAAGGTTAACCGAGGATCAAACCTTTATTGGAAGATTGTCTTTGCTTTCACGCCATTTTTGCTTCTAAAGGTTTAGAATTAAGAATGTTACAGGTCGAATTCTTGACTGTTGCTATTATTGGATTCTTTGTAAAAGTACTTAATGCAAAACCAATAAAGATGGATTTGCATAAGGAGTGATTGAATGCATGTAACATGTAAATTCTATGTAGGCTGATCAAATATTTAAGGAAAATAAAGGGTTCAATAAGTTTTTAAAAGCCATGCCTTTGAGGCAGTTGAAAGGTAATTAATAGTCTCTCTCTTACTCTAACGTACAACACCTTTGGGACTGTCAAAAGGTCATTTTGGTTTTTCTTTTTCACCTCCAAAGTCTTAGAGTAACAGAATCCACTCCCATTATTTGAACTGCATGTATGCCTTCTAGATACACAAAGGGTTGCTCACCGGGGGGGTGGGGGGGTGGGGGGGTGGATCCCAAGTGCCTTTAAGGATGTAAATTCTAGTATTTGAAGGAGACAGTGAAAAATAGCAATACTGTGCATATGTGTACCTCACTTACAGACATTCAGAATGATCTAGTTTACTTTTATAGTTTTATCCTGTGCTAGACAAATAAGACATAGCTTTGAGCTTGACTTGACAGCGGGATGTTAGTTTGACATTTCTACCCTAGATCCACCCAGAGAGGGGTGTGATGGGCATGCCTTCTTAGGGATCTCAATGTGTCTGAAGTAGAAGTGCTTTTCTCATTTAAAATATTTCTTCTGCCCTGTCCTCTGGCTTGAGGCATCCAAGTATTTCTCCAGATAAAAACGTGGGAAACATTTTGGATTCCTCTCTCCTACCCTTCTGCCATGTAACTCAAACACCAAGACTTGATGAGTGTACCCCTTAAACGTGCACCTGAGAGCTAGGTTCTTCTCCCCCTACACTCTGTTTTAGTCCAGTCAAATCCTGTCTGAATGTCTCTTAACATCTGTTTCAGTGATTTGAGTCTCCCCAGTTAGTTCATTCTCCACATGGCTACCAGGGTGAATTGATTAGAATGGCTCGTCACTTAAATGGCTAAGTCCATTCTTAGCTTTATATTCAAGCTCCTTCACTCTTTGGCCTTAACCTACCTACATATAATATGCATTTCTAACCATCAACACTCAGACACTTAAAGTAGGAGTAAAATATTGGCTCAAATGATCAGCATTCCTGAGACGACGCTGTCAATTCTGGTACCGAGCCTTTTCAACCCTGTCTTTTTAACTGAGACACAGCATTTCCCCCCTGGCTACATCCTCATTTGTTCATGACCCAGTTTAATGTCATCACCTCTGAGAAAACTTCTTCCACATTCCAGGCTCATAAAGTCACTATCTCGCCTGTGCTCCAAATGCTCTTTATTAATAATTCTACCTTAACATTTACCAAAATGAACTCCAATTATCTGCTTTGGCACCTTTCTCATTGACAGGATCCTGAACTTCTTTCCCCGAGGGCAGCAACCATGGATTTGGCACAATGTGGATATTTAATCACTATCTATAGAATGGATGAGTGGAAAAATTAATTGATACATAAGTAGATTCCAAATGTTTCACTAGCACTTTTAAATGTTAGTTTTTTAAGTCAGTTAGGT
Organism: Myotis davidii; assembly: GCF_000327345.1. Classification (NCBI taxonomy): domain Eukaryota; kingdom Metazoa; phylum Chordata; class Mammalia; order Chiroptera; family Vespertilionidae; genus Myotis; species Myotis davidii. The sequence continues at coordinate 692,438 of NW_006284838.1, read as the reverse complement.
CTTCAGCTTTTATATATATTTAATTTTTCTACGCACTCCTCTCACCCCCAGACACACACACACACACACACACACACTTATGATAGTAAGACATTTGCCTCATCTTCGTATTATATGTGACAACAAGCAGAGTTATACTGCTCTCTATATAATGGTGAGCTGAAAGTGACAGAAATGTGATTGAACTTGGAGTATGTCTTGGAACTCTATGTGTCAGGTAAGCTTAAGGTCCTTCCAAATGAGGTGCTCTAGTGGACAGACTTGCTCAGTGACTATCAGAAAACCCCAAAGCCTTCTGCTACACAAACTGTGAATGACTTGTCTTCCTGTCACACTCAGTCCCATACAGCCCCTTTGGTGCAAGTCTTAGCTTTTTTTTTTTTTTTTATAATCCTCACCCAAGGATATCTTTCCATTGATTTTTAGAGAGAAAGACAGGAATATCAATGTGAAAGAAACACATCAATTGGTTGCTTCCTGCAGGTGCCCCAGCCAGGGACCAGGCCAGGGAGGAGCCTACAACCAAGATCCCTGCCCTTGACCAGAATCAAACTTAGGACCCTTCAGTCCACAGGCTTTATCCTGTGACTTTATCCACTGAGCCAAACCCGCTAGGGCAAGACCTAGCCTTTTAATAAATACAATTCTTTCATGTATTTTAAGTGTTGATTGATGATAAAATACAGTTTATTTGAGGGATAAATGATGGATGACATTGATAATAGCATTTCTCTTATCCCAAATAGAGGAAGCATCCAAAGACAGCCTAGTTTTCCTCACAAATTTTCTTAAAAAATATGCATTCCTAGAAATGTAGAACTGCACAGGGGTTGCAGTCAGTGTTTGGGGGTAGGTATCCACGCCATGTGATATAGAAACAGTTTTAAAACTTGACAAGTGAAATGTATATTGTATGTTGTGAATTTTCTGGAGAGGAATGTAGTATTCAGTATTTTCCAAGAATTACTTGCCCATAGTAACCCCTTTCCTTTTTGTGGCCCCTGAAAAAGCTGCTGCTGAACTAGGAAGAAACACTGGGAAAAAGAAGCCCTGTTTTACCTTGACCGGTGGCCGAGTGGTTAGACCTCGCACCTAAGGGTCATGGGTTCAATTCATGGTCAAGGGCATATATCTGGGTTGCGGATTCACTCCCTGGCCCCGGTTGGGGTATGTGTGGGAGGCAACCAGTCAATGTGTCTTTCTCACATTGATATTTCTCTCTCTCCCCCTCCCTTCCTCCCTCTCTCTAAAAAGCAATGGAAAAAATATCCTCAGGTGAGGATTAAAAAAAAAAAAGAAGCCCTGTTTGAACTGTGTTATATGATATGTGTGTTTAAAAAATACTTTTTAAAAGTCCACATATTCAGTTCTTCAAGTATATTTTCAGAGTGTTTTCTGTGAACCAAGACTGAAGATGAAGAAAACAGTTAGACATGGGCCCTGCCTTTGAGGGGCTCACGGCTTTAGGTGCTTACATACTGTTATGGTTGTGATAAATTTAATTTTTAAAGAAAATTAGCATAAAGGAAATTAAAATCTGTGTTCATTACACTGACAATTCTGCTTCGCTCCTTTAGATGGCACTTTCTGCAGTTACCTTTGGGTAGAATGATTTCACCTCCGTCATGAAAGTGATTTCCTTCTGGGTCCTGTTACTAATGACTTCAATTATTTTAATTGAGATATAACTGGCATTAACATTGTGTCAGCTTAAGGTGTACAACATGTCAATTCCACACACATATATTGCAATATAATTGCCATTGTAATACTGGCTAACACCTCTATCATATTGCATAATTATCATTTTTTATGCTTGGAATAATTAAGATCCAGTCCTTTATTTAGCAAGTTTGATGTTTATAATATTGACTATAATGCCTCTACTGTGCATTATATAACTTATCTACTAGTTTGTACCCTTAAACAAAATCTCTCCTATTCCTTCACTTGTGCCCCCCACCCCAGCCCCTGGTAACCACTGTCTTACTCTATTTTCATGAGTTTGGCAAGTTTAGATTCCACATATAAGTGATATCATACAGTATTTCAATGATAACTTCTTTAGGAAAAAATTTTGTTCAACTTGTATTGCACTCTATTACTGATTTGATGGATTCATAGATATATCCTTCCAAATTGTACCATCAAAGGAACCAAAAACTCTTTTAAACTCTCGCATCTTCGCCGAAACCGGTTTGGCTCAGTGGATAAAATATATTAAAAAAAAAAAAACTCTCGCATCTTCCCTGAAAGTCAGCTGCCAAGCCTTAGCGCCAACATTTCTCAAGAGTAATACAACCCGCCAAAACCGGTTTGGCTCAGTGGATAGAGCGTCAGCCTGCGGACTGAAAGGTCCCGGGTTCGATTCCGGTCAGGGGCATGCACCTTGCTTGCGGGCACATCCCCAGTGGGTGCAGGAGGCGGCTGATCGATGTTTCTCTCTCATCGATGTTTCTAACTCTCTATCTCTCTCCTTTCCTCTCTGTAAAAAATCAATAAAAAATATGTTTTTTAAAAAAAGAGTAATACAACCCATACTCTGTCATTCGGTGTGTGTTCCTTCTGGCCCTGAAGCAACAGGGAAAATAGCAAGCGAGCCAGACCCTGGAAGGCTGCAGCCCGTACTCCTTCCCGTTCCCAAGCACAAACCCTTTGCCAGGTTGGGCAGCGTGGGAGATGGAGCTCTAGAGGGACCCCGTGGAGCCGCTGGGAACAGCACCCCTGGACGTTGTCCTGAGCTGAGGGCCTGTAGCCCCTGGAAGTAGAAGACGCTTGCTTTGGGGAGATTGGAGTTGAACTGGGGTCCAAGAAATGAGGAGTGCTTCCCTAGTGGACATTTTGCAAGGACAGTAAGTGAGGTGACAGAGCAAACAGAGCCAGTGAGATCTTGAGGAGTCAGGCCAGGTTTTGATTCTTGCACCGCTGCACTGGGCCCAGCACACAGAGAAGCTTCCCGTTCCGCAGGCATGCGGATGAGTGAAGGAGAGAGCGCCTGCATGAGTGAAAGAGAAAGCTCAATTTCCAAGATAAGATCATCTTTGCGTTTTCTCCCGCTTGGGGCTGGTCTGGCTTCTTAGATTGCTGTGGAGAATGAGGAAGAATAGAAAGAAATTAGTGAATGCAATCGATAAGGAAGAGGGAATAATTTGAAGTCAATGATGAGTCAGTCTGCGAATGCCTTTGTGCCTTCTTGATTTCATCTCGGCTGAGATGGACTAGAGTGGCCCCAAGGGACCCAGTCCTAAGGAGTCACATGGTCAGCACATCAGGGCCTCCTCCCAAAGGGCCCCATCGGGCGTGGGTCTGGTCCTGGGCTCTCATTCCCATGCAGATTCTTACAGAGTAAAACCTGCTATACTCATGCCGTCCATTCGCTTATTCACAGACATCGTTTGAGCACCCTCTCTGTACTGAAGACTGTAAAGGGTGGAGATAAAAATAATAAATAAGTCAGGGTTGTAAGAACTCCGGTTCTGGTGGGAAGACAGCAGAGGCCTGCCTGGGGCGTGCTGCCATAGGCCAGTGGAGCAGAGCTGAGCTCTGGTCCCAGGAGGGTCTGCTAAAGATGACTCAGGAAGAAAGCAGCTCTGCGAAAGAGGCTTCCCTGTGGGTTTTGTTTGTTTTTAGAGCACACATAGTACATTTAAAAGATATTCCCACGTCACAAGTCCTTGGAAGTCCCACACTAAGGAATCCTACTTGTTGAATTACCTCCATGAATCTCCTTTGGGGACTGCTGGTCTGTATCTGCCCAGGGCTTTCCTTAGTCACAGGCGGAGTGGGAATAGAACTGGCTTCAAGACGACCTGGTAAGTCAGAGCCTCTCCAACACAGAACCAACCTCAGATGGTATTTTGGCCAATCTTCTAGACCAGCAATTTTCAGCAGGTGTGCTGCAAGAATTTTTAAAACACGCAATACCTGGCTCTTTAGGCTGACTTCGTTACCCTTAGATTGTTAAATAAAATAAAAAAATGACAACAGCCAACACAACACTAGCCATCCAGTGTGAATGAATCAAGATTATACCCATTTTTTTTTGTCAGATTGGCAAAACGTATATTTTGAGGTGTGCCGCAGAATTTTAGTACAGTGGGGTCTTGACCTACGAGTGTCCCGACTAACGAGTTTTTCAAGATACGAGCCGTCTCTCGGCTGATTTTTTGCTTTGAGTTGCGAGCTAAAATTCGGGTTACGAGCCAGCTTCAGATACCCCACCGCTAGTTGGCGCAGCGAATGTCACAGTGAACGCCACAACATCAGCCCAGCATCACGTGTCTCACTCGTTCATTTTAAGATTTGACATACAAGTAATTTGAGTTACGGGCTCGGTCATGGAATGAATTAAACTCATAAGCCAAGGCCCCACTGTAATTAGTTATGTGTGCCATGTGTTGAAAAAGGATGGAAATGGCTGTTCTAGACAACTAATCCATTAAAGCCTCCGCAGGGCGGCCGTGGCAGCTGCTACCCCGCTTCTCTCTGGTGGGAATCCCGTTCATGACATATTAACCCACAACCTCTAACCTCTGAATTAGCACCGTGTGTGGTCGTCTGAAGAAACCTGCTCAAACCCTTCTCTGGAGGAGACTTGCGAGCTTTCATCAAGTCTCTTCTGACCAAGTCTCAGAACCTTGACTCATTACACCCAATGCCGCTGTAGAGTTACATCTTTCCATTGTCTGCTCAGGTAGATTTTTAAAATACACTTTAAATGCATTAATTGATTAAATAATTAGTGTGGATTTAATTTGGTCAACATAAAATCATTTCTCTACATTGACTTTTTTGGGGGGAAGGGCGTGTGTGAATCTTATTCAACCCCACAGAGATCACAGTGTGATGACAGCCTAACCGAGTCCTCACCAGGTGCCCTGCCACAGCCGAGGGCTCTGCTTGCCACGGCCACTCTCCCTCAGTGACGGTCAGTCCGCTTACCTGTGCTCTCCCCAGTGACCAACTCAACAATATCTTCACATTGGTACGAAAGCATTTTTTCTATTTTTAAGATTTATCAATCATATTAACTCCACAGCTCCTGATGATCCCTTTCTCCTTGGAACAAAATTAATATCAATATAAAAGCAAGCATTTCTATACCACGTTCTAAGTGCTTTAAACAGTTTAACTCACACAATTCTCAGGACAACCGTATAGGAAGATGAAATCATCAACCCCATTTCATAGAAGAGAAACTGAGATTTAGAGTTCGGATAACTCCCAGATGACAAATAGCAAAGTTTGGAGCTTGGACTTGAACCAACGCGGCCTTGCTCCAGAGTCCAAGTTCCTAACGATTATATCATCTGTCTTGGTTGAATTAGTAAAGACTTGATCCTAGAAGGGCCCCAGCACATTTTATTTGGCTGTAAAATACTGAAAGCAATAAAGAATCACGTGTGAATGTGAAAATAAGATGAATTCATGCAGGCAAATATGAGCATTAGAATATTTACCTGATAAATGCAAACAATTTAGCAAAACCCAAGAGTGATGGCATGAGACGCTGGGGTGTTTGTTTGTTTCCCATTTCAACAAAAAAAAAGGAGTCAAGCTGGCATTTGTCTCAACAAGAAGTTGGTTTAGTTTCTCAGAGGAATTGCAGCAAATGGAAATAAAATCAATATGAACGACTGAATAATCTTAACAGGTGATGTTTATCAGCTTGCTTCTGTGTGTCCCCGCTTGTCAATTTCATTTCAAGATTCTGCATACATGATTTCTCATTTGGATTTCTGAGCTATATTGTGCTTCAGCGATATATGCATCAAACACTTTGAAAGTCTCCTCCAGAGGCAACGGCCACTTGAATTATACATTGCCTTGCAGAATGATGACTGCTTCGACTGACCTGCGTGATTGTCTTTGAGGAATTATATCCAGGAAAAAGAAAAAGAAAAATAACTTCAAGAGAGTCCTATGTGTTTGGTAACTGAACAAAAAATGTGAGCCCTGTGCAATGTCCGTTGGGCGAGCAGGGCCCACACCCCCTCTATTGAGTACCCAGCGCAGCCTCCGCTAGTGTTTTGCCCACCAGGACCTGTGAGCATCCTCAGAGCTAAGATATTTTGTGAAACCAGAGCTGTTATCCTTGCTGATGTCTGGTAATCCTATTTATGACCCAGCCACGATGGAAGCAATTATTAGTATTCACAGCCTTGTTCTGTAAACTGGTAATGGTGTGTTTCATTGTTTGCGGCGTTTGCCTCAGGCTGTTAGACAGAATTCTGTTTACAGCTATGAAGTCAGGCTGTCCATCCAGAACATGATGGATGATATATTCATCGCATCTGCTGACTCAGCTGGCGTGTGCTGTGAATACCACACGCTCGTTTGCACAACTCAGTGGACTCTAAGTGAAATCTATAGGCTTTGACTTGTAATATTTGGAACACAATTTATTCCATTTTCCTCAGTTAAATTGATCCCTTATGGGTCCTGTTATCTGTAGCTTGTATTTTGCTTTGCGACTTGAAATTTCAATTTGTTTGTGCCATGGTATAATATCTGTGTGAGAATCCTTTTTTTTCACCTTGGATTAGGAAATTCAAACAACCACCTTCTTCACCCACTGAGAGACTGAGGTGACACATTGTTCGTGAATCTGAATCAAAAGTGCTCATGGTTGCTGTCAGCTGTGCCCGTGTGTGTGTGTGTGTGTGTGTGTGTGTGTGTGGTTTTCTGTCATAATTGGAATTCTAAAGCCTTAATAATTAGTACATGTATTAGTCATGACTAGTCATGGCAGTGTCTTGACTCAAAAACTATAGTCCTTCTATCATTGGCTGTATCCCCGCATCACGTAGCTTTCGCGTCTCCCTGAGTACAAACATCCATGGGCAAATGAGGAGGAGAAAACACAGGTGACTTTATGGGCCAGGTTTGGAGAGGATGCCTATCCTTTCTACCCACAATCCATTGTCCCAAAGTAAGTCTTGTGACCCTATGAGATGCAAAGGTTTCTGAGCAACATAGTCGCTGGCTTAGGAGAAGTCCAAGCAAACAGTCTATTCTGTGAAAGAGGGATATGACTCTGGGATAGACAGCCATCTCTACCATCCTGGGTGATGTTAGAGAGCCTCTCTGAGCCTCAGATTTTTATGTTAAAAATAAAACTACCTCACAGATTATTGTTATCATTAGATGGAATTGTGTAAATGAAATGTGATTCTCCACAGATCTAAAATACTTTAACATTATAATAATAGTAATTATTATTATCAATGGTTATAGTGCAGTGATGGCGAACGTATGACATGCGTGTCAGAGGTGACACACGAACTCATTTTTTGGGTTGATTTTTCTTTGATAAATGGAATTTAAATATATAAAATAAATATCAAAAATATAAGTCTTTGTTTTACTATGGTTGCAAATATCAAAAATTTTCTATATGTGACACGACACCAGAATTAAGTTAGGGTTTTTCAAAATGCTGACACGCCGAGCTCAAAAGGTTTGCCATCACTGTTACAGTGTGAAGTAGATGCATTTATCTTACCCGCTAGAGTAGAGAACAAAAATGGGGCTGAGGAGCCAGGCCATCTGATAAGCAGGGTGCCTTTACTTTCAGAATTGCCCTTTTTCTTGGAGCTTCGTTCATGTCTCCATGATATGCTGAATTAAGCAATTGCATAAAGTTACTTCAAATAACAATAATTTCATATGGCACCTGGTGTTTGTACTATGGAAATAAATGTAGGAAAGTTAATGCAAGGGCCAAAAGCATGGGGCTTTTGGGATCACAGAAACTTAGTTTAAACTTGGCAAGAATCTCAGTAAGGTATCTGTTTGATTCTTTGTTTCTTGTTTATTAACAGATAGAGAGTTATAAACTCAAATAGTTTTAAGAGTTGGATTTGATGATCTTTTTAAAGTGCTAACTGCATGGGAGGTCTACTGTAGGGATGTAGCTAAGTGCTATTCGTGGGTCATATCCTTATTCATCACAGAGGTGCTACAAATATCTAAAGTTGCACAGCTAGTTGATAATAAAACTAGGACTGGAATCCAGTACTGTTTGAATCCAAAGCTCACTCTCATAGCAATTATATTTTATTGCCTTCTAGACTGGGCAATGTTCCTGGCCCATGATAATTGCTCAATAAATCACAGTGATTACTGTTATCTTTCCTACCTTCCCAGGTCAATCGCTTGGTGTTAGTGTGTTTTCCATTCTCCAGTGATCCAGAAATTCGGTTTGAGCAGCTTTGGGGAGAAAGATAATAAATCTAATTTTGAGCACACAGGAGGGAAACTATCACTACACAAATCTGAATTTAACCTTGTAAGGTGGATAGGCTCAGTGCTATCTTTTGTTTTCCTTTTGTGTTTTTTTTCCTATTTAATTGTTGTGGGAAACATAGCTCAGGGAAATTGCTTGAATGGCCAGAATGGAGTTGGGGCGGGGGGTAGGAAGAGATAAGGCTGGTCTTGAACCTAGGACCACTGCACTCTTTAATCTCTTCGTTATCTGCTTAACTACCAGGAAGTTATAATGGACATGATGGATGCCAGCTCCCCGGACATGCCTGGCCTCCTGAGCATTGGGCATACACAGAAATCGACTAGTAAGCACTACTTTTAAGATTTTAATTAGGCATTAACTGGCTTGTCCTCTGAGCAGTGTTTGCTCCAGCTTTGAATTTTCAGACAGATGGCAGGCAGTTATTTCCACAGCCTTGCCATCTATTCACATGGCAGCTGAAGTATCAGGCACAAACTTGGAGAGGGATCATAACTCATCATAATTAGTCTTCTTTGATCACTTGTCCTTTGTCCTAACCACCATAGCAACATTAATTGTGGCTGAAGTATTTGTCAAGAACGGCATCCAAACTGTTCCCCTCCCTATAAACACCACGGCCATGGAGAAGCCGCATTCCCAGAGCTCATCTGAGAGGGCTACCAAGCGGTAGAGCAGTGGTTCTCAACCTTGGCTGCACATTAGAATCACCTGGGAATTTTTTTTAAAAATCCTGATTTCTGGGCCTCATCGTCCGGAAATTCTGTTTCTTGGTTATGGGGTGAGGCCACAACATTAGTAACAGAGAAACAGAATTTCCGGAGGGTGAGGCCCAGAAATCAGGCTTTTAAAGATTCCCAGGTGACTCTAATGTGCAGCCAAGGTTGAGAACCACTGCGGTAGAGGAAGGACTGGACTTAGAAGCAAAGACCCACATACGGGCTCCTTCTTGATCACATCAGTATTCATTCAGCAATGCTGTGAGGATTTAGACAGACAAGGAACGTTAAATTAGGGCCTACTGTGTGCTGGAGAATTTACTTGATTTTCAGAACATTCCACGGCGGAATAGCTGTCACATGGCAGAACCAGGAGGGAAAACCTCTCATCCGCCGGAATCAGTGCTCATGGGGGTGCCAGGTACATCAGCTGCTCCCATGCAGAGTGGATTTATTCATTTGGCAAACCAAATTAGATAGTAGAAGACAATTGATGCTGTCATATTGAAAAGGGTTAACTAGCTAGCTTAAGACAGAAAGGGAGGGGGTCCAGAGAGGATACAGGCATCTTGGCCTGAACAATTAAAGCGGCCATAAACCAAGAACAGAGGTATCTCTGGCCTGAGCAGCTGGGAGAGCCATAGTGGTAATAAAGCATTACCAGCCCAGAAGAAAGGGGGCGGGGGAAAGAGGCCCTTTACTCTTTTGAGCAGTGAAGCCAGCGGTTTCCGTCTCTAGGCTTGGCAGGATAAGGTTGCTCAAAAGGAACTCCAACTTCTACTGATAAGATGGATAGGTCAAAGGCAAATAAAAGACACCAAATATCAGGAAAAAGGAAACATACTTTCACAGAGGATAGAAAAATGTTGCAAAATAAGGGAAAGAAAGAGGGGGGCAGGCACCATGTGGGCTTTGGCCTTAAAAGAGTGACCCATGAGGAAAGCATTGGGTCCTAAGTTGGAAAAGAATCCAATTAGAAAGGGTCATGAAGAGACAAAGAACTACAGCCTTTGTAATGCCTCAAGACAGAGAGAGCATGGCCACCCTCTTTTGGGGACCCCGCTGTCTCTCCTTACCCAGGAAAGACAGAGTCTTAGAATTAGGAAGCGTAAATTAGGAGTTTTAGCGGTAGTACCTGCTTGCAATAAAGTTTCTGTGCTTCTCACCTACCACCTTTTGTTCATGCTCCAAATCCATCTGGATAAGAACCCAGGAAAAAAATCACCCTTATACCCTGCTCAATGGAAAAAAAAAAAATCCCGAATCAGTATCACTGAGTGAATCTTGAAAAGGATTGCCTTGAGAGGGGCAGATGCTGGGTGATATGATTTTGCAAATTAATTCTGTGTTCTGTTAGTGAGAAATATTTTATCAGTAAAGTATCTGTGCTATCTTATTTCTGTGGTGTGACTTAGACTCTAGTGCTTAAAATAATTATATGACTTAAATGTCAATCTTTATTCTCCCTTATCTGAGTTTTGTGGATTAGTTGAGGAAAGGGTTATTAGTCCCATTTAATAAAGAAATTTAAGGCTGAGCAGGTGCTGCTGCCATTAAGGGCTGGTTTACTTTTTAAACATTGGATTCTAGACACATTGATTAATTTAGATGCTTTCTCCCGAACCAGATCCAAGCAGAAGCAAATACATGTGAAGAATTAGGTTCAGGAATTTTTCTCAGAGGCTGACATTTACCTCCAAGTCATATGGCTGGGTTTTGCTTCCTTCCACTCTTCAGTGTTTGATGCCAAGTGATAATCACAGAGCCCAAGAAGCACCAGTGCATTTGCAGACGCTAATTGCCTCGATGGAGGGAAGGCTGATTGTGCCACGGAATCCAAACTACCAATTAAAAGAGAAGGGACCCATATGCACATTCAATTGGATATTTTTGTCACAAGGAACTGAAAGGAGCCCTTCCTGTCACAGTGGAGAGAGCCTGGCCCCCAGGGTGGTCCTCTGGAGGCATGAGCCCCACCAAGAACACAGCACGGGCCTGAAGCCCACCCTCTGGGCAGCCTCTCTGCCTTTACCAAGTGCTCCCGAGGCTGGCTTCTCCCGGCTAACATGGGAAATCCTGGCAAATGAAGAGATAGGCTTCAATGAACAATGCGAAGGGAACTCAGGCAAATAGGAGCACATCAGTCAATTAATTGTCAGAAAGTGTGGCTCAGAATAGACTAACAATACTACCTCGCCTTCAGTGTGCTGGAGTTTTCAGTTTGTGGCCCTCAAACAGCAACCACTTACAAAGGAGGGGCATTGTCCCAACTTACAGGGGTGTCAGGTCCTATTTCCCACATGTACCTGGCACTAGAGGAGGGAGCCAGACACAGACCTAGGTTCCTGACTCCCACTCACAGCCCCACAAGGCTGCCCCTGTTGATGGGGGCTGGCACAGTGGTAGGGTGTGTCCTTTGTGATCCATTGCCCTGGGCACCTTTTGAAAAACTCGGGTTAGGAAGAGTGCTCCCCAGTGGCACATCCCAGTGGGGCTGCAAGGCGAACAATAAAGGCCATTAACTGAGTGAGGGCGCTGCCACCAAGCAACAGACATGCTCGGGTCTTAGGCTCTGACTGAAGCAGAGAAGAAACCCTTTTGGGGGAGATTTCTGGTTGATTAATTGTTTTCCTCTGGGATGTCTCAAGTCAGTTACCATGTGATTAAAAAATGTCCAAGCGGAGAGATCCAAGTGGCCTAATTTCTCAGGAGAAGAGAGGGCTTCTTCCCCACTACCCCCGCCCCCCTAAGGGCTACCTCCATAGAGTGGATTAGCACAGGATTCCTTTATCTGCCCTCGCAGGCAACTTCAAGGCCTTCAAGCTGTGAGTGCCCTGTCTCTGTCCTGCTGACAGTTGAAGGCCCACCATGCACCTGGGTGCCCAGGGCTGTTTCTCCAGCAGAAATCCATGGTTCTGGGAATGGAATTAGAATCGACGACAAGCCTGAGGCCTGGGCTCAGGACCCGGGAGCTGAGGGGCTAGAGGACCAGTTCAGAGTTTTAATGCATTGTATTAAATGTAACCTCTGCTTTCCACCAGTTGTAGTGGTAGGGCTATCATATTAATATTGCTGAGCCCTTTTCAATAGCTTTAAAAGGTGCACAATCATTTCTACATCTAGGAGGAGTGATACAGAATAGACAAGGTAGAGTATGTGACAGACACCACCATGCATGCAGTAAGTGCTCAGAGAAGGTGTTGCTTTGGAATGTATCCAGGCGTGGAAGCTTCTGTAAGGGCTGATCCTGTCCATCAAGATGTACCTCATCTACATACAATGTTTGCCCAGCCCACACATCCCCACTGAGACTGAGGTCGCAGCCTGCCTGAGGTCATTGGCCCACCCTATTCCCTTGACATCCTCTAGCTTTGCTTTCACTGCCAGTCACCTGCCTCTGGATTCCCTGTTTGATGCATGAACGAATCCCTCTCATTCTCTGACTACTTCTCCTCTTCGCCAGCCTCTGTCTCTCCTTTTGGGACAGCAATGCAACTCTGGCTGCTTTTGGAATAACACCTTCCCAGCTCAACAACCACCCCTCAGGATAACGGATGCCTGAGAAAGAGCCCCTAGCCCTTCTTCCCTGAAGAGACTATGTATCAGAGAGGTACTTTGGGTAGGGAGACAGGATCCCTGAATCAGTGTCCTGGCCCCTTTCTTCGACTCCCTGATAGGGTCTGATGGGATGTAATCAACCTCAACATCCACCTTGAAAGCAAACTCATCTGATTGTGACTAGCTAGACAGAGCTCAAAGGGAACAGAATTGCTGGATTAGTCAAGCCAAGGCCAACAAATAGACTTCTGCTCAGAGGAAACAGGTAGGCAGTGGAGGCCTGGAAGCTGGAAGAAGATGAGTAAACAAGCAGAATGCCGCCTGTACAAAGGTGCTGAATGGTAGCCCAGTAGGAAGGTGGGAGAGTGGATCCCAGACAAGAGGCCCATGGATTCCATACTGGGCCCTGGAAACAAGGAGATGCCAGTAAGGAGCAGGCAGCTTCTGGAAAGGTTTCTTCTGGAAAGGCAGCTCCTTACTGGCAGCTTCTGGAAAGAGGCTCAGCATCTAGCAGACTCGAGCTCCTCAGGTAGGCCCAGGGAGGAGCATAGTGTGGCCTCAGTCCTGAAATGAGTGGAAGCTTGAACAGCGTGCTGGTGCATCGGTTTAGGTACAGGGCTCAGGAGCCCTTTACCTGAGCAGCACACACACTGAGGAAGTGGAGGCAGGGGAGGGGGAGGAGTGTGATGCTGGGCTCTAGGATTCTGGGCTCTCACACCCCAATTAAGGACAATTAGCCACACACTGGGAGGCAGAGGGAGCCCAGATGGAGAGGCGTCTGCAGAGAGCTGCACACTGGCAAGTCCGCATATTGACTTTGCTGAGCCTTCAAAAACTTATTCTAAAAAGAAACCATTGTCATGTTTTTGTGTGCTCCCCCCGAAACAGGACCAACTGGGTGGACACATGAAGGAGCCCTAGGAACAGGAAAGCACTGTGCTTCCTCCACAAGCTTCTTCTCTGATGTGTCTTGAATGTCATACCTTCTGTATAACTTCTGTCACCACATAACTTTTCAGGTAAATGGAGGAAACCGTTTTCCTAGCACCTACTATATGTGGCTCTGGTTTCCAGTGGGTCACTAAGGCCATCATATGTCATCTTCAGATGTGTCCCCTTTGTGTCTACACGAAAACTAAGCTAAATCATGGCCAAGGATCAGTGGTTGCATCGCAACTGGAATTTGAACCCACATTGTGTGATTCTACCACATCTCACTGGTTGCTAAGAAGGAGAGGTTAGAGTGGCGGGGTCCATTCCTTGTAGGGAAGGGTGGCAGCAATTTTAATAACTGTGAGCTGTGATATAAAATAATTCTCTTAAATTTATATGTAACCATTGGACTTTCAGAGAGAGCACAGCTGAGGGGCTGATCATGGAGAAGGTTACATTTTAGAGACCTTCAATAGGACCTAAACCTGTTTTACTTTAAAAAACAGTTACCATTTTCTCTCCCCTTTTTTAAAATCTCAGCATTGAGGAGGGCATTTCCATGGATCTGTTGGCATTGTCCAGGAGACAAGTGATACAAAAAGACCTGACAGATTTCTCCTAGGCAGAGCATTCTGTGAGGAGGGTGCGGAATTACAGCCAGGAGTAGAAGGACCGTAGGCACTGCAGGGACTGGGGCATGCCTTGCTGAATAATAGCTGAGTTTTAGGTCTGTTGCATCTGATTGACTCCTCAGCACAGCTAAGAGAAGCTCTTCTGATTATCATCATTCTGATGGAACTGCAAGGGCATGGGGAAGGGTGGGGGATGGTA
>NW_006284838.1:670150-677951 GCF_000327345.1 Myotis davidii | reverse complement strand
TCCATGATCAATCGAACTTTGCCATATTTACCCTTTGTTTTAGGCAAAATAATTCCTCCAAAGCTGTCCATGTCCTGATCCTCAGAATCCATGAATATATTAGATTATAAGATAGATAGATAGATAGATAGATAATAGATGATAGATGATAGATAGATGATAGATAGATGATAGATAGATAGATAGATAGATAGATAGATAGATAGATAGATGGAAGACTGAGTGAGAATATCTATGCATTACAACGAATGGCAGTGTCTTAGTGGGAGAAAACCTAGCAAGACTCCTGACTTTTTGCTGTAACTGAGCAATTTTTTTTTTGTAGCTCAGGAAGACAAACTCCAGGTCAACCAGACTTCAACTTCTTTGTGAAATAAATGATCACACTCGGGACTCATCACATCAATTCTTAAGTTTGTAAGGCAACTACAGTCATTCACTTGCCCTGCTGAGTCTTTCTAGTTTTGCTTTTCAAAACTGGTACTTAGGTGGAAGGGGCATGTACTCTTCTTCCTCACTCCCTCCCTTCCATGTTTTTTTTCTTCCATTTTGCCCTTCTCCTCTTTCTGCTGCACATTTATTGAGCATCTGTGTGGGCCATGCACTGAGATAAGTACAAGGGAGAGAGTTGTCATTGCACACAAAGAGCTCATGGTCATTTTGTAAAAAGCCATTGTCCACAGAGCATGTCAAAGAAGGATGCACAGGGTCCGAAGCATTTAAAACAAACCTTGAAAGATGTGTAGCATTTCAAGAGGCAAAAACAGCCTTTGCAGGGAGAAGGTAGGACTCTCCCAATGAGGAATCTGGGCGACCAAACTGATAAGAGACAGACTTCAAGGTGTGATCATTTCTAGGCCACAGCAGTTAGAATAACAGCGAGTGTGCAAGACATATCATGGGCTGGTTGTGAGGGTGGATGGTGTGGTCTGAATCCCGGCTGCCTCTTCTGAGCACCAGGCCTCGTTGAGGCTTTCTGAGTGGGTGAGCAGCGTGGCCAGCTCAGCCACGCGGACATGTGCTCATGTGTGCCTGGGTGAACAGTGGTTCATAGGTTTACCTACTGAGTATTGCAGTTCAGGTTAGAAGGTAAGAAAGGCTGTGTGTTATTATCATTATTATTTCCTCCTAATTACTTTCTTGGTTATGATCAAAGCAGAGCCAGGAGTGGTCACTTTTTCCTTTATCTGTGGATGTGCATGCTAAGAAAGTCAGTGTAATAGCAAGCTCAGTACTTTCATCCCATCCCATCTAGTCAGTTGTACAAAAGTGGGCTCTAGTTCTGCCCTTTCAGATTGTTGAAGAGGGTCCCTGGGGCCTGTGTGTATCCTGCCATTAGGCGAGAACACTCTCCCTGGCTTCTTTATAACCTGAGTTGCAGACCTTACTAGTAAATATCATGCCATGCCAAGGTACAGTATAAATGAAATTGCAAAAATGGACCCAGAGACAGAAGCATCGATCAGTCTGTCAATCTTCAGAGGGAAGGCAGGTGAGGGTGGGAGTGGGGAGTAAGAGATCAACCAAAGGACTTGTATGCATGCATATACGTGCAATGGACACAGACACTAGGGGGGTGGGGGCATCTGCTGGGGAGTGGGGGTTGTCAATGGGGAAAAAGGAGACATATGTAATACTTTAAACAATAAAGAATTTTTAAAAAGAAAAGAAATTGCATGTGTTTCTGAGCCCCCTTCTAAAAATTCCTCTTTAAATGATTATTAGGGTTAATTGATTATTAATTTTTCAGTAAAGAAAAACTTCTGATGAGAGGTAGCTTGGGGAAAATCATTGAAACCTTGGAAGCAGGTAGAACAGAATGAGAGCTCTAGCTTCCTCACTCATGGCCTGGATAACTTCGGGCAAGTGGCTAAACGTCTCCAGGCTTCCGTTTCCTCTCATTAGAATGTGTTAGAAGGAGATGAGAGAGAATGTGGAAAACATAGAATGTACTCAGTGAATGAGAACAGTCATTACAGACACAGAAATAATGGAGTTCAGTAATACTTTGATAGGACTAGAAGGGTTTGCATCCTCAGGATAGAGTTTATTAGAGGCCTATGATCACCAAATAGCACTTTACAAGAAAGCTCATAACCTCGAGCCAGGTGTCACAGGGCTCAGTGAGCTCCATCATGGGTCAGCCTCAGGCCCCTGGCCACTATTGCTCGACCACAGCTTCTGCAACCCTTCTTCCCCCCACAGTCATGCTGTCGTACTCAGCCCAACAGGGGCCTCTGGATAGCAGGTCCTGCCCCATTTCTAGGACTGCTGCCTACATAATTTTCAGTTTCCCAGTGCCCTGGTTCTGCAGCTGTCTCTGTTCTGTCATGGCCCCTAAGCCTGTGTGCTCAAGAGCTTCTAGGAACTCCAGGCTCCTTCGTAGACCAGAGCTCTGACCTCATTCTTTTTGGCCACTTCTGCTCAGCCCCACTAAAGGTTTTCTATGGTACCTGAATACCTGCTGGCAACCATTACACTTGAACTTTTGAGAGAGCATGATACATTATGTGGCCATTTATTAATGTTATTTCTCTTGCCCATTTCAACTGACATCTTCTCTTACAAGATTCTCTCTCTCTCTCTCTCTCTCTCTCTCTTTCTCTTTCTCTCCTATAGGTTTAATCTTCCCCAGAGAAAATTTGCTAAAATAACTTCAGGGAAAATTAAAACTGAAAGGATTTTATAAATAATTAAGCTTTGTTTTAGAGTTTGGAGCCAAATTATAATTGACTCATTCAGCAAATAACTACTGAGCATCTGTTATGGAAAGGGTTATGTATGTGCCAAGTAGGGCAAATTACTAAATCATAGTGGATGGCAAAGATAAAGATAAAATTACATTTTAAATTTAAAAATATATATTTACTAGTGCATATACAGTCACTCACTTCCATATAACCATAATCCTTTAAATCTTCAAATTAACCTTGGAGAATTTCTTAGTATGTTTTTGCTACCTAGAAAAGAGAATTGCTGCCTGGCTGGTTTGACTCAGTGGTTGAGCATCAATCCATGAACCAAAAGGTAACTGGTTCAATTCCTGGTCAGGGAACATGTCCTGGTTGTGGGCTTGATCCCCAGTAGGGGCAGGGCAGGAGGCAGCCACTGATGTTTCTCTCTCATTGATGTTTCTGTCCCTCTATCCCTCTCGCTTCATCTCTCTCTGAAGATCAATAAAAAATGTTTTTGAAATGCTAAGTATTTGGAAAAATCAAATAGATAATTGATTTTTCAATTAATTGATTTTTCTCTAAAACTTGGTCCTCTAAAAACGTTTTATTCAAAATATGTTTATTATGGGTATGTGCCTGCCACATATAGATGTGTACATAACAAGATTGATATACAACAGGAGATACTCTTTTTTAAAAAAAATATATGTATCTTTATTGATTTCAGAGAGGAAGGGAGAGGGAGAGAGAGATAGAAACATCAATGATGAGAGAGAGTCACTGATTGGCTGCCTCCTGCACGTCCCCTAATGGGGATTAAGCAACTCTTCACCCTTAAAATATCATCTTATGCCTGGCCAGGGTGGCTCACTGGTTGAGTGTTGACCTATGAAGCTGGATGTCACAGTTCCATTCTCAGTCAAGGCACATGACCAAGGATCTTTAGTAGGGGGTGTGCAGGAGGCAACCGATCAATGATTCTTTCTCATCATTGATGTTTTCATCTCTCCCTCTTCCTTCCTCTCTGAAATAAATAAAAATATATCTTAAAAATATTGTCTTGTAATAGAGGCTACTTAATACAATATTTTCTAATGGGCTATCAAATAGCTCATCTATAGTAATTCCCCATTGGGTATCCTGTGCAAACAATGTGCATCCTATTTGACCAATTGATTTAGGAGGACAACACACTCTTGAGGGAGACAGGTAAGCTCTTTTCTTCAGAAAAAATCCTGTGTGTTCAATGAGCCAAGAGTGTTTTTCATTTTCTTTCTTCTCTTCACATTATCCTAAATAATAAGGATTAATTAGCATCCTGCAGTCTTTTGCTTTAAATTCTACTTTGAGAGACTCATATACTTAGTGATTGATTTTTATTTTTTCTATATTTTTTTTCTTGAAAATGCCACTGCTGCTTTTGGAATAACTTGAACAAGCCAAATCAACAATAAGAGCAATGTGTCCTCTGTGAGCAAATACACTCTTTTCACTGAGGGAAGGGTGTGGTGCAGACATTATAGTGAAGTAGTGCTCATTTTCCTACTGAGTGATGCACAGTCCCTGCTGCATTTTCACATATAATCTACTAGCAACTACCGGATTTCAACAACATCAGTGTGGATTTTCTATGAACACACCCAACTATAGACACATTTCTAAGGCAATGCTGTGACTGTACAGTCAGGAAAAAAATGGTAATGATTCTCACGAGACTAGATGATGTGATGCACACATACACACAGTTTTGCTTTACTACAGTGTTCAGTTTATCAAGCTGAAGTCGAATGCCATTCAGAACCAGGCTGAGCTATGTGTGGTATAAAGAAAGGAACTTTTCTGTGTCCTTGAGCAGTTTAAAGGGTGACACGTGTGATAAGGAAAGTCAAAGATAAACTAATTATAAAACAAAATGTAGCCAGAATCATGAGAAGATACATCAAATGTGTTAGGAGTAAAAAAACCAAAAACACATATTTTTATTAGTAATAAGAGTCAAGAAATAAAGTCACTTCAGCAAGATTCCTTGGAGTTAAAAATAACACCTAGACATTGAATAAAATAACTGTATAGGAGCTCTGGAAATGAGTCAAACATCTACAGCAACCAAGTCGCATCCAATCGAGAAAAGGCCACATTCAAACAGTAGGAAATTTGGTAGCATTTTAACTCACCCCTTCCCATTATGGTGCAACCCAGTTTGAAGGAAATGATGGTTCACTCCCTATTTTCATTAATGAGCCAGAGAGAGCAGAAAAGGCTGAATTTGCAACATTCTAACCTATCTGTGGAATGCCTGACATAAATCAGAGTTCACACGGCCAAAATACCTGGATCTTTATCTGTGGAATGCCTGACATAAATCAGAGTTCAGACGGCCAAAACACCTGGATCTTAGGCTAAGACAGTGGTCGGCAAACTCATTAGTCAGCAGAGCCAAATATCAACCGTACAACGATTGAAATTTCTTTTGAGAGCCAAATTTTTTAAACTTACACTATATAGGTAGGTACACTGTTATTAACTTAATTAGGGTACTCCTAAGCTGGCCTTTGCTAAAAACATCCTCAATCTGATTGAGGTACATTCACTGAGGTCGACCCCTTCCAAGTCTCCATCCACACTTGTCTTGTATACTTGTTTCATCTATCTCCTTTCCGAAAACCGACTTCTGCACATGGGCCACGAAGTTTCAATCGCACCGTATGTGCGTGCCTACACGTGGCATTTTGTGAAAGAGCCACATTCAAGGGTCCAAAGAGCCACATGTGGCTCGTGAGCTGCGGTTTGCCGACCACTGGACTAAGGAAGCCATGGGAAGCAGCAGGCATGTTAAAATTGCAAGAGAGCTACAGATGTGCAGATTCCTGAGACGAGAGATTACTGATTGAAGAATATAATAGACAGGCATGGCCCCCAGAAGAAACAGAAGTGAGACCCTTAGAGAAAGTATGGCATGTAAAAATGGTTGTATACAAGGGGGGAATAGCCTAAAAGCACATTCACAGGCATAGGGGATGTGTATATCCAGAAAAGTCCAGAGAAGATGTTAAATTCTCATAGGAGGCTGATGAGTTAATGTCTTCCCCTTTATAGAGCTAGTCTGAAAAGATTGGGAAAGATAGCTATTTTTTCAAATGCCAATTTTCAATAAAATATTACAAGGCATATCAAGAAACAGGAATCCATGATGCATTAAAAGGAACAAAAGAATCTCCAGAAACAGTCTCTAAATAAACACATTGGAATTACTACACAAAGACTTTAAAATAGCTCTAAAATATGCTCAAATAGTTAAAGGAAAGTGTGCACAAAGATATAAAAGAAATAAGGAAATGGTATGTTAACAATTTGGGACTATCAACCAGAAAACAAAAGTTATAAAAAAGACCAAATAGAAATAATGGAGGTGAGAATACAATAACTGAATTGAAAAATAAAATCACAAGAGTGGTTTAACAAAAGACTTGAATGGGTAGAAGAGAAAATAAGCAAACTTGAAAACAAGTCATTTTAAGTTTTTAAGTCTGAGGAGTAAAAAATAAATAAATTAAAGAATAAAGTGAACAGAATATGAGACTTATAGGACACCAGAAGAAGATTAATGTATGCATTATGGGAGGTCCAGAAAGATCAAAGAGAGAAGAAATAATGGTTGAAACATCCCAAATTTGAGTAGAGAAATGAATATACAAGTGCAAGAAGCTCAATTTACTTCCAAGTGGGATAAATCCAGAGACCCAAACTGAGATACAGTACAACCAAACCCTCAAAAATCAAAGGCAAACTTGAAAACAGCAAGAAAAAAGCAACTTGACATGTGCAAGGAGCCCATGGAAGATTACCAGCAAATTTTTCAGGAGAAACATTGCAGAACAAAGGGCAGTGGCGTGCTATATTTAAATTGTTGAAAGAAAACAAAAACAAAAAACCTTATCAATTGAGATATCAAATTAACAACCTGACTTTATACCTTAAGGAAATATGTACCCAAAGCTAGCAGAAGGAAAGAGATAATAAAGATTAGATAAAATAAAAGCCAAATGGAGAATAGAAAAATAATAGAAATAATAGAAAAAAATCAATAAGACATAGAGTCAGTCTTTTAAAAAAATCATCAAAAGTAGAAAATCTGTTATCTAGATTTACTAAGGGAAAAAGAAAGAGAGTAATAAGACTAAAATAACTGTATTTAAAAATTGACAAGGGATATTACTATTTATTTATATAAATACAAAGGAATAAAGAAAGCACTATGAATAATTATACATCAACAAATTAGATAAACTAGATATAATGGAAACATTTTTAGAGACCCAACCCTCCAAAAATGAATAGTGAAAAAAAATTTGAATAGACAGAAAACTATTAAGGAGATTGAATGAGTAATCAAATTTTTCTGAACAAAGACAAGCCCAAGAACAGATGGCTTCACTAGTAAATAAAACAGAGAGGCCAGCAATAAATTCTCACATAGATAGTAAAATGAATTTTGACAAATGTATCCATGAGAAATGAACAGTCACATCAACAAATGGTACTGGGAAAACTGGATATTCACACATAAAACAATGAAGTTAAACTCTAACTTCATCCCATAAAATATTAACCAAAAATGAATCAAAGACCTAAATGCAGGAGGTAAAACTGCATAACTCTCAGCAGAGAAAGTAAGGGAAAAGCTTTATGACATCATATTTGACAATGATTTCTTGAATATGATATCAGAACCACAGACCACAAAAGAAAAAAATAGATAATTTTGACTACATAAAATTATAAATTTGAATCTTTGTACATCAAAAGAAATTAAAAATTTATGCATCAAAGTACACTAGCGCCAGAGTGAAAATTCAACCCATGCAATTGGAGAAAACATTTGTAAATCATATATCTTTTAGGTGGTCAATATCCAGAATACTTAAAGAGTTCCTACTATACAATTCAACAATCTTATATAATCCTATATCATAAAAGAATAATATGCAAATTGACCCTAACAGCAAAATGATTTGGAACAATCGGTCACTGTGACATGCATTGACTGCCAAGGGGCAGATGCTCAACACAGGAGCTGGCCCCTGGCAGTCAGTGTGCTCCCATCGGGGAGCTCTGCTCAACCACAA
>NW_006284838.1:658384-669997 GCF_000327345.1 Myotis davidii | reverse complement strand
GGACACACTGAGGGATCACCCCTCTAAGTGCACAAATTTGTGTGCACTGGGCCTCCCCTCTATATATAAAAGCCTAAGCGACCGTTATGACCGAATGACAGGAACGACCTGTCGACCAGTCGCTATGACACACACTGACCACTAGGGGGCAGATGCTCAATGCTGGAGCTGCCCCCTGGCGGTCAGTGCGCTCCCACAGCCAACCTCTGGTGGCCCATCCTCCTGGCCAGCCGGCTAACCTGATAGACCTCGATCGCGAGCCAGGCCAAGGGACCCCACCCAAGCACAAATTCATGCAACAGGCCTCTAGTAATAAATAAAACAATCTGATTATAAAAATAGGCCAAGGACTTGCAATGACATTTCTGCAAAGATCAATGAATGACCAATACGTGCATGGAAAGATGTTCAGCATTAACAGTGGTCGGGGAAATACAAAACAAAATCACAATGAGATAACACCTCAGACCTATTAGAATAGCTACTTTTACCAGTATAAACAAAAAAAAATCATAAAGTACAAAGTGTTGGCAGGAGGTAGAGAAATTGGAACCCTTATGCTCTACTGGTGAAAATGTAAAATGGTGCAGCTCCTATAAAAAATAGTATGGCAGTTCCTCAAAAAATTAAAGATATAATTACCATATGACCAGCAATTATACTTTTTGGTATATTCGCTAAAGAATTGAAAGCTGGGACTCCAAGAGATATTTGTATACCCATGTAATACAGCAGCATTATTCATAGTAACAAAAGGTTGAAGCAATTCAAGAGTCACAAAGAACAGTTGAATGGCCCTGACCAGTTTGGTTCAGTGGCTAGCATCGGCCTGTGGACTGACGAGTCCCAGGTTCAATTCTGATCAAGGGCATGTACTTTGGTTGCGGGCACATCCCCAGTAGGGAGTGTGCAAGAGGCAGCTGATCCATGTTTCTCTCTCATGGATGTTTCTAACTCCTTATCCCTCTCCCTTCCTCTCTGTAAAAAATCAATAAAATATCTTAAAAAAAAAAGAAACAAACAACAAAAAAAACCCCGATGAATGGATGAATGAAATATACTATATCGGAAAAAATCAATAAAATATGTTAAAAAAAGAGAAACAAACAAAAAAAAAACCGATGAATGGATGAATGAAATATACTATATCAATACAATGGACTATTATTCAGCCTTAAATCTGAAGGAAATTCTAACACTTATTACAGCATAGATGAATCTTAAGGACACTATGCTAAGTGAAATGCACCAGTCACAAAAGGATAACTATTGCATGATTCTAGTTCTATTAGGTGCCCAGAATATTGAGAGATGAGCCTGAGGAATGATAAATTGGTTCACCTAGTTGTCCTCTGATAGAAAGGATGGATATTAAATACTGTGGTGTCCCTGGGCCTGAGTGGATATCAATATCAGAGTATAAAACCACATAGGAGCCGAAACCGGCTCAGTGGATAGAGCGCTGGCCTGTGGACTGAAAGGTCCCAGGTTCGATTCCGGTCAAGGGCACCTGGGTTGCGGGCACATCCCCAGTAGGAGATGTGCAGGAGGCAGCTGATCGATGTTTCTCTCTCATCGATGTTTCTAACTCTCTATCTCTCTCCCTTCCTCTCTGTGAAAAATCAATAAAATATATTTAAAAAACAACAACAACAACAAAAACACATAGGAGAGCCTGGTGGGCCAGTGCTGAAGAAGGTGATGTTCAAAAGGTCTGCAGAACTAAAAAAAAAAAAAAATAGGGGCCATGTGCAGGACTTTCATATGGAGACCCATGGGACATGATGACAAGGATCCCCGGAATGCACCAGAAGTGTAGGCGGGAGCCCATGAATATGGTTGTGGCCTGAGGCATGGGAGTTCCAGATCCATATAAAGAATTAAGGGTAGATGTGTCAAAGTAGACCCTCAAGAACAGAGATAGGGTAAAGTGAGTTCCAGAAAAAAAGAACATGATCAGAGCATTAAGAAACAGTGTTATTGAGCTGCATAATGGTGATATAATAATAACATATGGCACTGAGGGATTAACGTATCTGAGCATAGAGCTTCATTAGTTGGACTGTATTATTTTCCCTTTCTCCATGAGTGACATGCCTACATGTGTCAGAGCAAGTATTTGAATCCTCTAAAACTCAAGTCTATGCCCTTGACCCCTTTTGCTACCTGGAATTAGCTGAGTATAACACAGAGCATGGAGTATTTAAAATCATGTGATAAAGGGATGAATTTCAGATTGTGTTCTTTATAAGGCATTATGGAAACTTGGATGTTTTTAGAAGGCAAGAAATGAGAGAGACTAGCAGTTGTTCTGGGAAGACAATTTGGCAACACAAATAGTGATATAAATTGGTGACGGTAGGGAGATCCATTAGGGAAAAGACAGGAACAGGCATGAACTAAGATAAGAGGGTAGGAGTGTGTGGGATAATCAGAAAAGCTTTGAGAAAGTTGAATCAATTGAATTTAGCAGCTAATAAGCTCAAAGGGCCAAAGCCTTGGGTAGAGGCTACAATGCCTCTGGGGCATCTGTAACTACGTTGAGGCCAAGAACTCAGATGGGATGAGTAAGAAAAGGAACTCTTCTGAATTAGATAGAAGTAATTGCAAAAATCCCCAATCAAATCACCTTTGGGATTTGAAATTTTCATTTATAAGAAGCATTTGTAATCTGAAAGTAATGGCATGATTCCTAAATACTTTGGAAGCTCTGAGGACACTAAGCTCTTTAATAGGGCGCATCGGCCTCTGTTCACTGGGTGAGGTAGCAGGTCTCAGTAATCCTGGAGCTGCCCAGCTATTTGAGATCAGATTGAGTGCTGGCTTGTGGCTCCTGAAATTAGTTTCAGGCCCTTTAGACTTATCCTGTTGTGTCCTACATGCCAGTGTAAACTGGGAAGTGGTTAAAAACTATAGGCAAGAACCTTCCAATCCTTTTTCAGTATTCCTTTGTGTTGGAAATAATTGGGCGCAATGGATTTCATTTCAATATTCAACCAGGCTCTTTTTGTTATTACTTTCGGCTTTTTATCTGCTTTTTAAATTACTTTGCCTATTCTGAAAACACAAGGCGCTTTTCTTGTGTTTTCTTTTTGGTGCAAGACAATGTAGAATGTCTCATGGCATAAAGTTGAAGGGTATGTACTATCCAATTTAATCTCCTTAGATAACTGGCATTTTTAGAGCAATTGTGCTTTGGAATGAAAGGAGGTAATGTGATGGAGTGGAAAAGGCGTGGACGCTGGAGTTGAACTGACTTGATTTTCAATACAGATGCCGGCCCTTGAGAGCTGTGTGACTTTGGGAATTGAATTAAATCACCGAGCCTCAATTTCTTTGTCTAAAATACAGGAATAATAATACCTCTGGCCTAGAGTTTTTATGAGACTTAAGTGATAAACATGTGGATATATGATTGAAAAATAGTAGACAAGGCTCTCCATTCAAAGAAAGATATTTCTGTTCTGCCCTAAAAAGGAATGCCTAATGTTTATGAGGTTCTTCTATGATGATAAATAAAAGAAGCAAGACACGAAAGACCACAGATTGCATGATTCCATTTGTCAAGAATAGGCAAATATATAGAGACAGATAGTGGCTTAGTGATTGCCGAGGACTAGGCGCAGGCTGCAAAGTGGCTGTTTATGAGTATAAGCTTTCTTTTGAGGGGGGGTGGGGGTGGTGATAAAAATATTTTAAAACTGGGTAATTGTGACTGTGGCACCATTCTGTAAATAAACTAAAAACCATTGAATTATATACCTTCAACAGGTGAATTTTATGATGGTAACTAGAGGCCCAGTGCACGAATCTATGCACCTTGAAAGGAACTGTGGGCCGTGAGACTGTGGTGGGCACAAGGGCGGGTCTTGGCACCCCCTCCCGCTACAGCTCCTGGTCCCCTGTCTGCAGGCAGCCCCACTTCCGCCACCACTCCCACGTGCTGATGGCATGGAGCGATTGGGGCTGGCGTCAGCAGCGGGTGTGAGCAGAGCTGGCACCTTCAGCAGGTGTGAGCAGCAGCTGCTGACCTGATCGCCCCTCAGTAGCAGGGGAGGTGGAGAAGCCCTCAGGGGCGATCAGGGCTGACAACCACCACTTGCACCCTCTGATGGTGCCAAGCAATTGGGACTGGCACTGGGCGCCAGCAGTGGGTGCGAGCGGGGCCAGTGTCGGCAGTGAGTGCAAGCACCTGGTGGGACCATGGGGTGCGGGAGCAAATAATTTTCAGTAACCACCAGAGGTCACCCCGATGACAGCAACCAGTGCCCCGCTTTGGTCTGGAGCCCCCACTCATCTGCTCCACCATCCTGCCATGTTCTGCGCTCCACGGCCTGCTGCCAACACACACCATGTTCTGTGCACGCCCCTGGTGGTCAGCGCACATCATAGCAACCAGTTGTTCAGCTCTGCTGTTCAGTCTATTTGCATATTAGGGTTTTATATAGATAGATTATGTTAGTAAAGCCATTTTTAAAAAAAGGCATTTCTTTCTATGCCTATGGAAAATGGGAAACACTATTTGTGTCAGTGGGGGAAGGAAAACAGGGGGAAGGATCACTTTATTTCTCTAAATATCTGTCTTTGTATTTGCATATTGCCCCTTTTTCTTTGGTAATAAATAACTCTTTAAATCACTGTGACATATTTTGTTTGTTTGTTTATTTATACTGCATGTTGGCATCTATTCAGATGTTTTCTTCTTGTCTGCTCCACTCAGCTCTGCTTAGCTCTGGTCCGCACGCTTCTCACTCTTGAAGCAGCTGCTCTGGTGGACATGCTGATTCTTGTGCCACCGGGAAGGGAAGATTGAGTCAACCTATTAGCTCTGAAAGCTTCAACTCACATATAGTATATTTCACAGATGTTCATGTGTAATTGGCCAAAGTGACCCACATGGTCAGTCCTAGTACCAATAGAACTAAACATTCTTCTCATGGAATAGGCACATATATAGAGACACATAGTGGCTTAGTGATTGCCTCGGACTAGGTGCAGGGTGCAAAGTGCAGGCTGTTTAGGTAGAGGTTGTGAATACTTGTGAACAATAATGCAATACGAAAATCTGCTTATTTTGGAAGATTTGTCTAGCAGGCTTATGAGCTTAAACTCCCATCAGTGCCTTTGATCCCTCCTACTTATTGTATCTCTTACCATCGAAATGTTTATCTTGTTTTCCTCTTGCTTCACTGAACTGTTTCCCTTGTTTTAAATCAAGGGTAAATCTAAAAATGTGTAAATATGTTTCTCCCCTACCGTGATAATCTCTTCTGAGAGCCTGCTGATATTCTTAGTTACCATCGTGTGCCCCCCATTCCTCCTATTGTTAAACTTCAAAATTACTGCCAGGTAGTGTCCTACTGTTTCTCTCTCAAATGTTACTGTTTAAAGTCCAGCTTGAACCCTCTCAATCCATTGAAATTGCTCTTCCTATAGCCTTCAGTGGCCTTAATTGCCAAAATCAATGACAGTTTCTTCAGCGATTATTGATTATGGCTTTTGTACTGTAAACTTCTAAAATTCAGAATTTCTGACTTCCTTTACCTACCAAATGCCATGCTCTCTACACTCCCTTCCTATGTGATCTCATAGTTTCAGGTCGTTAGTTTTAACTTTTGAGACTGTGACTCCCATATTAACATGTTTGTTTTATCTTGCTTGGATTAAAAAAAAAACAAGGGTCAAAATGTTTAATTAATCACATTCTTTTTGCATATTAATTCTAGTAATCTTTTCTTAAAC
This sequence comes from Myotis davidii, assembly GCF_000327345.1. Classification (NCBI taxonomy): domain Eukaryota; kingdom Metazoa; phylum Chordata; class Mammalia; order Chiroptera; family Vespertilionidae; genus Myotis; species Myotis davidii. The sequence goes on along the minus strand of NW_006284838.1, from coordinate 664,255 downwards.
TGGATAGAAATAGACATTTTATCTAGAACACTTTAAAATAATCTTAGGTTTAATAAATTTATTTATAAATGTTAGCCTATGTTGCTGAAAGTTGTTTGCAAGTTGTAAAGTAGCACTCTAGGTTGGAAATACAGCATTGTATTTAGAAATACAGCTCTGCTTAATGCCCATGTCTTGGACAATTATTCAGGAGCCTAGTATTAGGCTGATAAGAAGCAGTATTTGTGGATGTATTGAATGGCACTCAGACATTAATCAGGGATAGCAGGGAAGAAAATGGGGTAGTATCGCTGAGCCTTTATTTCTCTGCCAGGCACTTTATAAAACTTTATTATTTATTTCTTTTAACAATACCATGAAATAACTAGTGTGACCTTCATTTTCATACCCGATAATAGAGACTTTGAGAGCATAAGTAATAGATGTGAAGTTATATCAGTGTAATTGACAGAGCTTCATTACAAGGACTGTGCAGCTTGCTGCTGTGTGTGCCTATGTGTGTGTGGCAGAGTTGCCTCTTTAGCAGGCAGACTTCTTCACAGGTAAAGAAAAATCCAGCCCTGGCTGGGTGGGTCAATGATTGGAGCATCATCCCCTATACCAAAAGGTTGCGGGATAGGGGCAACCTTTTGGTATAGGGGACATACTTAGTTTGGGGGTTCATCCCTGGTCAGGGAGTGTATTGGAGGCAACTCTCACATCAATGTTTTTCTCTCTCCCCATTCCTCTCTCTTTAAAATCAATTTGAAAAAGCATATCCTTGCCCGGCTGGTGTGGCTCAATGACCTATGAACCAGGAGGTCCAGGTTTGATTCCCAGTCAGGGCATTTGCCTAGGTTGCAGGCCAGAATCCAAGTGGGGGACATGCAGGAGGCCGCCCCCTTCCTCTCAGATATCAATAAAAATATTTTAAAAAATAAATAATGAACATATCCTTGAGTGAGGATTTTAAAAAAGATCCAGCCCTAGCAGGTTTGGCTCAGTGACTAGAGTGTGAGCCTGTGGACTGAAGGGTCCCAGCTTCAATTCTGGTCAAGGGCACCTGCCCAGGCTGTGGGTGTGGTTCCAGTGTGGGGTGTAGGGGGGGCCTAAGTGGGGGGCATGCAGGAGGCAGCCGATCAATGATCCTCTCTCATCATTGATGTTTCTATCTCTCTTACCCTCTCCCTTCCTCTCTGAAATCAATAAAAAATATACTTAAAAAAATAAAATAAAATACGATCCAGTAATATGGAAAGTTGTGAAGTAATAGCCAATGTGAGAAATTGGGGAAGTCTTTTCATTGAAACCAGGGTTGGGAGGTGAATCGAGTAAGCTGGGTGAGAGAAGGCATACACATCCTCGGGCAACCAGAGCTGAGATGCTCTGCAGCCTCCCTTGAGCCCCTCCCTGTGAGCCACCACAGTGAAGCTGCCAAGCTGCGCACTTACAGGACCCGCCCGAAGCTGCAGGGCTGGGTAGACGCGCTGTCGGAGAGTGGGCCGCAGCGCTGTGTCCTGAGCAACCTGCCATGACGGCCCCGCTGCAGATAAGCAAAGCTTGGCAGGGCTGCCCTCCGGCCCACGCAGTGGCCACGCCAGTTTGAGCAGAGCGGCTGGCCTGCTTCCTCGCTGGCTGCATTATTCAGGGGACAGGTGGTGGTCGACAGGAACACGACATGGCTACGTTTTGGTGTCTGGCCCTCTCTTTCTGTCTAATGTCAGCTCTTGCCTCCTGTTGCCAGGACCCCAGTGAGTGGAGGCTTAAAGTCCTCCTCACTTCTTTCTCTGTTGATTGAGGTGCTTTCCTGATTTCCCTGAACACTGTCCCTCCTCCCCGCTTATCTCTCTTTAACCAATTCATTACACTGGTTACTTACACGTTACCTTACTGGCGAAGTCGTGGAATTTGGCACCTATGAAGCTGGACTCTGTGGTCAGAAAGACTAGGTTTGGCTGTGTTTCTCCAGCTCGCCTACTGCTAAACAATCATCGCTAGGTCTTTGTGAGCCTCAATCCTTTCTGGATATATCGGCATAAAGCAAGATCACTGGGTTACACACATAGTGAGTTGTCAATAAATGTTAACTTTTAATATGTTTATTATTATTATAAGGATTTCATGCAGTGTATGTTCTTTCCTGCCTCCAAAAACAGCTACAAGCTATTTCTTCTGTGTTTACATCTATCAATTACATTTTGCCTAAGGCAATCTCCCGTCTTGGCTTTACAGTAGAATATTTCAGTCCTTTTCACCTCTCACATTGAGTTCTACCAATTTTACTCCTAAATATTTTACTTCTGGATGTTTCTTCTCCTCACTGCCACTGTGTCTTTTAGCAAATAATTGAACTGCACTTTTTACCAGTATGGACTGTGGCCTCCCTGGGATGGTGTGAAGAACAAAACGCATCGCAGATTTAAAACGTTCTCTGTGTGAACTAAGTGCTATTTGCTTAAATGAACGATAGGTTTAAATGATTGAAAACATTCACTCCCAGAAATATTGTGTGCTAATCTTTGCTTCCATTTTCGCCTATAATGCCAAAGTTATTATTATTACCCCCTCCAACATGGAAATAAAAATAATTACCACAGATGAATGTGAGCACTGTGAAAAGATTAGTAATTTAATATTGATTTTCCCTCTATCAGGAGCTAATTAATACTGGTGTCACCCCTAATTGTCTGCTGTGTTCTGTTTATGGAGATGCTCATTACAATTTCCACTCTTGGCAGTACATTTGCTCTTGTTTTTCTATTCTTTTGTCCCCGAAGCTTTTGATGTGATGACTCCCGGGAGAAGAGCTCAAGATCACAACAAAAGATGAATAAATAAAATCGGGGCATCTTTTCAGTGCAGTGGTTTCCTTTCCATTTTTAAAATAAAAAAACATAAAAATAAGAAATATTTGTAGGTTATGTGCAAAGAATTGGGAGTACCCTGTCGATAAAGAATCCACACACAGAATTCTGCAGAAGGATGGAGCAAATATAAATATTTAAATGTTTCTTTCTTATTATTTTTCAACTATAGTTGACATCCAATATTACATTAGTTTTAAGTGCATGGCATAGTGGCTAGACATTCATATACTTTACAGTGATCCCCGGTAAGTCTGGTACCCACCTAACAACATGCATAGTTGTTACAATATTATTGACTATATTTCCAAAGTTGTACTTTACATCCCCATGACTGTTCTGCAACTGCCAATTGGTCATTTGTAACCCCTTCACCTTTTCCCCAGTCTCCAGTCTCCCACCCATCTGCCAACTATCAGTTTGTTCTTGTTAACATTAAAACAAAACAAAACATTCAACCTGTAAAGAATTTTGTGTTTATTTGAGCCACACAGTTGACAATTGCCGGGAAGCAGAACCTCAAGGGATTGGGCTAGTGCTCCAGAGAATGGTGGATTCTCATCTATTTTTACACATTGCAATCAAAGGAGGGGCCATAGGTGAGTTACATGAAATCCATTGGTGATAGATTAGTGAGGCAGGAGAAAGCAAAGCAGGGAAACCCCTGGGAACAGGGTGCAGAAACAATTAACTTGATAACAATGAAGGAATTGGTGGTGTCTGTCCTGGCGCCCAGGCACATTAGGTTGTGCCCCAAGGGGTCTGGAAAAAAGGAAGTTACAAGTTACCCAGGTATTTCAAGGATATGTTATTATAGATGCAAAAAGACAGATAGGCTCAGTTAAGGTAAAGGATGACCTTGTCAGTGAAGATACAGGCCTAAGATGTTACTACCCACCATAACTGCTTTTAATTAAAGTTTAATTTCAGACCATCCTTTGTGGTTACTTTAGGTCTCTGAGTTTGCAAGACCTCTATGTAGGCATTCCATGAGCTTGTCAGGTTAGCATGTGTCCCCTTTCATCCACATTCTCTATATCGGTGTGTTTGGTTCTGTTTTATTTGTCTATTTTGTTTTTCAGATTCCGCATATAAGTGAGATCATATGGTATTTGTCTTTCACTGCCTAACATTTCACTTAGCATAATACGCCCCAGGTTGTCACAAATGGTAAAATCTCATTCTTTTTTTAGATGGTCAAGTAATATTCATATATCTATATCTATATATCTATATATCTATATCTATATCTATATCTATATCTATATCTATATCTATATCTAATCACTTCTTTATCTATTTGCCATCTATCCATGAACACTTAGGTAGTTTCCATATCTTGGCTATTGTAAATAATGCTGCAGTATGGCCTAATAAGTTTGGCTCGGTGGATAGAGCGTCAGCCTGTGGACTCAGGGATCCCGGGTTCGATTCCAGTCAAGGGCATGTACCTTGGTTGCGGGCACATCCCCAGTGGGGAGTGTGCGGGAGGCAGCTGATCGATGTTTCTCTCTCATCGATGTTTCTAACTCTCTATCCCTCTACCTTCTACTCTGTAAAAAATCAATAAAATATATTTTAAAAGAATAATGCTGCAGTACACATAGAAGTGCATCAGCTTTAGTGTTTTGGCTTTCCTCAGATAAATATCTAAAAATGGGATTGCTGTGTCATGTGATAGTTCTGTTTTTTCATTTTTGGAGGAACCTCCATATGATTTTCCATGATGACTGCACCAACTTACAGTCCTACCAACAGTGCACCAGGGTTTCCTCTTCTCCGCATCCTCGCCAACACTTGTTTGTTGATTTGTTGATAGTAGCCATCCTGACAGGTGGGAGGTGATATCTCATTGTGGTTTTTGTTTGGATTTCTCTGATGTTTGGTGATATTGAGCAACTTTTCATATGTCTGCTGGCCATTTGTGTATCTTCTTTGGAGAAATATCTATTCAGGTTCTCTGCTCATTTTTTAATTGGATTGTTTGGATTATTTTGGTGTTATGTTGAAGGAGTCCTTTATGTATTTTGGATATTAACCCCTTAACACATGTATCATTGGTGAATATCCTCTCCCATTTAGTCGGTTGCCTTTTCATTTTGTTGATGCTTTTCTTCACTGAGAAAAAATGTTTTAGTGTGATGTACTTCCACTTGTTTATTTTTTATTTTTATTTTGTTTCACTTGCCGAAGGAGACATATTAAAAGAAAATGTTACTAAGAGCAATATTACAGAGTTTTCTGCTTATTTTTTTAAATATATTTTGTTGATTTTTTTTTTTTTTTTGCAGAGAGGAAGGGAGAGGGATAGAGAGTTAGAAACATCGATGAGAGAGAGACATTAATCAGCTGCCTCCTGCACATCTCCCTACTGGGGATGTGCCTGCAACCAAGGTACATGCTCTCGACCGGAATCGAACCTGGGACCTTTCAGTCCACAGGCCGACGCTCTATCCACTGAGCCAAACCGGTTAGGGCTCTGCCTATTTTTTCTAGCTGTTTTATGGGTTCGGGTCTTACATTTACATCTTTAATCTATTTTAGGTTTATTGTATATGGTATAAGGAAGTGCCTAATTTCATTGTTTTTGCATGTATCCATCCAGTTTTCTAACACCATTTACTGAAAAGACTATCGTTAGCCCATTGCATATTCCGGCTTCCTTTGTAATAGATTAAGTGACCATATAGGCATGGGTTTATTTCTGGGCTTTATGTTCTCTTCCATTGATTTGTGTTTCTGTTTTTATGCCAGTACCAGGCTGTTTTAATTACTATGACTTTGTATTAGTATAGTTTGATAATAGATAGCGTGATACCTCCAACTTTGTTCTTTTTTCTCAAGATTGCTTTGGCTAGTTGGTTGGGTTTTTTTTTTGTTTGTTTGTTTGTTTTTGTTTGTTTGTTTGTTTGTTTTTTGGTTTGTTTGTTTTGTGATTCCATATAAATTTTAGGATTATTTCTTCTAGCTCTGTGAAAGATGCTGTTGATATTTTTATAGAGGTTACATTTACTCTATAAATTGCTTT
>NW_006284838.1:651087-658250 GCF_000327345.1 Myotis davidii | reverse complement strand
AATTTTAGGATTATTTCTTCTAGTTCTGTGAAAGATGCTGTTGATATTTTTATAGAGATTACATTTACTCTATAAATTGCTTCGGGCAGTATGGGCATTGTAACATCTCCTATCCATGAGCACAATATATGCTTCCCGTAATTTGTTGTATCTTCTGCAATATCTTATAATTTTCAGAGTGTAGGTATTTTACCTCCTTAGTTAAATTTATGCTTAGTTTTTTTCTTATTATTAGACTAGAGGCCTGTTGCACAAAGAGATTCATTCATGCAATAGGCTTTCCCTCCCCCTGGCTAGTGGCACCAGTTTTCCTCTGGCACCTGGGGCCCAGGCCTTCGCTCCAGGTAGAGCCTTCAGTTTCCGTGGCTCCGGCCAGGGCCTTCAGTCTTCACAGCTCTGGCTGGAGCCTTCAATCTTTGCTCCGCCGCGTCACGCCTACGTATGCAAATTAACCGCCAAATTTGTTGGGTTGATTTGCATATTCTCCTGACTGTCTGGTGAGTATAGCAGAGGGATGGTCAATTTACATGTTTGTCTATTATTAGGTAAGATTGATGTGATGGTAAATGGGATTAACTATTTACCATAATTTTTTTAGATTATTAGTTATTGATGTATTAAAATGTAACAGATTTGGATATTTTTGTTGTGTGTGGATTCAAAAAAAAAGGCCACAGGCTAACCTGACTAGCTCAGGGAAGGCCTGCATGGCAGTTTTGCAAATTCAAAGACCTAAAGTAGCAACAGAGGAAGGTCTGAAATTAAAACTTTAACTAAAAGCAGTTTATAGTGGGTAGTAATGTCCTAAGCCAGTATCTTCCCTGACAAAGGTCAGTCTTTACCTTAACTGAGCCTATTGTCTTTTTGCATCTAAGATAATATGCCTGTAATATGTCTGGGTAACTTGTAACTTTCTTTTTTTCTGGACCCCTCAGGACAAAACCAAATGCCCTGGTCACCAGGACAGAGACCACAAATTCCTTCATTGTTATTGTTATCATGTTAATTGTTGATGTTAACTATCCTGGACCCACCTGGGTAAAAGAAGTCTGTGTCTATCATTTTACTTTTTATCCAATCCCAGAGGTCCCCTCACACCCCCACCCCCACTTTGCTTTCTTCTGCCTCCCTAATCTATCACTAATATACTTCATGTAACCCACTTATGTCTCCTTTGATTATAATGTATAAAACAAGGTGAAAAACTGCCATTCTATGGAGCATCATCCCAATACTAGAGGCCCAGTGCACAAAATTCATGTATGGGTAGGGTCCCTAGGCCTGGCCAGTGATCAGGGCCAATCTGTCGGGTAACCAGCGGGGTGGGCAAGGACCCTGCTCACACTTGCCTTTGCCTGGCACTGTTTGCTCACCTGCTCCACCATCCCACTGTGATCCCACTCTCATTGGGGCCCATCGAGGCCCAGTGGGGTTGGCAGCGCCTCCACTGCTGCCCACTGCCAGTGCTGCGTCTCCAACGCTCACCATGTTCTGTGCCGCCCCCTGGTGGTTGGCATATGTCTAACTCGTGGTTGGACAATTTGCATATTAGCCTTTTATTATATAGGATGGTGAGATTCTGCTTCCCAGCAATTGTCAACAGTTGGCTCAAATACACTCACAAAAATTCTTTACAGGTTTGAATGTTTTTGTGTTAACAGGTGTAGGTCTGGAAGCATGAGCTGCTAGTCCGGGTACTGACTCTGGAGCAGAGGGACTAGGGCAACCATGGGCAAACTACGGCACAAGGGCCAGTTCCGGCCCGTTTGAAATGAATAAAACTAAAAAAAAAAAGACCATACCCTTTTATTTAATGATGTTTACTTTGAATTTATATTAGTTCACGCAAACACTCCATCCATGCTTTTGTTCCGGCCCTCCGATCCAGTTTAAGAACCCATTGTGGCCCTCGAGTCAAAAAGTTTGCCCACCCCTGGGCTAGGGGAAACACGAGTGAAGAGCAATGGTCTCTGTCAGTTACACGGAGTGTGGCCCTCAGACAGGCAGCACCAGGGACACCAGGGAGCATCCCTGGACCCCACCCAGACCTACTGAACCAGAGTTGAGGGGAGGGGCAGCAATTGAGCCATCAGTGCGTTAGCTGCCCCCTGGTGAACACTGAATCAGAGAGGACAGTACAGGGCTCGTCACGTCTGCCTGGGCAAGGAGGTTTTGTTAATCTTCCTGAGATGCAATCGTGGAGAGAACATGGACAGTGAGAGGGAGATGGTGCTGCATCATGAGGCTCCCTGAGTGAGGATGTGGGAATAAGTGTCAGGGAATCTTAAACCCAGAGTCTGGATCACCTAACTTAAGCCCTGGAGGCTTCAGACCTGTGTAAACAAGCATGGGTCTCAACAGCCAGCGCAGGTGCTAACAGCTTCAGGCGTGCAAGGATTTTCTTAAATGAATTAATAAGTTAACTTCAGTTCAGATAAACTCCAAAAATCACCATTTCTACTCAGGAAGGGCAGGGCAGAAGGGCCCTGACACAGAAAAGGAACTACGCTGGTGTGAGTGATTTCCAGGAACATATGTACCCCCTGCCTGGGTGTGCACAACCTGGGTCTTAGGCAGCGGCAGCCTCTACCAGAGAACTGGCAACACAGTGGAAACAGGCTAACAGGACTGTGTGCTTCTAATGAAATGCGCACTGTGAGCTTAGGGAGTCCTGACAGAGCAGCGAGTGCAGTGGTGATTCGGTTCCCCCTCCCGCCCTCCCCATGGAGGCAGCCTTCACCCACCTGCAAAGGACTCAGCAACCTCTGGCTCCAAGTTCCCAGGGCAGCTCACTGGTTGGTCCTCTTAGACTCTATCAAGCTTCCTGAAATGGAGAGACCATCTCTGCCCCTCAGGTGGGAAGCTCTGTGGCATTCATAAACATGACAGGTGGTGTTGGTGGGATGATGCTGGTGATATAAAGCAGGCGACCCGGGAAGTAGATGAGTCTCTGTTTTGTTTTGCTTTTAATGTAAATGGCTTCCCAGAAAATTACAATGAAGCTGTAGCTTTTTACAAAAACTAGACCCAGTCCCTTTTGTAATGGGTTCCCTTCTCTGCTGCTAATGGGTTGTGAAGTCTGGGCAGCACTTTTTAGTTCAAGGTCAGTTTAGGGCAAATAATCTGTCTAGCCCAGCACCTGAATGGCCTGATGGACTTGGCTATTGTGTCCAGGGCATATGATTTGCCTGTTAGTGCTTAGACTCAAACAGTGCTTAGGGATTTAGAGACAGGGGCAGATCTTGCCTTTTAACTCCCGTGAGTACTTCTAGGAGAATTCAAGAAAATACTATATGGATTGGATTTTAATTTGCTTTTCATATGTAAAAACTATCTGGCAATGTAATTATACTTTAAACTTTTAATCTCTAGCATTCAGTAAAGCATTTGTGCTTCTTTTTTAAAATACATTTTTATTGATTTCAGAGAGGAAGGGAGAGGAAGAGAAGATAAACACATCAATGATGAGAGGGAATAATCGATTGGCTGCCTCCTGCACAGCCCCCCCCCCCCACTGGGGACTGAGCCCACAACCCGGGCATGTGCTCTTGACTGGAATCGAACCCGGGACCCTTTAGTCTGCAGGCCGATGCTCTATCCACTGAGCCACACCAGCTAGGACTGTGCTTTTTATTGTATTTGAATCTGTGAGCATCCGTATTGGTTAGTTATAATACCTTTATGGTCCACAAAAAAGCAACACCATGATGTATAAAACAGGGTCATGTGCTTGTCCATTTCTACCTGGACTGACCCTTTGGAACTTGGGAAACATTTGGACATTTAGTGAATGGCTCACTAGTGTTTTTCCTTCTGGATTTGTTGCTTAGTGGTTAAGAAATTGCGAGTCAGACTCAATTTAAGATGTTTCTGAATCCAGACACCTCCACCCTTGGCTTTGTGCCCCAGGCCAAATTGGTTAACCTCACTGAGCCTTAGTTTCATTCTATGTAAAATGAGAATGGAAATAGCTCTATCCCTGGGTTGATTTGAAGATTAAACAAAATTATGTTTTTGTTTAAACAAAACCCAAAGAATTTAGCCCAGTGTCTGGCACACATCAGCACTGAATAACTATTAGCTTTTGTTGTAATTACTGCGGTTGTTTTTTTTTAAATTTTAGCTAAATGTTTTAATCATATTTATCATTTTTATCTTTAAATTCTTGCATTTTTGAATCTCGAATAAGTCCTCTTGGTGTTAGTACCACATGCTGTTTCCAGGTTGGCCCTGGATCTGAGTTTCCTTGCTTCCGGTCACAGCAGTCCCTGCGCTGGGGCAACCAGGGCCTCATTGTCAGTTGTTTCCTTGTGACATGTCCTCATGCCAAGGCAGAGTTTAGTATGGAATCTGGTCATGAGAGCTGCGTTCCTCCTAGAAGCACGGTGCTGGCCAGGACAGCTGGATCCAAGGCCTTTCCGTGGCCTCCACATGTGGGATCGCAAGCCCTGTAACCTCTCCCGGGAGAGTGGCAGTGCTCTGTCCTGGATTTGGGCACCAGGTGTGACGGCTGTGGGTCTGCCAGCTTTCTGTGAATATTTTCTGCTAGCCCTAATCACTTAACAAATGGAAATAATGTCAGTTTGCATAGTTATGAGTGGGAGGGATACCGCTGAAAGGTTGCCCTACAGTACAAACAAGCTAATGTGGAGACAGCAGCTTTCACAGTTCCTCTGGCATCTGGCGAGCAGTCAGACTGTCTGTTGAATGCTATTGGGGTGCTTGTCCCTTATGACCCCAATGCAGAGCCTGGAACAACTTAAGTCCACACCCGTGTCCCCATTATAACCCTGTTCTTTCCAAATGACCTAGGAGGCTCCAATACCTTAACTGAATACAAAGATAGTTAATTTCCAGATAAATATGAAAAATAATGTATCTTTAAATGACTTGCCTGTTTATAATTTATAAAACACCCTTATACAAATTGATAATGATGTATACTTGAATAATTCAGGAACAGGATGTCAATAGCTTTTAGCATCAGGTACCACGAGAGCTTCGGCTCTGGAATATTAAGTTGACTAATTTGGGGTATTAGGCTATCCAGTATGGGAAGCACATAGGCAGAGCAGCAGGATTCTTGAAGGGGAATCTAATCAGAAGCGGACGTCTAGCATTTCTTTAAATATAGCGATTGTCCTCAGTTCTCCTGATGAAGAGCAAGATATCTTAAGGAAAATGTAAATGGGCAGAAAGGGATTTATTGGAAATAGTTCTGGAAAGAATCAGTAAAGTCCACCCTGGTTCCTTTGTCTTTTTGTCCCATTTATTCATATAGTCTGGGTCCCCCCTCCCCATTACTAATCGTCTTGTTAGTCAGTAGAAAAGCCTAGAAGTTTCAGCTTCGGTAAATTTGTAAATGCATTTAAGGTGAACACTTCAGAACGTGGATCTGTGGATTGAAATTTTTCAGTGATTAATTTGTGACTCTGTCAGATGGTGTATAGGAGTCTAGTATATGATTTCCATCATTTGCTTATTTATTTCAATTTCAAAATTAACATGGGTGGCACTATTACTGTTTCTCTTTATGGATAAACTAGAGGCTTGATGCACGAAATGATGGATGGGTAGGGTCCCTAGGCCTGGCCAATGATCAGGACTGATCTGTGGGGTGACCTGTGGGGCGATCAGCAGGGGGAGGGGCCCGCTGGCACCTGCCTTGGCTGGCCTGGGGACTTCGGGCTGGGGGCAGCTCCTGCATTGAGCGTCTGCCCCCTGGTGGTCAGTGCACGTCATAGTGACCGATTGTTCCACTGGTCATTCTGCTGTTCCGTTGATTGCATATTAGGCTTTTATTATATAGGATAAGCGGAGGGTCAGAGACACTGAGTCATGTTCTCCAGGCCACACAGCTCCTAATGAGTAGAGCTGGTGTGGACCAGCAGGCCTCTGACCCCACAGCCTGTGTTCCATGTGCCACCATCTGGATCAGCTTTGTAGCTATGAGGACAGAGTCTTACATGTGCTCAAAATAGTTATAAGGTGAATGCATCCAGACTCCAGAATCCAGCTTAGGTATGTCCAGAGGCCACTACTAATTTTATTGTTTATATAAATCCTTATTTAAGGCTTCATATCCAGGGGTGATTACTTGAAAATGACTGAGACCACAATTATTATACAGTTTATTACAAAAAGAAAAGGTATTTACCTTTAGTGATTTATTTGCGTGTGTTAGTTGTAAGAAAAGATAAAGAGGTAAAATACAGAGCTAAAGCAATGCTGTTTCCTTTCACATTTCTCTGAGTGTCTCATAAAATCCTGCACACTGAATTTCCAAGTTGGATTTGTAGAGCTGAGAATGACATTTCAGTATATTTTGTGCTGTGGTCAATATATTGATTGTAGCTTCTTTGGGCTTGCAATAATTAAGAACTATCACATGGCTACAGTATTTAATAGATAATTCTTAAGAATTATCTGAAGCCCTAACTATTGTATTGCACATGCATCTAATCTATTTAAAATTTAGTGAAAAAGTTGAATTCAATTAAAATTGTGTGGATTCATTTAAATGTATGTGAGGAGAATCAGGGACATAATGACGAGCCTCTTCTTGGCTTTGTCCAGGAGGAATCTGGCCATGTGATAATTTAGAGCCCATGGCAGATAAGAGTTACCAAAGTGTGACAAACCATAAATCACACAGGAGAAGAATTTCTACCTCTGGAATACCTTCTGCACGCCTGATGTGTTACACCTTTAATCTTTACAACCATCCTCCCACAGAAGTTACAAGGTGTACTGGTTAATAAGGGCAGATTTTGTCATCAAAGAAAACACGATAATTTCAAGAGAAACATCAAAAGTGCTTTATTCAAAGTAATGTCCATCACTAGCTACACATTCCCCCCACCTTTCAGGTAATTTGTGGATACTGTCACAATAGGACTTTTCTTGTTTTGAGGCAAACCATTCAGAGACCCAATTTTCCACTTCTTTGTACATTTGGAACATGCGTGAGCCATCGATCAGAACAAATGGTAATCTGAAGGAGCAAGGTCTGGTGAATACGGCGGGTGGGTTAATACTTTCCAGGCAAGATCTTTTAACACGTCTTTAACTGGTTTTGAAGTGTGTGATGGTGCGTCATCATGAAGCAAAATTACTTTGCCGTGTCTTCTGGCCCATTCTGGTCATTTTATGATAAAAGCGTG
>NW_006284838.1:620790-650976 GCF_000327345.1 Myotis davidii | reverse complement strand
CCTTCCCTTCATCCCATAATGCTTGTAATTGTTGGTCTTCAAACTTTTTCGGTTGACCTGGACGTTCTTTGTCTTCCACATCGAAATCATCGCTTTTAAAGCGTTTGAACCCGCGTTCACAAGTATCTTGAGATGGAGCATGTTCACCATAGCTTCCCGAAGTATAGGATCGCTTTCAGCAGCACTTTGCTTCAAAATAAAGTAATGAATTAAAACTTCCCCCAAATGCTCTTTTTTTTGGCACGAAATTTGACATTTTAAGTGTAAATATATTTATGATGTTAACACCTTCAGCAAATTTGACATATGAAGTTTTGAAGCTTGCTGTCAATACCAAAAAATAGCATACATATAAAATCACATACATATCAACTTATGCGTGACTCCATCTTTTGAAAAAAGTCTGCGTTATTAACTGGTACACCTAGTATTCACATAAGGATTTATATGAACAGAAATATTCAACGTGGAAACAGAGACCTGTAGAGGACATGTACCTTGCTACATGTCTTAGAACAGTGATGGCGAATCTCTGACACGCAAACTCCTTTTTTTGGTTGATTTTTCTTGGTTAAATGGCACTTAAATATATAAAATAAATATCAAAAATATAAGTCTTTGTTTTACTATGGTTGCAAATATCAAAAAATTTCTATATGTGACACGGCACCAGAGTTAAGTTAGGGATTTTCAAAATGCTGACATGCCGAGCTCAAAAGGTTCGCCATCACTGTCTTAAAATATGGCACCTGAAACTCCAAGTGAAAGTTGAGCATTCACAAGATGAAATTACCTTTGTTAGCTCTGGAAAACTTTGAGGGGAAAAAAAGCCTTATTTTTTACACTGTTTCTGTAAATATGCTCATTAAAAATTTATTTAAATTTTATATAAAATATAAAACTAATTGTTTGCAGTAAAGTAGGGTGTCTATAAAAGTTCGTCTCTAACTTCAGTTTCCATAGCTGGAATCTCTACTGAGGGATTTCTTTCTGTCTCACAGGAGCAGGGATAAATCTCGCGGTGGTAAGAAGCACTGGCCTTCAAACTGCCTCCTAGGGTGGGATTGTTCATCCAGTGCTGAGGGCCAGGGACAGCATGGCCCACTGAGACTTCGATGGAGAAACCTCAGCAACTAATAATTGTGTTCATATTCTGTATTTATTATTATTTTTTCATGAAGAGCTTCATACTCTAGGGCAGGGGTGGGGAACCTTTCTCTGCCAAGGACCATTTGGATATGTGTAACATCATTTGCTGAATATAATTCCCTTAATATAAATTTTATGCTGCTATGAAACAAGCTCCTAGATTTATTGACTTGCAAGTCCTGCCTGTGGTTACCATGGCAGGGCCAAACCAAATGATTTTGCGGGCCTTAAATGGACCATAGGCCGCACGTTCCCCACCCCTGCTCTAGGGTCTCAAATATTTAGAAAAACGATTGGGTTAAATCCTCCGTGTCATAACTCTTGAGTTGTGAATTTTTAAAAAGATTTCAGTGTGAAACCCTTCAATATCCAAGTACCTAATAGGTAGGCCCAATGAATAATAAACATTGCTATTATTTATTCATATCAGGTGCACTGCTAAGAGCTTTTGTTTGAATTAGCTTAGTTTATACTCACCCAAATCACACGAGGTAAGTATTGTAAACCCCATTTACAGAGGCGATAACTGAGTTTTAGAAAAGCCCATTAGCACCCTAACCAGTTTGGCTCAGTGGATAGAGCGTCGACCTGCGGACTCAAGGGTCCCAGGTTCGATTCCGGTCAAGGGCATGTACCTTGGTTGCGGGCACATCCCCAGTAGGGGATGTGCAGGAGGCAGCTGATCAATGCTTCTCTCTCATCGATGTTTCTAACTCTCTACCCCTCTCCCTTCCTCTCTGTAAAAAATAAATAAATAAATAAATAAATAAATAAAGTAAAATATATTTTAAAAAAGAAAAGCCCATTAACTTGCCCAAGTTCACCCAACTCATGTGATTAAAATTGGATTGGAGTTCAGATCTATTTGACTCAGAAACTTGTACTTTTACAACACTATTTAGTCACTGTACTTCTCCACTTATTCTCAGATGGTGTGCTTCACATGCTTTTAGAGATATGAAAATCTCTCCGAGAAAGTGGTCTAAAAATCTATACCAGGGAACATTTAAAGTATCTGTCACTTAAGTCTGCTTGATGTTTATGTGGTAGTTTTCTGAAATAACCTGCCCTATGATGGCATCGCTTTGACAACAGGTTCAACAGGGAGAGCCTGTATGGCTGGAGCTCGAGGGATTAGAACCTGGATGGTGAGTGGGTGAGCAAAGGTTGAGGCAGCACAGTCATTGGTAGGAGTGAGCAGTAATCTAAGCCAGATAAATAAGTATAGGCGAGTCTTACCATAAGGTAATATTACAAATGGACTGGAGACCAGACTCATCAATGAGCAAGATTGAAGTTGATTGTGCAGAAAGCGTCAATTCAGGGAATTGAAATCTTCCTTTGAGAGATGATAGAGCAAACAAGGAAAGAAAATCACACTTATTGTGTGCCTTTGTTCCAGATACTATTCTGGGCAATTCATTTGCACAGTTTATTCAGTTCTCACCAAATTCCAATAGAACAGATATCGTTATTCTATTTCAAGATGAAGATGCCAAAGATCCAAAAAGGAGTTTCTTGCCCAAACTCATATAGCTTCTAACTAAGAAATGTAAAATATGAATTTTTATCTCTGAGTATTTCTACCACCCAGGGCTGTCTCCCTAGAGATTCCCAAGCAAAACAATTGCAACCTCATGTCTGGAAGGAGAGAGAAATCAAGGTACAGAAGAAGTTAAGTACTTTGTCTGAGATCATAAGACTATTAAGTGACAGAACCACATGTTACACACAGTCTATCTGGTCTGAAAGTTCCTTTAATTGAATAATTTCTATCTCCGTATTAATATGCTATTAATTCTCAAGAAAAGAAAATCATCACTTCACCCAAACTTCTACTTCATGGCTTCCATTTGCTGCAAAACTTCAAAAGACACTCAGGCAACCAATTCCTCTACTTCCTTCTCATAACTTCCCCAAGACCCCATAGTGCTCAATCCCTTGGTCATTTCTCAGCCCTGAGCGACCTCAGGAGGGCCCGGGCATTGTCCTGCTGAGTCAGCATTCTTCACTTGCCTCTCAGCAGTGTGCATGCTCTCTTGATTTTTTTTTTCCTCTCTCTTGATTTGTCTTCTACCTCACTGGTCAGTTGTTTTCACTTCTCTTTCATCTCTTAACAGGGGGGCATCTCAATTCTTGAGGATCTTGTCTCTCTCTCCCCTCATGATGTTGTTGAGTCTGTTCCGGTTTCGTGGCTATACGTACCACTTAAAAGTTGACAACTTCCATAATTACAGCTTCAGCCCAGACCTCCTTTCCAGTACATGGCTTGTATTTCCAAAGGTCTGCTCTATATTTCCACTGGGATATCTAATGGATATTTCAAAACTCACATTTTCCAATATTTAATTTCTGCTTTTCTCTCCAAAACCTACTTCACTAGCTACCTTCCCCAAGCCCAAATCTGCCCATTTCTCGTTATTGTTACTGCTATTATACTTCACTAGCATTTCTTGCCTGGATTTTTTTTATGACAAATAATAAAATGAGTATTCAGCAAGCTTTCCTGCTCCAAATTTTGTTCATTTATAGTCTGTTTTTCAACATGCAGCCAGAATGACCAACCTAAATCCGGTCATGCCATTCCTCGGCATGAAATCCAGTCACCAACTCACTCAGAGAAAAGGTGGGGTGTCTACAGTGGTCCGTCTCTGATCGCCTGTCTCCTTATCTCCCCCTGTTTCCTTGCTTCTAGTCACACCATCACACTTCAACTGTAGGCTCTAGAGGTTCCCTCCAGTAGGATTGCTTTTGTCCCAGATACCGGCTTTGCCATCTACCTCATCAATTCCAAGGCTTTGCTCACATGTTACACTCTCAGTGATTCCTACCCTGATCTATCTGTTGAACACTACAACCTTCCTGCCACCTCACATCTCACTCCGTGGTCATGGCTCCTAAACCAGTTGTCCTATCCCTATTTCAAAACAGAACAAAACAATATATACCATAGGGTGTATCAGCACATGATTATTGCTGTTTACTGTCTGACTTTCTCCACTAGGGTTTCAGCTCCTCAAGGACAGAGATGCGTTTCTTTGGTCCTTTTCACACTGGTGTATCTAAGTACCTACAACAGTGCCTGACACATAGTAGGGCCTCAGAAAGTACTTGTTGAATGGAATGAAGTTTGTAGCAGGCCTTTATTTTATGTCTTAACTTTGCAAAAACTATGGGTTGTTCTATGAAATTTCTAAAGGCGCAATCATTTTTCCCTGTTGTTCACAAATATGCACAATGTATCTAACACTCTAACTAGAGTCTCATTTCCTACCTATTAGTTATAGGTTTATGCAAATTTATTTCAGGCTGCATTAATATCACCAGGTACTATATTTAGTCCAATAGGGTTGAGCTTTACTGCTACTTGATGGGGCTGGTCAATGATCAACTCCAGGCATGGCTTAAATCAGCTTTTGCTTTTGTACCTTCAGGCTTGTAAATAAATGAAAGAATAGCTTTTAGCTTTGCTTCTGCAAACTCAGAAGCCTCTTCTTTCCCTTAATGTCTTTAGATGCTTATTCGCTATCTTTGCTCTGATGGAGAAAATAAAGTGAATTTAAAATTATTGAGATAGCAGAATCATTCCTAAGTATTTTCTTCAAGTTTATCCTAATTGCCCTGAGATTGATCTCTTATCATGACAGCAAAGCCTAGTCCTTCTAAGATTCTTTGAACACTGCATTTCAATAATTTGATCTTCATGGACAGTGAATCTATCTGTCACAGTCAGTTGTCCTTGCACCCTTTGAATCGACTGGCATTTACCCATATCAAAATCCATTTTCCATTGCTCTTAAAACTCTTGATAATTTCCAATTGCTCGTGGAGCTGAGTTTGAAGGTTGACATGGATCATCCATTCTTTCCAGGATGACAAATAGCTTTACATGATGATCCTCACATTTTATCTTAATTTCTTGGCAAACGTTAATCTAATTTTCTGCTAAATAGTTTCAATCTCATGCAGAACCAAGTAAGTATCTCAGAAATAGTCCTTGTCTTGTCAGGATAAGTCTTTCTTTAATTTAAATGAAAATTAAGTAACACTCAGTGGTGATTTTTTTAAACCCACCAACCTAATTACTAATGTCAGTATGAAGCTCTGAGCTACCGTAAGCTTGAATTTCCCAAGTGGCTCCGTGTGGTTATACAAATTTATTTCTCCAGTATATATTGGATAAAAACCTAATACAGACTGAGCAGATCTTGGAGCTAGAAATAGTCTAAGAGAGTATCCAGCCCAATCATCACAGAGTTTGCTAATAGGGAGATTGAAGCTCGGGAAGGGAAGGTGAATATATAAAGTCATATTTTGTTACATTGGACAGATGAACTGTGAATCTTGTTCTTTTGAGTTAGTTCAGTGGAGCTAAAATTATATGCAAACTTGAGTGAGTATCTGTGAAAGGACATTTGATTGAGGACAGTGCCCATTACAATTTATCAGAAAGGTTAGTGATCTTCCGGAGGTTAAAAACCAGGATCTACCTTGCCAATTCACAGACACAATTGATCTCTTTTGTGCATTGAATCCCAGGACCCAGGTAAAACTAAAGCGAGCTGTGCATTCTGTGTCAGAGAGAGTAATTTCTTCCCCATGAAAAGGCACCTGTGAGAGCTGGGTGTTATCCCAGGGCACTGGCTCACCATGGCTTCACCATCCTTTGAGTTCAAGCGCAGTCCTTGGAATACATTCTAAATGCATTTCCAGGTGAATGTGTGCCATGTGGGATATGAGAAAGCACCTGAAGTTTAGGACTTCTAAACAGAGAAGAGAATTAGTTTTATATCTGCTGCTGGCTTTTACTTCTCCTCTGCACAATTCGCAAGTAATAAAATGAGAGCAAAATCATACTGGTATATAAGTAAGAAAATCCCAATTCAGTCTCTCTTTCAACAACTTTTATTATGGGATGTTGAAATAATAGGACATGTGATAAAATATACTTATAATTTTCTTCCACTATGGCTGTATGTGTGTATATGTGCACATGTGTATGAGGAAATTAGTTATTATCATTAAATGACTTTTATTTTCCTGTAACATATCAGAAAAAATGTGGTTTTTCTTTAAAAATATATTATCCAATATGAAAAGATGTGTTATATGGAATAAGCGTTGATATCCTTGCTTTGCTGCTAAATCACCACCCCAGGCATGCCACCCCTCCTCTCTGAGCTCCTTTTTTTTTTCCATCTGTAAACAAAAGAGTTGAACTGGCTTGTTAAGGACACTTGTTAACACACAGTGTCTCTGTGATGATTGCTATTGAGCTCAAACTATAGGTTCCACCCACCATTTTCTGAAATAGCAATTTAATTAATTGTGTGTTGTTGTTTTTTTGTGTCATCCAAAACATGTATTCATCTGACATCTTGGCAACAAAGAATTTGGCTATTATAAGCATATCAGACACAGAAATAGGCTAATCTCTCCTCTTTCTTAATCTGAGCTTGAACAATTATAGTCCCAAAGCCATTCCTCTGGTGGCCAGTGAGTTGATCCCCTTGGAGTCACAATAAATCAGAAGGGCTAGGTTTTCTCTATTGGGAAGAGAGCAAGACATGATTTTAATCTCAGTTCTTCAGGACCATCAAAGAGCATTTGTCATACTTGCCCTTTTCCTATCTCACAACCCTTTCCCCTCCATTTCTCTTCTGCTTTTCCCACCAGCGTTTCCCCCTTCCACTTGTCCAACTCTGTCTCCCATCGTGGAAGTCAATGTCAGAAGAAACAGGGATCTGTGTTCCCCTCCCAGTGCTCTTGAGAGTAATCTGGAAGAGCTGGCCATGGGCAGTGGCTGGTCTAACTTTTGAGGGACATTTGTTTTACAAAACTTGAGGGGCCTTTACGAAGTTACAAATGCTAAATATCTAAAGGGTTTTAGAAGGAGCTCAAGCAAGTGGGCCCCATCAGCTTCCTGGTAAACCCACTTTGGCCACCTATGCCAGCTGTGGCCACCCTTGTCTGTTCTAGTATCTCAGCCGAGAGGAGAAGATGCCAAGTGCTGAGGTCCTGCCACCTCCCTTTGGAGGGCTGTTTTTTTATGAAGAACTATTTTGAAGGTTCCAGAGGACAATTGATAAGAGTTTACTTTCCTTCATTAGCATTTACATTTATTGAACCTCTTAAGGAGTTGAGAGCTGCTTAGAATTCAGGCTCGGATTCGGTCTCTGTGACAAGGTGCTCTCATGGACACAATGTTGGCATCAGCATTCTGCATACAAATTTTTGCAATATATTCAGAATTATTCTAAGACTAAAGAAAAAAATGCTACATTGAGGAGACTGATTCGTCGAAACGATTTGAAGCTAATGGAGTGGTAGTTAGTGATCAAATTTGGAAAAGAATTAAAGGTGAGAGAAAAAGTAATTGGCCTCCAGTAAACACCACTCAATGTCAGCACATGGCCAGGAGACAAGGTCAGCATTCATATTTCATAAACCTGGTAATAACACCACTGTAATCTGCACGGCTGCTGTGGATGTGAGATGATATTCTATTTCTGAAGGAGTCAGCTTTTCTTTATGTAAGGTATCCTCTTTCCATTTAAAAGTTATTTATATTCATTTTGAAAAAAATAATTATGAAACTATTTCTCTCTAATAGCATGATTGTTTATTTTCTTCCAGTCTTTATTGCCTTTTAGGTGTTTACTTATGTGGTAGCATACTATTCATATATTTTTATCCTGTTGTATTCTCTTTAACCTATTCCCATGCTATAATAACCTTATTGTAAATAACCTTTTCTTTTCCAGGTTATTTGCAATACAAAACACCAAATAAAGTTTATTTAACCATACCCTTAATTATTAGCTATTTAGGTTAATTCTAATTTCCCTATTAAACATACACTTTAATGAATATTTTGTGCATAAACTGTTTTTCTGCTTCAGATTATGTTCTTAGAATAAAGTCCCAAAAGTGGAATTAAAGACTGCAATAGTTTGAATCATTTTTTGTTTCAATTATTGTTTCTTTTGGTTTTTAAGTATTTTTAGTGCATGGTAAATGGGGCCAAATAGCAGACCAAAAGGGATGCATTGATTTTCACATTCAAAATCTAAATTTATGAAAGGTTCTGATAAGTTAACTTTGAATTTTTACCCCCATCAGACTCTAGTTAGTTTGCCCTTTCTCTCAGTTATGGGACCAGCTAGCAGACGGGGCCTGACTGCAGGTCACTCTGAATAAAATCACTAGGTTTTTCCTAATTCTATTGAATGAACATTACATTTAAAGTACTGAGGGTTGCATGGAACAAATAATTAACATGGAATACAAGCTAGAGGTCCCCATCCTTCCCATCTGATCTTGTGTATCATTTTGTGGTTATGTGCCCGCAACCAAGGTACATGCCCTTGACTGCAATAGAACCCTGGGCCCCCAAGTCAGCAGGCCGACGCTCCATCCACTGAGCCAAATCATCCAGGGTTCTTCTTAACCCTTAAAAGGCAAAATATACAACAAACAAAAGTCAAAGTAACAGTCTTTTATAAGAATTTAATATTTTACTATGATGACCATTTCAGTGTGGGGCATACGCTTGAACAGAATGAGTTTTAAAAATCCCATTATTAAGGTAAAATAAATGAGTGGTTCTTTTTCTCACTTTGCATTGATTTTCCTTTTTGGTGACAAAATGCTGGTTGTGCAGCACTAACAAGATTTGAAAGAAGTCAGAAAACATCTTCATTAAGTGCAGCTTTGGTGTGAATTCCTGGCCAGAAGTAGAATGTGGAAGTCAGAGGAGGAATATCTTAGCTCAAAATAGGAAACACTGGCTTCTTACCATTGCCATGTGTCTTCAGAAACCAAATAACCGCTGGCAGGGATACAGTCATGGGGGTTGACCATTGGTGGGTGGCTGGATTCCATGACTCTAAAAGTGTCCTTTTCCCTAGCCTCTTTGGCTAAGTGGATAGAGCATCACTGAAGGGTCCCAGGTTTAATTCTGGTCAAGGGCACATATCTCAGTTTCAGGTTCAATCCCTGGCCTGGGTTGGGGGCATGTGGGAGGCAAACAATCTATGTGTCTGAGTTTGATTCTGGTCATGGGCACGAATCTCAATTGTAGGCTTAATACTTAGCCC
Source organism: Myotis davidii (assembly GCF_000327345.1). Taxonomy (NCBI): domain Eukaryota; kingdom Metazoa; phylum Chordata; class Mammalia; order Chiroptera; family Vespertilionidae; genus Myotis; species Myotis davidii. Next base: position 641,728 of record NW_006284838.1, on the reverse strand, counting down.
TGGACAGAGTGAATGCAGGAGGCAACTAACCAATGTGTCTCTCTCTCATCAATGTTTCTCTTTCTCCCCATCCCTTCCACTCTCTCTAAAAATCAATGGAAAAATATCCTCGGTTGAGGATTACAAAAAAAAAAAGTGTCCTTTATTTTTGAGATTCAATGACTCATAGCTAGAGGCGACTTATTTGGATGGACAAATGATTGAAACAAAATGATCATGGGAGTTCCTAGGAGAGAAGAGTCACTCACATAGGGTTGGCTTAAGATTAGGCTTTTGTTCTCAATGAACATGAATAATTTATAGAATTACGTACTTGTTGCCTGTCACTCGAAGTGTTCTCAGCCCAAATATCCGTAAGGCACTCAATGGGTTCTTGAAAAAAAGAAGATGGGAACAAAAACTTAAAGAAAAGCTTTCAGTACAACTCTGTACGACATTAAGCTGTAAGAGTTTAGCATGGTGGTAGTCTCCGTCAGGGACCACAGCTCAGTGTGGGGACCCTGAGGACTGCAGGTGAGGCTCTAGGGCAGTGGTTCTCAACCTGTGGGTCGCGACCCCTTTGGGGGTCGGACGACCCTTTCACAGGGGTCGCCTAAAACCATGGTAAAACACATATATAATTACATATTGTGTTTGTGATTAATCACTATGCTTTAATTATGTTCAGTTTGTAACAATGAAAATATATCCTGCATATCAGATATTTACATTATAATTCATAACAGTAGCAAAATTATAGTTATGAAGTAGCAACGAAAATAATTTTATGGTTGGGGGTCACCACAACATGAGGAACTGTATTAAAGGGTTGTGGCATAGGAAGGCTGAGAACCACTGCTCTAGGGCATCAACAAGAATGAATGTTGAAAGCAGCCCATTGGCCAGCAGAGATGGGAGCATGGTGATTGACAGGGGGAAAGCCTACTTGAAATGGAAAGGCCAGTAGATGGTAATGGTTCTTAAGAGAGAAACAAAGATGCCCTGAGAAGGAGCAGGGGCTGGCCTGGTGATGATTACATGACATGACATGTGCATATGTTGCTTGCACAGCAGCCACACAGCAAGAGTGTTGAATTCAACTGGAAAAATACCTGTCTTCTTGGGAAAACCTCACACCACTAGAGGCAAAGAGCCAACACTGTGCACTCCCTACAGCGCTGCTCTTAACTCAGATTGATTTTATTTTTACAAACAGATGAATAGAGGCTTGGCTGATTTCAAAGGGGAAGTCGAGACAACGAACATTTCTGGAGAAGGGATATTGCATTTTTCAGATTCATCTGCTGTGACTGCTCACCAAAGCAATTACAAACAAATCTTTCTTTCTTTTCTACAAGATACTAAAAATGATAGTCAGCAATCTGCTTCTTCATTTTGTCACATGTTCTTGACCTTGCCCTGCTATTTAGGGCTTATCATTTTACAGATGATTTTTAGATAGAATATATTTGATTTCTCTGTAGAAGCCTCATTTTCTTAAATATAAATGTTTTCTCTGATGTTCCCTAAACAAGAAATAGGAGAGTAGAAAAGATTATTGTTATTTCCATTTCTTTACAAAGAAGGATGTTATAGAAAATAAGTTTTTTAATTGATAATATATATTAGAAACACGGGTTTTTGGTGTCTGACAAGTCTGCAGGTAAACTCTCACTCCATGAGGGACATCCGGAGCCTGAGGACCCATATTACCTATGTACAGTTGTTAATGACATGTTGTATGTCCCTCTGCAAAAATATGAGGATATTCTGAACTGAGGCAGCAGCAATGGAAACAGTAAGATGGTTATGGGTTTGAAAGTCTAGAAATGGTAGATGGTAATTTGTTGAGGAGTAAGATGTAGATGTATAGGTAGATAATTAGGTGTACAATATCATTAAGAAATAAGGCATTCTGAACTTATTAAGGTGAAAAATTGAGTTTGATTTCAACATGCTGTGGTTGGGGTAGCTAAAGAAACCCAGATAGAGGGGCTGTTGTTGTAAAGTATATGGAGGTAATGAGAGGGGTCCGTGCTGGAGACAGATCTGGAAGTGATTAGGACATGGTCATGTGTGATGAATGGGATGGGTGGGGCCACAGAAGCGCAGCTACCAGGGAGAGAGAAGTGGACCAGGGATAAAGTCATCACCTGTTGGCTGACTGTGTACTTACCTCCTACTCTGGCCTTGCTGCCTCTCCCTTTGTCCTGCCCTAGTATATGTTCAGCACAGCAACAAGGGTAAACCCTTTAAAATGTAAGTTAGATGAATTGCTCCCCTGCTTCACACCCTCAGGACTCCCCACTTTACTCCAGTAGGCCAGACACTCTGGCCCAGAATCTTCAATGGGGCAGTTTTCTCTTCTTAGAATATTATTTTCCCAGAGAGAAGCGGGCCTGGCTATTTATTCTTTCAGATCCTTGCTCAAATGCTGCCTTTTTTTAAAAATCAGGCCTTCATTGAGGACATTAAAAAAAAAATCAATTCCCCAACCACCAAAATGGGATTTCCTAGGCTTATTTCCTGCTTTATTTTATTCCATAACTCATGCTATTACCTTTTATCTTGCATATTTAATTACCTATTGTGTGTTGTCTACCTCTCCCCATCAAACTGTAAGCTCGAGAGGACGGGATTATGCCTCTTTTGCTCACTTGCTATGTTCAGTACGTCCCCACCAGTTCCTGGGACGCATATCAGTAAGTGGTTACTGGAGGACTGAATGACGAAATGGAGACATGAAATCTGAAGACGTCCAATGTCCTACATGACCGGGAGCGGAGAGGATCTCATTTGAATGATATGGGGGAAAGCATGTGTCACGAAGGTCTTGGCCGGAGGTGACGTAACTAGGATGGCTTTCCTCAATGTCACTTTCTCCATTTCCCCCGTAACCTAGTCTCCTCCGTGAGCTCACCCTGCTCTGGACCGTTTCTCAGGCACTGAGTGTCGGACGGCAGGCTCGTCCCGGTCCGTGACCTTCACCTGCGCTGATGATTCTGGACTCATGAAAAAGCCAGTTTAGCAGCACAGTTTGCAGGTCGCTCAGTGCGGAAGCCAGGCCTCAGTGGCAGTAAAAGGCTTTACTGTGGGACAGGCCTGTCCTCCTTACACCCTTTCCTGTTAGGCGCATGATTAAAGACAGGCCGGCTAAAATGTCATGCATTTTCATAATCAATATGTGTCTCTTACGTTATTTCAATGAAAACTTTATAATATAAAGTAATTATATTTCTGTTTTGTCAAAAAACACAAGTCAGAAAACCTTGCTTTAAATCTCCAGTCGGCTACTTTTTAAGTGTGACTTTGGAAACACCAGAAATTTCTTTGTGCCTCAGTTTCCTCACTTAGTCAATGTGGCAATAATATCCATCCCACAACTAGTGTGGAATTTAATGAAGTAATTTTGGAATTAACATACAATGTGTAACACTTCATGAAACTCCATTTATTACATAACACTCTGCAAAGAAACTGCTTTCCTCTGGGATTCTCTTCAGACCCCTAAGTCAGACGATTCCACGCTTCGTCTGTGAAACATACGTATTTTAAACATGTACCCTGTCTAAAACTTAATTCTGCTCCTGCGTTTGCTTCTTTTGTCTTCCACTTGGACCTGCCCCTTACGTTGTGAAGAATTTGTGGCTGAGTGATTATAAGGGTAGATCTGGAATTATTAGAAGATGCTGGCTTATCTCAGTGGAGGTAACAATTTCACTTTGGAACGAAGCATTTCTCCTAGAAGAAAGGCTGGAAGTGAATCAGAATGTACAGATATTCTCTGCTTGCTGATTGATGTGGAAAATGATGTTCTTAGCTATATCTGAGTGAAACAGAAGTGAAGGGGTGATTTAAATATGTAAACTGTGTAAATCTTTCCTTCTATAAAGAAAGAGAGATGGGAACTTTAGCTGAGGAAGGAGAAATGAATGGCAGAGGCATCGCCAACATGGATAATGAAGGGGGAAGTCATATAGCCCCCCGTGGGCTCAGTCTTCAGCTCAGAGCTCTTAGCAAAGTCTAGTGGGCTCTCTGAGAGAAGGGAGTTTGGCAGTTAGAGGGAGTATGCTTGGGGAGGGAGTTGATAAATCCAACTGATCTTCAGAGGACCTCCGAGTATTTTCATAAAGAAGCCTGCAGCTGAACCAAGCTCTCCATCCTCTATGATGATCCTATTTTCTCACAGAACCATCAACCCTCTCTTTCTTTAAAAGTTCTGTAAAATTTCTAATAAATGTCTGCTTCTCACTGTGTAGATCCATTCCATTTCTTCTCAGGATAAACCAAATTCTTCTTACACAGCATGTGGCAGAGAAGCCAGTATGGGAGCAGTGCTCACCCTTCAGCGGCATGTGACCGTGTGACACGCTGCACCCCCAGGAAACCAGCTCCGCCACCGTCACACACATCGGGAAGGGGCAGTGGATGACTGAGATGTCAGTGTGATCTGGGGTTGAGAAATGAAACTGCCAAGGAGACAGATTTGGGCAATAGCTGATACACACTGTCTCTGCAGGAGACCTAGGTGGGACAGCACACAACCAGCGCGGGGTTCCCCAGGGCAGCTTGGATTCAGAGCCAAGAGAGTGAGGAGGAGTCAGCTCTGAGCTCTGACAGCTGGTGCATCAAACAGCCACTAACTAGGTCAAGGTATTCGTATCAAGATGTTAGCTTCCCTCTGCCACGGACTCAGCTGGGGACTGACTACTCATGCATATGCATTTATTAAATGCCATGAACTGGGCTGCATGTGGGGACTTTGGGAAACAAGCGTATAGCAGTAGTTTCTCCTGGGGGCCTGCGTTTACTCAGAAAGGAAATTTCCAGACAAATACTTCTAATAGTATTGAGTGTATGGAAGAAGACTGTGGGATACTCTAGGATTGGCCAATAAGAGGACCTTATCCAGTCTTGAGGGCTCAGGAACGATATTGTGCCAACACCGGGACTTAAAATGTGAGGTCTCAGCCCTCAGGGTTTGTGCACCCTCAGCCTGGGTACTCTCTGCAGATAGAGCGATGCTGTTGATGCCCCAGTGCCTTCATTTGCATGTGGGCAAGCTGTGGAGTGTGGTCAGTACCTTCTTGCTTTGAACTAATATGGTGGGACAAAGTTTGAGGAAACACACAGCTGTGGATAATATAACCTCCGAACGCATCTGTTACATGGAGATGACGTCATCCTTAGCATCCCATTTGCTGTAAATATGACCTCACATACTGCTTGCAGTTTACGGAACCATTAATGGCATTTCTGATTTCCCGAGTCCTTTACTGTGACACCAGTGTAAGCTCTTAGCTGTGGTTTCCTTGGTTCTCTGGCCAAGAAGGCTAGTCCCCACCCTTCTGTGCCCCCAGGGACATGAACAGCCGGTCAGGTGACTTTCCATGAGCCTCTCGGTGAGTTCTGCTCTGGGCCCAGCCTGCATGTTCCTGTGCTGGGCAGAGCCACCCCCACCCTCCAGCCAGGGCAGCGGCCGCACTGTGCTGCATCGCGCTGACATCAGCACACCGGTTACTGCGACTGTCCCCAGCACGGCACCCTCTCCGGCGTGTGTGGATGAGGTCCTCATGCTGGGAGCAGCCGCTGTTGTCCTGAACAGGACGTTTAATGTATGAAAGGCAAGAAGGTGACCCTGAGGGCAAGTTGATAACTGTGGCAAGCTTGATGCTTCCCACCAATGGACAGAGATACATTAATTTATATTTTCCCACAGGTGTTTGTCTGATAGACTGATGATGCTAAGCAGAAAAAAACAACAACACAAAATCTGCATTTAAATGAATGCATTATGACATGGAAAAGTGGGGCTAGCATACACAGCGAGCAGCATCCTGTTTGGGAAGATAGCAAAGTACAGCATCCAGAATCCTCCGGGCAAGCTCTTGCCTGTGATTTATGGTCTTCTTGGCGAGGGGCTCTTACAGGCCCTCAGGAGCCTGACTAATGAGCAATGTGTAAATGTCTCCCCCCACCGCCCCGAACCCCGTACGTCACACGGTTTTTATACCACGGCGTAGACACGCATTCCCACTAGATTAATGTTCCTAATAAATTAGGGAGAATGCTCAGTCAGAAAGGCACCAAAATGGCAAGTTCAGTGAAGCACACACTTTGTGGGCCAGCAGGTCGTTTGCTTTTATTAGGTTTCTTTTCTTTAAGGCCATAGTGGAAGTAACAACCGAGCTATTTTTACTTTCAATATCACACGGATAATTTTGGAATCTAAAGTGGACCTCATTATTTAAAGTTCTACTATATTCCTTCCTGAGACTTAAATAGAGACAGAGGTGAAATTAAAAGTATTTTGATATGAAACTGACAGCCTCTAATCAGAGGAGACACCAGCCATACTACAGTGGCAGAGTCCTGGGGGTCCCTGCCCAGCCTGCCAGCAGGTCACTTGCCAGCTTCTGGATTAGGGAAGGTCTGAGGACCGAGGGAGGAGCCAGGGTGGCCGGAGCGGTGGTCTTGTCGCATCCAGAGCCTGTGGCTGTTGACCTGATGGTGGGGAAGTATCTTGATGTGTTGACAACTGGTATTACTGTACTGTTATAGAAAAATCATTGAATTCTATTTTCCTCTCAAATTGGGCAACAGGAACTTGCAGACAAGTCATCATATTAGATAAAGACAGAAGGTATGCCAGCACCTAGACATCTCAGGAGGTGACTGAGTCAGTTCATCTCCCTGGCTGCATTTTTCCTTAGCACTGGCCTGAAGATATTACCTCCTACTTCAGTGATGGCGAAAAAATGACACGCGTGTCAGAGGTGACACGCTGTCAGAGGTGACACGCGAACTCATTTATTTGGTTGATTTTTCTTTGTTAAATGGCATTTAAATATATAAAATAAATATCAAAAATATAAATCTTTGTTTTACTATGGTTGCAAATATCAAAAAATTTCTATATGTGACACGGCACCAGAGTTAAATTGGGTTTTTTCAAAATGCTGGCACGCTGAGCTCAAAAGGTTCGCCATCACTGGCCTACTTGGTAAGGCTGTTGGGAGGATACGGTTAGATAATGCTATGGGCGACCTCAATGCAGTCTGAAGCATGTGCAGCGCTGGTGCCAAGCCCATAACTGTAAAGAGCACCTCCTGATTTTGCTGTGTCCAAGATTATTTCCCTTCCTCACTTTGGCGCATCCTTGGGGACTATGAGTGTCCCAACGCGCTACCTTCTCTGGCCAAGATGTGGGGAGCAAACCTAAGTGAGGGCACACCACAGTCTCTCCTTGTAATTTGTTCATTTATCCCGCTAAGAGGGTCACTAAGAGATTGCAGAAATCTCACAGCCGGCATTCCAGCACTGCTTTAATTCCTCTTTCTGGAAGCAAGGGACCCTAGCATGTTCTTCCATTCTGTCCAAGCACTTTCTTCCAACCAGTTTGGTTTTCTTGGATCTGCCAGCACAGGTTTCTCTGCCTGGAATCACAGGGCCTCCCTGACACAGCAACTGATTTCTGGTTTTGCAGAGAAGTGGCCCCTGATGTTCAGAGAAACACAGCTGGCGCTGCACAGGTCTTTTCTCTGTTGCACTGGAATTTTTCTCTCCCTCCCACCCGTCCTTCTCTCCTCTGGCCTCCTGTCTCTCTGCTTCCAACCAAGATATCAGTCTGTCTCCCAAACAAATCAACTCAGGAAAAACCCCTTCCCCTCCAGTTTTGTGGAACTTACCTATTTGTAGGACAGATTTTGGGAAGTGATCTATAACAGTGTCGTGTGTGTTACTCTACAAGCAGGAAACGTATCCAGAATAAACAAGTGACTCACAGAAACTCCAGGGGAAGTTCACATTCTATGTAGTGATTCACGTGGCTGAATAATATCTGCTCCCAGTGAAGTACATTTCTCTAGTTAAGCTGCAATGGAGCCCAGAGCTTTTCCCTAGCATCTCCGTAGTGCTGTCTCCTAACCAATTTTGCTCCCTTTGTGAGAATATCAGTGCACACAGCGGCACAGGTAAGATATGCTGTATGACTGCTACTCGTGTCAGGTAATTGTGAGGTGGAAGTGGTGTTCAGAACAATGATGCCCCAAGCCTATTAAGGTATAAAGAGAATAAAAGCAAATAATGTGCTGTCATAAAACCTTGTAAAATAATTGCAAGCCTTGCTGGGCCCTGACAGCTGATGGGGGAACAAGTCTAAGGCAGGGCCATCCTTCTTAGAGTTGCTTAGCTAATTCAGTGGTAGAGATATTGCTTGCCCTGTATGGGGTTATCGGTGCAGAGTACCGAGTCTGAGGGAGGTGGTAAGATCTGAGCAGGGCTGATGGAGAGCAGCACAACTGGGGAGGGGCGGATGTGGCAAAAGGAGAGTGTCGGTGGACTTGACATTGAGCAGAAGGTTTTGGAAGTCAAAACCTCATTCTGAGAAGGAGAAAGAGTATCAGGTTTCTAGTCAAACAAGATCAGGACAGATGTGGCCTCCAGTTCTGGGAAGGACAGGTTTGGGATGCCCATGCCTAGTCAGAACAGAGTACCATGAAGGCCCAGGTTGCAAAGCGGCGAGGCTGTTTCTATGAGTGCGGTAATCTCAGTCCACTAAGCCAGAGGTGACTGGCCACTGGCTTTCTAGCTCCATTCCTGTCCTGGGCAGTTCTGAGCCTCCAAGGGACCCAGGCCAGCCTAGAACAGATGATGGCCTTGGGCACAGTATTTGGGACTGAGCTTCTGATGTGTTCCGTATGTGTTGCAGATGCATGCTCATGTCTCCTCTATGCAGAAGATAACTTGCTGATGAAAGGAAGAATGGTACAAATAGAAGCAGTGATTTTTTTTTACTGTATGTTTCTGCCCATCTACTGGCAGGAAAAATAAAATATAAGGTCTGATAAGGGCAATTCAGATTGTGATAAAGGGTTTTACTAAAGAAAATATTGTCAAATGGAAATACTTTGCCTCTTCAATAGTGTTTCTCTAATGCAATATCTTCTCAACAAGGTTATTTTGCAAACTAATTAATCAGAAGGCTTTGTAATTAAATGTTCTGAGGTTTAAATTGGGTTCCTATGGGGTTTCATGTGCATTTAGTAGTTTGAGTGTTTTCCCACAAGAAATCAATATTTCCCTAAAACCTCTGGGAATGTACTGTTCATCCAAATAAAGTCGATTAAAATGTTAGCGTTATGGGTGGCAAGCCCGGCATGGGCTGCCTTGTTTTCATACATGGCATGAAGACCAGCATCTCAGATCGGCTGTTAATTATGGGAAGTGATGTACATCAGTTATGATGGATTTATAACTCTCCCCTGGCCAAAGTCATTTCAGTTTGTTGACGCCAAAACTATCAGGGATCTCAATTTAAAATTGAAGGACATATAATGATGGAAACCAAGACTTCATTACCCCAAAGCAGCTGTAGTAAAATTAAAACTCTGGGGAAAAAGTCAATAAAAGACCAAATCCAAATAGACTGAATTACTGCAAAGAGCCGGTCAGTATCCAAGGTAATAATTAAAACCCATTGAAAACGAGTCCCCAGGAATGGTGTTTGAGGGCCACGTCTTAGGGGGCCAGGCTCCTCACAGCTGGCCGGCTGGAAGGTGTGCACAGACCTTCCTTGACTGCTCTTGGCCACTCTCTCCTTAAACCCTTCTTTCACCTCAGTCCCAACCACAGACCTCATTGTGCCAATTAGACACATTGTCTGGGTGGATTCTGAACCAGGTAGCACCCTGGAGCATAACTCACATCTATTCCAGGCAACCCAGAACAAGGCTCACCCTAATGACGGTCCATTCCCGGTGCTCTCCTCAGGACCGGCCCTTCTCAGCCTCCTCACTCCCGGGTCTCTCCTGGGCCACCTTTCAAATGAAGAGTATTCTATTCTTTCTTGTTGTTTTTTTTAAATTGATACACTGATTCTGGGGATCTTATGTACTCAAACTTAACTCTGCACCTTTTTTTTTCTGATGACATTGAAAACACATCTGTGTCTAAGGCAGTGATGGCGAACCTATGACACACGTGTCAGGGGTGACACGCAAACTCATTTTTTTGGTTGATTTTTCTTTGTTAAATGGCATTTAAATATATAAAATAAATATCAAAAATATAAGTCTTTGTTTTACTATGGTTGCAAATATCAAAAAATTTCTGTATGTGACACGGCACCAGAGTTAAGTTAGGGTTTTTCAAAATGCTGACACGCTGAGCTCAAAAGGTTCGCCATCACTGGTCTAAGGACACATCTCTGTCCTCTCCTCTCCCATGAGTTCCAGGCCATGGGTTTTCTCCTCACCCTCCCAGAGCTTTCCACAGGTGGCTCAGCTCAACATGTCAAAACTCACACTCATTATCCTCATTCCCAAACTCGCTCGCCTTTGTCTCCTGCCTAAGGAGTTTCAAGTCTCCTTAGCACACTTTATTGCCACCATCTACCCACTGTCCCTCCTCCTTATCACACTTCCAATATGCAACAAATGACAAGAAAATCAGACCTTTCCCACTGTGAAGAGTAATGGCTTCTTAGAATATTTTGAAACAATTGTGATGCTTAACGTGTCCAGGTCTGTATTTTCTGTTGTGTGTTACATTACAAGAAAAACTCCCTTTGGTAATCCCGGCTTGCCATCCTTTTATCCTAGAAGAGAAACCATGTAAAAATATTCTTCAAGGGTAAGGTGTGGGCACAAGCCAATCAGAATGGATTCCACAACAAATTACAGCAGAGGCTGGCCACAAACAATCAGCAAACCCGTGTGGTGCATAACAGCTAAGTATCACCCTTGATGTTGGTAAGGCTTGTGGCCCAGAAGAGCTACTAGGGGAGAGGAAGGATGCCGAGTCATCAGGCTAACCGGTCCTTCAGTCTCTGCCACTGATTAACATTTCTAAATGCACGCTGGGTTATGTAATTCCCTTCTGAATGATTATTACATGTATTTATAAGGACAATAGAAAGGGCATCCTCACTGTGAGCTCCAGGTCCCTGCATGACAGGCCCTTGCTGCTTGCTCAGCTCACATCCTTGCTCACCCCAGGAGCTCTGCCCTGCCCGTTCTCTATTGTGCACCTGTTTCCTTCTTGCGGCACCATCCCCAGGCCTCCTCCCTCCTTTACCCTGAAGACCTGGTGTATTCTCCCTGCACTGCCCTCCCTGCCCTGTTCACCAGGCACCCCTGACCCTGCTTCCCCTTTCTTGTGAACTAAATTCAACTCATCCTTCAAGTCTCAACTCATAATACCATTTTCAGTTAAATCAGTTTTTACATGCCAGGCCACTGTGGCTAAGTAGTTGAGCATCAACCCAGGAACCAAGAGGACCTTCGTTTGGATTCCCCATTCAGGGCACATGCCAGGGTTACGGGCTCCATCCTCAGTAGGAGGAGGCATCGGCCTAAAATCAATGACCTTTTTCTTACTCTTGCCCACATCTGCTCCATAGAAAGGTGTAACTCCTTACATGAACGATATCAATAGCAACCCGAGTGACTCCTCACTTCTCATCTCCGCAGGGCACTTTCTGGGAAATGAGGGTGCCCTTGAAGAAGCCAGGGGCTAGTGAACAAGTCCAACTGAGAGGTGGTCTGGAAGGGTGGAGCCCCTTTATTTCTCTTCAAAAGTGCAGGACATAATAAGAAGCAGGAAAGAGCCAGGGGATCTATAATAATAAAAGCATGATATGCTAATTAGACCAGATGACCTTCCAGACGAAGCGGGGGCTGTGAGGGAAGCCCAGGTCCCGGGTGCCAGAGGGAAGCCGGTGTAAGCAACCGGGGGAAGGAAGTTTATTTCTCTTCAAAAGTGCAGGACATAATAAGAAGCAGGAAAGAGCCAGGGGATCTATAATAACAAAAGCATGATAGGCTAATTAGACCAGATGACCTTCCAGACGAAGCGGGGGCTGTGAGGGAAGCCCGGTCCCAGGTGCCAGAGGGAGCCGGTGTCTGCAGCCAGGGAAAGGAAGGCCTACTCTTGCACATATTTCGTGCATTGGGCCTCTAGTTTGTTAATAAAACAGCAGAGTAGTGGGAAGTAAGACAGAACCAATTCGTCTTGTGGCGGTGGCTGTCCTTGTGGGAGTGTGATGAATAAATGCTACCGGGTTCCATCACGCATCTGTAGTTTCCCATGTTTAACTCAGCCCCCAGGTAGGAATAACTACGATTTCCATCCACTTTTCATAGTCAAGCTACTGCAACCACAATCAAACTGAAGGAAGGAGCAACTTCAGGAATTGTACTCTCGATCCACTTTTCATAGTCAAGCTACTGCAACCACATTCAAACTGAAGGAAGGAGCGACTTCAGGAATTGTACTCTTGTTTCTTTTATTTTAGTTGACATACAATTGACACATGATATTCTGTAAGGTTAAGGTGCACAAATTGTTGATTTAGTACATTTATATATTGCAGCAGTTTTCAACTGGTGTGCTGCAAGAATTTTTAAAACACGCAATACCTAACTATTTAGTCAGGGGCACTGAGCTCTTTTCCCCAGATTGGAAAAAACAAAAAAGAAAAAAAAAGAAAAAAACAGCTAACACAATAGCCATCCAGTGTGAATGAATCAAAATTATACCTTTTTTTTTGTCTGATCAGCAAAACTTATTTTTATATGTGACTCAGTATTTTAGCAATTAGTTGATGTGTGCCATGAGATGGAAAAAGGTTGACAATTGCTGGTACATTGCAATAGCATTACCACCGTAGCTTTAACTGATACTCCTCTATCAGGTCAGATATCCGTTCCTTTTTTGTGGGGAGGACATTGTAGTCCTGATCTATCAGCAGCTTGAGCATGTCCTACAGCACTGCTGACTGCAGTCACTGTGCTGGGCATCAGATCTCCGGACTTGGCCGTCTTCTAGCTGCAAGTGTGTCCCCTTTAAAACATCTTCCCAATTGTTTCATTTTCAAGTTTAGAAAAAAAAATGACTTAGACTAGTATGCCTGTAGTCTTCAGTGAATATCTAAAACAATTTGCCAGGAACAATTCTTAGAAATAAACAGTAAAATAATAAGGTAGGGACTGGTATGTGCATGCTGGGTTGAAGTTCACTATTGTTGTTTACTTTCATTTTTATATTTGAGCTTATTATGAAGTCTATGAACCATATTTATAGTTTAAAGGAGAATTACAAAATCATCAAATACCCAAGGTTTACTTTAAAGGACCCAGTCAACTGCAACTCTTATATGCCCCTCCTTCACTGCCTGACACTGTTAACACCCTCACTCTCAATTTTTTATAGATTTTTCTTTTCTTTTCTTTTCAGCTTTGTCATATCTGGGATAATTACATAATTTTGCCTGGTTTTTGGCTTTGTTATAGATGGAATTGTATTCCTTTGTGACCTTGCTTTTTCATTCAATATTATTTATTTCAAAATAGTTTGCATTTCTTCATTAACACTATATTATAGTGCTTCACTGTTTGAATTATTGTAGCCACAAATGATTGATATGTAGTACTGTTAGACTTTTGGTTTTGGCCAACCTGCTACAGATTTAGTGGTGTCTTTATGTGGCTCTATTTTGTATTTTCTTGAAGAGTACATAAGGTTAAGTTTCCTGCTGTGTCTCATTTCAAAGGGGGAAATTAAATAAACTAAATAAAACAAATAATACAACAACCAAATACCAACTAAACAAAACAAATAATACAACCAAATAGCAGCAATACACATAATAGATGAATACCAATGAAACATTATACAAGTGACCATTTTTGAAGCAGTGAGTACTTCCCTATAGTTATTTTAGTCTATGTTCTAACTCCATGTTTAAGGCGATTAACACTATAAGGGCAGATGCTTTAAAAACACTCACCTAACAGTGAGAGATGGTGGGGTTGGGACTCTTTCCTGCCCCACACTGTTTTCCTTTAGTTACTATGTGTCAGTAGGAGGAAGGATGAGAATTAGGAAAGTTTCCAAGTGCAGGAAGGTTACTACAGATCTGCTCACATTACTGGCTAGGTGTACAGTGAGTGACTTGTTAAGATTTATTTGCATATAAATTATTTGGTGTTTCTTTTGATTTCCCCTCCTGCCAAGTTCCTGAACTGTATACAGTAGCAGCAACAAAAGTTTTAAAAACCTTAGACCCATTTAGTAGCACCACATCTGAGTCCCAGCTGCCATGCCATGCTGAGAGTGGCTGGGTGTGTGCCAGGCTTCCTTCTCCCAGAGGGTCCCTTACATCTAGATCTTCCACTTTAAGGGACAGTGTGCCTTAAAAGTGTGCCCTTGCCCCAGAATTCTTGGATTTCCCTACTCTGGGATGAACACATTCATATGCGCCCTGACGAGTTTGGCTCAGTGGATAGAGCATCAGCCTGCGGACTAAAGGGTCCCGGGTTCGATTCTGGTCAACGGCATGTACCTTGGTTGCGGGCACATCCCCAGTGTGGGGTGTGTAGGAGGCAGATGATCAGTGTTTCTCTCCCATCGATGTTTCTAACTCTCTATCCCTCTCCCTTCCTCTCTGTAAAAAATCAATAAAATATATTAAAAAAAGAAAAGAAAACAGCCTTGTGCCCATTTCTAATGGTGGATGGCAGTTGTTCAATGTTTTGAATAGTGTGTGTGTGTGTGTGACAGCAGGCAATGAATTTGTCCTTGATCCTCTTACTCTTCCTAGTTTTTTTTTTCTCCTCACAAAATCCTGAGCAGAACAGCTGTAATATGCTTTTGCTCTCATCCCCATCTATCCAGGACTTACAACAGTGTCCTTAGGCCAGAAGGGGCAGATCTCTGGCTCTTCCACCTTCTGCATTCCCAGGGCAGCCTCATGGCCAAGCTTTGATGGAGTGACGGCAGAGAAACGCAACCTACCAATATGCTAAGAATAATAAACTGCACTGGAGGCATTTCAAAAGTTATTATTCATAAAGGCAAAGAACACATAATGACCTTCTTAGTAGATGAGGTGAATGAAAATGTAAAGCCCACAAACAACATCCATCATTCATGCTTTTCAATGACAGATTTCCTTTCGCCAACAATTCACATTTTCTTTATCAATCAAACTTATTGCCTTTACACCGAAATAATTCTTTACTTTTTTTGGCTCAGAAATTACAATGCTCCATCCAAATGTTATTCTCCATTTTAGGATTTTTTTTTAAATAGCCAGTGAGTAAGTTATTTTCAAATGCTTTTTGCAAGGGTGACCTGAGGCCAGTGTTATCTCAAAGGAAAAATAACATGACAAACATGACTCACTTAAAGCTAAAAATCAGGTCTTTTAACACTGAAACCCACTCACACAGACAGGCAAAAGTTGCCAATAAAGCACACATGAAGCAACACTCTCTCTTTGTCATTTCATTTTTTAATGATTTTAAAAATTTCTTTGAAAATCTCATGATAATCTACAACGCTTCCTATGCAAATGACTTTCATACTAATTAATTTGGGAGAAAAGCCTTTGGTTTTATCCCAGAATCATCACACTCTTCTATCTGACAGATTCTTCGAACAGAACTCAGGAGTGATTTTGTCCGGTTATTCTTCTTAGGTCTCCGTGGAAATTTCTTCCTTTTATAGACACCATCTGGCCTAATGAGATCCTAACAGCTTCTCAGCACACTCTGTCTTTCTTTGCATTCGGATTTTTCATTGGAGTCATTATTGGGAGTGAAAATATAAAAATAGGGGACAAAAGTGTGTGTTAAATAAGATTGGTGCTTTTATTCTGTTATTAAAGGAAAGTAATCGTGACTATGCAGTGGATTTACTGAACGTAAGTGTTCAATTTGCACATTGTTCACAGGATATTGACTCAAGTATCCAGTGATCCCTGAACAAAACTTGTTCCATGGTCCCTGCTGGTTTTAGATCAGGAACATATACTCCTGTGGTAGCACAAGTGTACATCCATAATGTTAAGAAAAATCTTTGTAGTGAGATTTGATTATGTGTCCTCAAACACCACTCATCTTTATTCCTTATTAATGTGGGAGAGTGGAGGAGTGTGGAGGGGGCAAGAATAATTCCAGTTTTAAACCGTGTGGTAGTGGCTAGGTAATCATATTTGAGACAATTATTCTAGGATTCACTTTGTTAGCATATCATTGACCAAATCTATAAATTTGGTTCAGAACAGATAATCTCTTTTATGCAAGACTTTATATAATGTCCTTTCTGGGCAATGAAAAGAAAAAATAGCATCGTGCTATAACTGAGGTTTTGACAACTTCTGTCTCATTTCTCAGGGACCCAACATATAGGATAGATCTCTATGTGTGTACATATACATATACATATACATAGGCATACACTTATGCATATGGAGAGGAACTTTGGACAGGAAGTAAGAGTATGGCTCTGGGATAAGAAAGACTTACATTTATATTCAAACTCATCAAATTACCTATGACTTAGGACACATTTATTAAATTCTATCAGCCTTAAAATGAATGGAGTAGAGGAAATGAGATAATGCACCTAAAATATGCTTGGCACATAGGAAACAATAAACATTAGTCAATATTGCTTTTAAATATATCTTTTAATTTTGTGGTCATGTTCATTGCTCTAAATTGTTTACACGTGATAAAGGAAATGGTGAAGGGAGTAATTTGCATGGTAACATTCTTTGCTAAACCATTCACTTGACAATTTCCATTTTTAGACCATGTTCCATGGCTAGTGCTGGGGCCCTATCAGTGAGCAGCCCAGGTAAAACCCTGCCCTCCTGGATCTTTTAGTCTAGTGACCAATAAGTAAATCAAATAGATAATAAGTAAGTCAAACCTGACCAAATAGAATTTTCATTAGAAATAAAGGTCCCCCCCCCACACACATATTATTCATTAGTGAATGTTCGGAATGATAATAAACACTAAAAGTTACATTTTCCTTCTAAAACATATTTTGTTTAGACTGGCACATGGAAGTAAATTTTTCTGATTAGGATTGTAGTTTTATTATGACATATGAAGAAATGTTCACAGCACACGTTAACACTGGTGAAGGTTTTATCTTCAAGGGCATCTGGTGACAGGGCCATTAAGGTCTGGAGAGAGAGGTAGAGGGAAGGTTGGTTTGAATGGGCAATTTCCCGTTTGTTGAAATGATTCTTGATTTTATCAGCAAGCTCACGTTCAAAAAATCCCATTGTGAGGTCTAATAGATGACACCTGATACTAAAATTCCACATACCAGCCTGAAGAGTTCAGAAATTAATGCCTCCCATATCACCGAGAGATTTGATAATGAAGCCAGCTCAATAGAGGTCAAGAGGAAATGATATTATGTGTGCTCCCTTATGAATCAATGTAATCCTATTGCTTTTCCCCAGATGTTCACTCCTGGCATATGCAGCTACAATGTGATCTCTGTGACTTTCACAGGAATCCTTTGAACAATTCTGTATTGTCTTGAGGCCCTGTAAACTGCTTATGGCCTAATGGGTATGCTTCCTTGATCAGGCCCCTCTGCCCCTGAGACCTCATAAAATAGCTACATGTTCCCCATCTCATGCTCCTTCATTGTAGGAAGTATCCCCTCCTCCCTACCCCCAGTAGTGTTCTGAGAGTTCTTAGAGAGATTTAGAGTGTCAAGGTCACTTTCTGGTTCCAAACTGTGCTTCCTCTGCATTTGAGTGGCCATGCCATCTGTGACTGTTTTCTCTGTTCCTCATTGTATTGACTCAGATGGGAAAGTTCACCCCTTCCTCAGTTTCCCCACCCTCCAGTCTCAAGAGCCATTTGAACTTAGTAGGTTGTTGTGAAAATTTAGCAATGTGGATGTTATAAGGTAGAAGCAGTGAGAGCTGGAATTTACATGGTAATGATGCAAACACACCACATTTATTTAAAATAGCCCCTTTCTTTAAATTCATTGCCCATCCCTTCACTGGGAATATTCCACAGCAACTTCATTTCCTGTGCTCTGTACCTAGCCTTGTATAGCCTCCCTTATATATTCAAATCCATTATCATGCTCTGGAGAACAAGAGTCTTGCTTAATGTAGTTCCCATGCTCAGAGGGGATATGTGCTTTTAAATAATCTTGATACTGTTTTGCCATTGGAAAGACGGCAATAGAAACACCGGAAGGGAGATAATTAGGGCCTAAACTAGCAGTAGTTTAAACTAAATATAATGGCAGATACACTGTGCTCTGGAAGTATTTGTTAGGTTGCATCTTTTAGAGTAGGCTGTAAGATCTTTGAAAAGATGGATTTTCTAATTCACTTACAAATCTCTCAGAACTAGTTATGGACTTTGCATCTAGTAGAAATGCAGTAAATGTTGAATATATAGAGTAAAATGGTTTTCTATCCACATCTATCATGGGATGGCATTGGTTAAGGTGAATACATGGAAAAGGTCATTAGAGAGCCATTCATCATTCAAATTCAAATGAGTCTATATCCTCCAGCCTCTTTGGGCTCCATTTTTAACCCAATAAAATTTCAGGAGTTACTATCCCAGAAAATAGAAGGTTCTAGATTTTCTACCTCTCTCTCATTAAAAATCCAAGGAATTATTTTTATCCAGAGTTTTCTTGGGAGAATGAAAGAATAATCTTTTTAGACCTATTTCTCTCATCTCAACCAGATTATCATAGCTCAGCTTGACTCTCTGAAATTTGGTTCTGAACTCTGCCTCACATCTGTTGGATTTAATTTCTCTATTAAATTTAAATTTGGAATAAACAGAAAAAATATTTTAGTATAAGGTTTCCACATAAAATTTTACTTACACAAGTATGTTAAGTATTCATTTTTTAGCCTGGCCGGCATGGCTCAGTGGTTGAGTGTCGACCTATGAACCAGGAGGTCACGGTTCAATGTCCAGTCAGGGCACATGCCTGGATTGTGGTCTTGATCCTCAGTGTAGGGCATGCAGGAGGCAGCCAATCATGATTCCCTCTCATCATTGATGTTTCTATCTCTCACTTCCTCTCTGAAATCAATAAAAATATATATTTTTAAAAATTTATAATTTACCTGAAATTCAAATCTAACAGGATGGCCTCAATTTTCAACAGTTTTATTAATACACTAGAGGCCGGGTGCATGAAATTTGTGCATGGGGGTTCCCCTCAGCCCAGCCTGAACCCTCTCCAATCTAGAATCACTCCTCAGCCCAGCCTGAACCCTCTCCAATCTAGGATCACTGGGAGGATGTCTGACTGCCCTGTGGGATTGGGCCTAAACTGGTAGTAAGACATCCCTCTCACAATCCAGGACCACTGGCTCCTAACTGCTCACCTGCCCGCCTGCCTGATAACCCCTAAATAGCCTCCCTGATGGCCTGGTCACCCCCAACTACCCCCTCCTGCAGTCCTGGTCGGGAGGCTCAAACCAAAAATAATGTTTCGTTTTATTGCTTCAATTGTTCTAATTTTGGACATTGGGAAATCTTTCAGTTTGATCTCCATTTTCCTGGACATGGTGTCGTCATTTTTGTTATTGCTGTTATTATTATTAATCACCATTTCCTTACTTTCTGGCAACACATGATACTCTACTCTGATCTATGTTTTCTCTGCCCTGGAGTAGAAACAGCTATTTCTTCAAAAAACCCTGGTTCCTTTTATTGGAGAACCAGAGGCCCAGTGCACAAATTCATGCACTGGTGGACATCGGGGGAAGGCTGCTTGGGGTGGAAAGCTGATTGGGGGTGGAGCCAGCTGGGGCAAGGGGCTGTGGATGGTTTGCTGGCTGGTCCCACCACCAATTGTGGGTGGGGGGCCTGCTGGGGTATGAGGCCGGCTAGAGCAAGGGTCCGCAGACGTTCTGGTCATTCTGCCATTTGGTCTATTTGCATATTATCCTTTTATTATATAGGATAATCTTCATACCATCTAATTCACCATTTAAAATGTACATTTCAATAGATTTTCATATAGTCACAGAATTGTACATACATCACCCTGATCAATTTTAGAGTATTTTTGTTACTCCAGAAATAAACACTGTACCTCTTAACTATTTCCTTCCAATCCCCACCATCACCCCCAAACCTAGGAAAACACCTCTCTATTAAATACATATTATTATTTCTAGACTACAGTGATATTCATGGTCTCAGTAACATATTCACATTCATTTAAATAGTAATGTTAGAGCTGGTATTAAAGTGAAGAACAGTCTTCAAAATTCATATTCTTTTTAATATAGAAACTTTTAGTTAAAGTTCTTCATTTTCTACAAATGTGCCTTTTTCCAGAAGTCTTCTTGGATCAGCCTTTACAGATGTATTTTACTTCTTAATAGAGCTCAAGTCAGTCTGTTTGAGCTCTTTCTATGGCTCCCAGCATTTTGTACAAGTTTCTATAGTGAATGGATTCTTAGAATTTTCATTGAATTGCATTTCTCCTGATCTATTCTGCTTCTTCTATATTCATAGCAATAGATCTTTCATGTAAAAGAGGCTCATTATAATACTTTTGGAATGAACCAATGATGAATACAAAGTAGTGTTTCCCAACCTACTCTTCTATCCTGACAAATTGAAATTTATAGCATTGGGGTTTTACTTACATAAAGTTGGATATTTTACTTTAAAATTTAATAATTCCTGGTAAAAAAAATAAAAGGCTGGATTGAAAACTTCTAAGAAGCACAAAAAATCTAAAACAGTTAGTTAGAAATTATAATTCCAAAACTGATGAGGGAGGGGTACCTAGAAAAGTTAGTCAAGCATAGAAAATTCTCTTGCCATGAAAGAATTTACCCATGTAGGCAAGTTTGAACTTTTTTTTTTCGTAACTGCCAGTCTAACTCCAAAACACATTAAAAATTGTAGAACTCAACAGGAAATCCTGCTAACATAAAACTGGTATATCAAGAGGCTAATCCTTAAGAATAAGTTAATAGAAATCAGATTTCATGCCTATTTCAAACTTGCAGGAATTTACTTTAAAATTTTAGTAGACTGGCAGGATTCTTAGATGCCTCAAAACAATCAGAAATCCTCTGTAAAGTACTGTGACTTTACATTGAATCTCAAGTAATTGCTGAAGGTTTGTTCTTTCTTTC
>NW_006284838.1:615656-620729 GCF_000327345.1 Myotis davidii | reverse complement strand
TCTTCCTTCTTCTTCTTCTTCTTCTTCTTCTTCTTCTTCTTCTTCTTCTTCTTCTTCTTCTTCTTCTTCTTCTTCTTCCCATGGGAAACGTCATACAGATATAATCAAGAATACAAGTATAATGAAACACAGAGAAAAGGGGTACCATGCATGAGAATCAGCAGAACTGACAACAGAAAGTAGAATTACAAAGAGCTTCATATATGGGGATTATCAGATAAAGATCATAAAGCAGCCATGATTGCTATTTTTAACAAAATAAAAGGTAAATTGACAACATATTCCAGAAACAGAACACTATAAAAAGTGGCAAAGTAGACTTTAAACACTTACAAAAATAAAGCTTCTAGGAACAAAGACTATAATGACTGAAGTTAAAACTAATGGTAT
Organism: Myotis davidii; assembly: GCF_000327345.1. Lineage (NCBI taxonomy): Eukaryota > Metazoa > Chordata > Mammalia > Chiroptera > Vespertilionidae > Myotis > Myotis davidii. Next base: position 620,339 of record NW_006284838.1, on the reverse strand, counting down.
GATATAAGCAGCAGATTATAGATACCTGAAGGGAAAAATCTTGAGTGAATGAAGAAACATGGAAAATAATACCTTTTGGGTAATTCCATTTATGGAAAGACCAAAAAGAGGCATTACTATATTTAATTGTTTAGAAATCAATACATAATTGGTAAGACCACAAGGAAAAGAAAGGAAGTATCTATCACAAGAATAAGGACGGAGGCTATGTTTGTGAAGACAGTGGATCATATAGGGGCTCCTGAGATGTTAGCAGTATTCTATTTCTTAATCTGGATGCATAATTATCCTGATGCTTGCTTGAACAACTTGTAAATATTTATACTTTATACACTCTTTATTGTAATGATTAAAAAAAGGCATTCCTTCACAATTTATGAGAAGTACCTGATAATTAAACCCCAAGATTGTTAGCTCCTCTGGTTCATACAGCCCCTCTGTTCAAATTACAACACAAGTTACTCTCAAGGCTACATTCTTGCATACACCTCCTCCTTGCTGGTTTTATAACTCAGGGATAATTAGTAGAAAGTTCCCTTCTCTCTTCCACTTTAAACAGGCCTCTTTCAAACTCTTTGTAACTTTTACTCTAAAAATATTTTACAGGCTTTGGAAAAATACTTATATGACACCTCCTAGGACATCTGCCCCTGTCTTGACTATCAGCTGATGTTTGCTCAATTTCAGCCCCCAATTCTCCCTCCATTCTTTGTCACCTAGCAACAGCAGCCAAAGCTTTAAAAGAGAAAGCTGCTTTTGTTCTTTGCCCTTGTATTAATTAACAATGCACCAGCCCTTTCCATTCCCAGAAAGTAAAAATAAACTTCCTCTCTGTATCTCTTCTTTTAGTCGTGAATTCTTCCACAGCCTGTTTCACCAACCAAAACCCCTAACACTTACATTTGAAATATAGGAGGGTTTGCAAAAAAAATTTGGAACCCATAGATATAAAAGGGAGACATTGCTTTTAGCAGAAAGGAGTCCCAAATTTTGCTTAACTCTCTTGAGTGCTTGGGGGAGGGGGTGTCACCATTTTTCTCTGTAAACTTTCCAGGCAAATCATTGTGTTTTCCCCTACTTGGTTATCTACAGTGTGTAAGTCAAGGAAGGAAATTTAAAACTGCACTCCACTTAATGAGCAACATTTACTGTTTCCTTCCCTCCCTTCTTTCAGTTTGTGTAAATGACAGGTTTTATGATCCTTTCAGAAGCAATTTTATGTGTTCTTATAACAGTTTTTCAATCTAGATACTATGGACTTTATGGACCAGATAATTCTTTGTGGTATGTGTGTAGGAGTGGGGTGGGGCTGTCCTATATACTATATTGTAAGGTGTTTAAGCAGCATCTCTGGTCTCTACCAACTAGATTCCTGTGTTCCCCTCCATCTTCCTAGTGTGACAACATATGTCTCCATGTATTGCTATATATAACCTGGTGGAGCATGGGTGCAAAAATTGCCTCTGTTACCAACAACTGACTTACAGGTATGTGCAAAACAAGTCCTCATAACAGCTTCTTAAATAAATGAGTGGGTATTCAGGTAGCATGTATATTTGCAATTTTAAGTGTGAGAGGAGAAAGCTTGAGGGGGGTGACTAATTATCTGGAGGTCTGCCACATTGAGTGAAGGTACCTATTCTGCCAGGTGCAGATGGTAAACTTGGGGTGGAAGTTTTGATCAGGTAGATTACAACAGGAATTTAACAAATTCTAACAACTAGACTGAATCATAAGTACAATGAGATTTGTGAAATATATCTGGCATTATGGCTAGAATCGCAGCAGAAGCTACACTTAATACTCAAAAATGCTGAAGAGGGCATCCCTGACCCATGCAACCTTTCTGAATTCTTGATGCTCTCTGCTATCAGGAGGCTGACTGACCTTCAAATAGAGGGCTCATGAATTTAGCAGGGTTGCTAGCTAAAAGCCAGCATCTTTCTCTGCTATCTTGGAGGTGATGAGTATGTTATTAAGGGTTTTCAGTGGTTTTTCTGATTACCTGTGTCCTTCAAACCAAGTGCTAAATAAAAATACACTTTCATTTTTCCAACATTTCTGAGCCATGCAATTGCTACTTAGTTTAAAAAGAAAAATGGATTTTTCTTGGCAGTGTAGAAGAAAGTATTGCCAATTCCAGGAAAATGTATAGAAAAACTATCTCTCACCTTCATCAACACATTTTTACTTAAAAGTACCCTCTTTGTATGGGGGACCTCACATCCCAGATAACCCAGGAACTTTGTGCCAGGCATCTCATTTGGTTTAGCATCTGTTTCTGGTTTTTAAACTTTTAATGAAATAGTTATAATAATGACATTTAAAAATTTCCACTTTGGCTCAGTAGGTATGGCTGAGTGGTTGAGTGTGGACCTATGACCAGGAGGTCACAGTTTGATTCCCAATGTGGGCATATGTCCAGGTTGTGGGCCCAGTCCCCAGTGGGGGGCATGCAGAAAGCAGCTGATCGTGATTCTCTCTCATCATTGATGTTTCTGTCTCTCACTCCCTCTCCCTTCTCTGAAATAAATAAAAATATATTTTAAAAAATATTAATTTCCACTTTGACTTTCAGCTTCCAAAAATGTGCAGTGAGCTGAATTTTCATTGTAACATGTGCTTAAAAATAAATGATGTTCAGGTATTATTCCTCTCTGCTTTCACGCTCCTTTCCAAATGCAATGTAGGACCTCCCTCTTTGAAGGCTCTAATGCAGTGTGCTTCTGATAAAGCAGTCTTCCTGGACAGGTGTGACCAGGACCAGCTAATTCCTCTTGTTATATTGGAAGTCAGGGAGCTGAACAGAGTATGCCTTAATCAGTAAGCCAAATTTGGAGTCTTTATTATGCCAGCGGTCTCAGAGGAGTTGTCTCCAGAGTCTGAGCAAAGTAACATGATGGGGGAAGCTTTCCCTTTATACCCCCATCCCCAGTTTCTTTGTCTCCTAAATATGGGGCTTCCAGACCTTTAGAAGGGTTTTCAAAGAGCCCTATGTACTGGGATGGGGGCAGAGTGCTTAGTAGATATCTTGCAGGAAGCTTGTAGCCTTGAGCACAGTACAATTCACATAACTAAAAGACGCCTGGCATGGGAGTAACCAGGGACGGACCAGACCCTTATGTCAGCAGAGAGGCTTGCAGTACCAGGTAATTGAGCTTACCTTCCCTATTATTCGACCAAAGTGTGCTTACAGAAGCCAGGGATAGCAGAATTAATTCACAGAGCAAAGGGCCATCCATGTTTAGTGGAAAATTTTAAACAGCAATTCTAACAAGATGAGGTGCCTATGGTTCAGTCTGGCTTCAGGTGTCTGTGGAAGAAGTTTTGGGTGGACTTCCTCCCACTGGACATTTGGTGTATTGGCCAAGTATGACATGTGCCAAGGCTACCTGGTGCAGGAATAGGCTAAGCCACAGGTGCGAGAAGGGTTGGAGTGAAGTATGGGAAATTGTTGGTGAGGAGTTTGTGAAATAAGTGAAGCATCTGAGCATTCCCCACTGTTGAATATATAGAACATAGTATGAATGCTATGGATACAATGGTTTTGTCCTTTATTGTATCACATAAGTTTGTAACTGTTTATTTAGTTTAATGTTTAGCAATGCTTATTTTTTAAAGAAGTCTCTGTAGCAGGAATTGCCCCGATTCCTCCCACTGGACATTTGGTGTATTGGCCAACTGTGACATGTGCCAAGGCTACTTGGTGCAGGAATAGGCTAAGCCACAGGTGTGAGAGTGGTTGGAGTGAAGTACGGGAAATTGTTAGTGAGGAGTTTGTGAAATAAGTGAACTGAATAGCATCTGAGCATTCCCACTGTTGAATGTATAGAACAGCTGTGGGCAAACTACAGCCCGCGGGCCGGATCCGGCCTGTTTGAAATGAATAAAACTAAAAATAAAAAAAAGACCGTACTCTTTTATGTAATGATGTTTACTTTGAATTTATATTAGTTCACACAAACACTCCATCCATGCTTTTGTTCCAGCCCTCCGGTCCAGTTTAAGAACCCATTGTGGCCCTCGAGTCAAAAAGTTTGCCCACCCCTGGTATAGAACATAGTCTGAATGCTATGGATACAATGGTTTCGCCCTTTATTGTATCACATACATTTATAACTGTTTATTTAGTTAAATGTTTAGCAATGCTTATTTTTTAAATAAGTCTCTGTAGCAGCAGTTGCCCCAAAGTTCATGTTTAAGGAATTTCCAATTGCTAAGAAAGTTGATGATAAACATTAGTGTGTTTATCATCAACTTTGATAATATTGGTCTGTATCCCCTGTGGGAGCCGTAGTAACACTGACAGCCAAAAGCCCAGAGACGCAAATCTGCTAAACACATATCGGCATCCACTTCAGAAGAAACTAGGCATTTTAGGAGGCTTTGCTGCAAATGAAAAATTCGCAGGGTTAGTGTTGAAGCTTGACTATTTATGTCAGATGATTGTTCTTTTAAATTAATTTCACTCATTGTGTATTGCAGTAACTGTGTAAGTAAAACATGTGAAACCATAGTAGTTGTAAGTGCCTTGGCTTTATTAACAGTGACAATTTGTAAGCAGGTGAATGACTCCAGTTTTATATCAATCCCTTCCAATGCTTTAAAAAGAAAGTAACTTACCACCAATAAATGGAATTTCATCCACTTCATGGAATCAAACTAAAACTTTTGGAAGTTTTC
>NW_006284838.1:612141-614764 GCF_000327345.1 Myotis davidii | reverse complement strand
CATATTTATTTATTTTGTTTTTGTATATAACAAAAGGAGATATTTTGTTTCTATAAAGTTATTTTGTTTTTATAACAAATTTTACTCTTGGACAGAGTAAATAGTTTTTGAATAGAAATATTTTGTTTCTGCAAATATAATAAATTGGTTAGTCATTAAATAATTACAAATTAAATATATTACAAATATATATAATTTATGATTTTTGACATACCATTTCACTCTCAAAACTACCTCAGTTTTCACATTAAATCCTATGGTCATTCTATTTATAATTGTAATGGAAGTATGGTCTGTGTGTACACACACATGCACACACACAGGAGCACACACTCAAAAAGTAGGATTTTTCTTTTTAGAACTTGTTTTTGTTTTCATCCACCTTTAATGCTTTTTTAAATATGTTTTTATTGATTTGTTTTAGAGAGAGGGGAGAAGTGAGAAAGAGATATAAACATCAGTGATATTGTAACATGGGCATATGCCCTGACTGGGAATTGAGCCAGTGACCTCTTGGTACATGGCTCGATGCTCAACCATTGAGCCACACCAGTTGAGTTCCAGCTTTAATCGTAATTAAAAGGTTTCAAGTGCTTCTTTCCTCATAGTCATGAAATTTCAAAAATGTTCATGGAGTGTTCAGGAGGTCCCAGGCCTTACGCAAAAGATAGGAATCTGAGATAAGGCCCTTATTATCAAAGAACAATTTATTGGAGAAAATTATATGCACACACTATATAACAAATCCATTTCCATCACAAATGTATCAGTGTGGGTTAAGCGCTGCGGAAGAAATCTGTTCTGGGTGTTGGCATGGCACAGATGGTAGGATGAACTGCTCCAGGAAAACGAGGGGCCAGTTGGGGAACATGTGCAGGATGAGGTGATATGTAAACTGCTCTATGTAGTTCCCAGACATGGCACCATCATGGAAAAAGCAACTGGGTTAGGCAGTAACATAAGGAATATAGTGCCCAACACTGGGCAGTGGAAAGTGAGGCTTGGGTGGCAGCAGCTCACAGCTTGGAGGTCGCATTTGGAGCGGGCACATGCTGCAGGTTAGGTGTCCTGCATGGTCAGGAAGTGTGTTGTCAAAGTGCGTTTTCTAGAAGCACTAGCTCTGTGCAGTATAAATAGCCCTTATTCTAGAAAGAAAACATTATGGTTCTGTGGTCGAATAAGTGTGGGCAAGGCTTGGTAATAAAAGTTTAAAGGGCAGGTTCAGCTCTTTGTTCTTCTTTGTCCCTGCTCCCCTTCCCCAGCAAACACTTCTCAGAGTCTTCAATAGGCTGGATTCGGCGTTGCTTGTTTTAGCGGAGAATATTTTCCTTAGGGAGCGCCTCACGCTACCAAAGACTTTGTAGGGACTCCCACTCTCAATGGAATATGGGAGATGAGAGGTGTCAACGAGAGACTATCTGGGGCTGGGTTTTTACATACAGCTGAGTCCCCATATAAAAACCCCTGTTTAAACATAATTTTGGTGGAATTATGTGTATTACAAGATTGAGACAGTAAGTACTCACTTATCGTTGGCGATGGATCCTTGGAAACTGTGACTTTAGGTGAAACCACATATAACAAAACCCATTTTATCATAGACTAATTGCTATAAACAAGAGTTAAGCTCCTATTGCATATTTTTGGTCACAAAAACATCACCAAAATTCTAAGTGAAGAACAAAACTCTTCTAATATTAATCATTGAAATACATATGAGGTATGCCTACATTTTAAAGGATTAATAAAACAAATAAGATAATGATTTTCCAATCTGCTTATTTTGGTTCAGGGTCACAAGTGGTTGGGAGCCCATCTTGGCAGCTCAGGGTCCCAGGTGTCACTAAACCCTGGGCAGGACGCCCTTCCATCACAGGGAGTACATTTTCTTTAAATAATAAGCTCTACCACCCTGCATTTAACCCAAATGTAATTTACAAGAATTCAGTTTGCAAATATTTTTCCTGTTCTTAGGGGAAATGGTGTTAGTTTTTACATAATTTCGGTGGAATTATGTGTATTACAAGATTGATACAGTAAGTACTCACTTAACATTGGCGATGGATCCTTGGAAACTGTGACTTTAGGTGAAACCACATATAACAAAACCCATTTTATCATAGACTAATTGCTATAAACAAGAGTTAAGCTCCTATTGCATATTTTTGGTCACAAAAACATCACCAAGTTTCTAAGTGAAGAACAAAACTCTTCTAATATTAATCATTGAAATACATGTGAGGTATACCTACATTTTAAAGGATTAATAAAACAAATAAGATAATGATTTTCCAATCTGCTTATTTTGGTTCAGGGTCACAAGTGGTTGGGAGCCCATCTTGGCAGCTCAGGGTCCCAGGTGTCACTAAACCCTGGGCAGGACGCCCTTCCATCACAGGGAGTACATTTTCTTTAAATAATAAGCTCTACCACCCTGCATTTAACCCAAATGTAATTTACAAGAATTCAGTTTGCAAATATTTTTAATCAATTTTTGAAAATGACATTAATAGAAGCTATAACACTCTTGCATTAGCAAGTATATTTTGAACTCAAACTGTCTTAGAAATCCCGAATTGAGATTTGAGATGTCCCACCAGTGGTATTATGCTGGCTTTTATAA
>NW_006284838.1:610764-612109 GCF_000327345.1 Myotis davidii | reverse complement strand
GATGGAATTCATGGAGGGTTCATGGGTCTGGTCAGGTTTGCTGATTGGTCAGAGGATGGCATCCAGGTCACCAGGACATTGATTGGGCTGTAAGGGTTCTTAGTTATAGAAAGAATTATTAAATAATTCATTATAAATTTATTTTATTAAATTATTAAATGCACTAATTGGAACATTTATTAAGAAATTAAAAGTATCATTAAAGGTTTATTATTAAATAATTAGAAAAGGTACTTCACACACAAAAAAGACACTACTTTTCTTTCTGTTTTTATATCTCTTTAAGAACACATATTTGGGGAGATGGGCAATATAAGATGACATTGACTTGTAAGTGGAGGGTTATGGTGAATTTCCCCCCTTTGATATTTTCCAATTGGGTAAATCTTGGCCAATCTGATTAAGAACGCTGTTTTTCTCTTTCTTGGATCAAGAGATAACAGTAGTGCTTCATTTCATGCAGCGACTTTTTGATGGAAGTTTCCCATGTTGCTGGAGTGCAAACTTTGTCATCTGGAGCCCCTGAGATGATGGAATTCATGGAGGGTTCATGGGTCTGGTCAGGTTTGCTGATTGGTCAGAGGATGGCATCCAGGTCACCAGGACATTGATTGGGCTGTAAGGGTTCTTAGTTATAGAAAGAATTATTAAATAATTCATTATAAATTTATTTTATTAAATTATTAAATGCACTAATTAGAACATTTATTAAGGAGTTAAAAGTAATCACTAAAGGTTTATTATTAAATATTTAGAAAAGGTACTTCACACACACAAAAAAAAGACATTTGTCATGGAGAAGCAAGCACTGTAAATTTGGAAAAAGACAACTTACTAGTAGATAAAAGCTTAGGATCCTCCCTGATTGGCAGTTTAATCTTGTGGAAAACCCCAGAATTTGAGAAATGTCTGTTGTTTATAAATCACCCAGTCAATGGTATTTTTGTTATAGCAGCCTGAACACACTTAAACCTGCTATCTTTTACATGGTAAATGCTGGCAGTTTAATCTTGTGGAAAACTTGGAGCCTCTGGTTATTCATTTGTAAAATACATTTAATCTTCATCTATCTATCTATCTGTCTATCTATCTATCTATCTATAATATCCTCATACACTCTGTCCATTTCATAAAAATGTACACAAAGCATACCATTATCTTAATGTCCTAAGCAATATATGACCTTAGCAAATTCTACATAGGGTACTAATGATAGTGATTTCAATAATAAGGATGCCTTATTTTTAATTGCCATGTGTAGTTTACAGATCACTTCTGGATTGTGCTTATAACTTAACTAGAGGCCCAGTGCACAAAAATTTGTGTACTTAGGGGGTTCCCTCAT
>NW_006284838.1:607998-609501 GCF_000327345.1 Myotis davidii | reverse complement strand
AATTTGCATGGTTGTCTTTTATGAGTATAGATTTTCACTGAAGTGTAATGAGGTGATATTATCAACTGAACTTTTGTGTCTCCTCAAAATTCTTATGTTGAAATCCTACTCCTCAGTGTGGTAGTATTAGGGGGTGGAGCCCTTGGGAGGGGATTAGTTTTTGAGGGAAGATCCCCCAAGAATCAAATCAGTGCCATATTAAGAGACCTCAGGGAGCTCTCTCCATCTCTCGACCATGTGTGAGGACATAGGAAGAAGGTGGCAGTCAATAAACCAGGAAGCAGGTTCTCCCCAGACACCAGATCTGTTAGCACATTGATCTTAGCTTCCCAGCCCCAGAATTTGAGAAATGTCTGTTGTTTATAAATCACCCAGTCAATGGTATTTTTGTTATAGCAGCCTGAACACACTTAAATGAAGATTGAATGTATTTTACAAATGAATAACCAGACGCTCCAAGATTTCCACAAGATTAAACTGGCAATCAAGGTCCGATCCTAAGCTTTTATCTAAGTTGTCTTTTTCCAAATTTATAGTGCCTGCTTCTCCATGACAAGTGTCCTTTTTCTTGGTTGTTGGAGTACCAAAAAATATATATCAACACTTCTAAAATCAAAAGAGAAAGTATGACCAAGCATATAAATAGACAGGGTAGGGATCTGAAGGAAGAGGATGGCATTTACAACTTTGTTTGTATTAGATTTTAAATTGGTCCCCCTTTTCTTAATTACTTCACCACCCATCTTACTATCAAGCCTGGCCTTGCCCTTTAATAGATTATGATTAAATAATAAGTTAAAGCCCGGGCCATGTGGGTCTGTAGTTGAGTGTCAAACTATGAACCAGGAGGTCACAGTTTGATTCCTGGTCAGGGCACATGCATGGGTTACAGGCTTGACCCCCCGTAGGGGTTATACAGAAGGCAGCCAATCAATGACTCTCTCTCATCATTGATGTTTCTATCTCTCTGTCCCTCACCCTCTCTGAAATCAATCAAAATATCTTTTTTTTAAAAATAAGCTAAATTATAGAGAATAATTTGAATCCCAAGCATGCAATATGAAGCTCCTGGATTACTTTTGGACAAAATACATTTTAAATTACAAAAAAATATTGCATAGACCTGCAGTAGAAAAATAAACACTTCTCGGTTCTTTCAATATAATTTTTTTTAAATAACTTCTATTTTTTTAATATACTTTATTGATTTTTTACAGAGAGGAAGGGAGAAAGATAGAGAGTCAGAAACATCGATGAGAGAGAAACATTGATCAGCTGCCTCCTGCACGCCCCCTACTGGGGATGTGCCCGCAACCAAGGTACATGCCCTTGACCGGAATCGAACCTGGGACCCTTGAATCCGCAGGCCGACGCTCTATCCACTGAGCCAAACCGGTTAGGGCTCTTTAAGAACTTTCTTATATTTTTACTCTCTACAGGGGTAGGGGATGGGGAGAATGATTCACAGAGTTGTTGTAAATGTCATCTAATGCTTCCCAAACT
>NW_006284838.1:599026-607344 GCF_000327345.1 Myotis davidii | reverse complement strand
AGAGACCTCAGGGAGCTCGCTTCATCTTTCGACCATGTGTGAGGACATAGGAAGAAGGTGGCAGTCAATAAACCAGGAAGCAGGTTCTCCCCAGACACCAGATCTGTTAGCACATTGATCTTAGCTTCCCAGCCCCAGAATTTGAGAAATGTCTGTTGTTTATAAACCACCCAGTCGATGGTATTTTTGTTATAGCAGTCTGAACACACTTAGATGAAGATTGATAGCATTTTACAAATGAATAACCAGACACTCCAAGATTTCCACAAGATTAAACTGGCAATCAAGGTCGGATTCTAAGCTTTTATCTAAGTTGTCTTTTACAAAATTTATAGGAGCTATATTTTAGGTAAGAGGGACCACCAGACACCGACGCTCTATCCACTGAGCCAAATCGGTTGGGGCCAATATAATTTTTAAGTACATTTTTAGATTTACAAAAAGTTGTATCTCCAATAATATTGATAACACATTTTCTGCTCCAAATAATGGTGTCCATACACTCTATAACTTTGGACAAAGTCTTTTCCCACTTGACCTAATTTCCTTGCTTCATAAATCATGGGATTTTGACTGAACAATTATGAAACTCTCTCTAATCAGTTCTTCCCCATTATAAATAGCTAGTGAATGAACTTATTTGGGAAAACAACAGGCAGCAGTGTTGCTGCTGCAATTTGGGAAGAGACTATCTTGATGCTGACAGGTTTGTTAATATGAAAATGTACGGTACTCCTTATTCAGTAAAGTGACCAAGACTTTATGAGAAGAAAGAACATTCATTGAGGACCAACTGAATTCCAGAGAGCTCTGAATAATGAAACTAATAGCAGTCATTGAGAGGTCTCTGTGGCCTAGACAAATGCATCCATTATTTCATTGGATTCTCACCACAATCTAGTGAAATCTCAGTTTGTTACCCCTGGTTTTTAACTGAAGCTACAGGTCAAGTGACTTTTTTCCAGCCCCACAGCCTGAAAGTGGCCAAGTTAGAGTTTGTACTCAGAGCAGCGTGACATAAGAACTTGTGCTGTTCACCTTTGCAACGCTTGCCTAGTTCTAACTGTGGTTTCTATCTTAAATATACCACTTCCAGTTTTATAATATCCTGATTACACACATTAACTGTAGATTTAGCTAAAAACAAAACAAAATAACAAAAAACTGGATAATTAATGCCTGAGTTCTGTCTGCTTTTTCCTTTTAAAATGTCTTTACACTATTTTATCAACTTCTAACCCTATTTGGTTAATGAGGAGACTTCCCTGTTATTAATACAATGTTTTGGAAAGAAGACTTGATTGTTCCATTGATTACAATCTATGCCCATACCTAAGGCTGTGAACTACTAAACATACAACAGTAGACTTCAAAAGGACAGGCAAGCCAAGCAAACACTCCATGAAGTATAAAGTGGTTTTGAGATTCTACAAAGGATCTTCACATTTTACAGCAGAAAAACCAAGCAAAACAAACAAACAAACAAAAAACCCAATAACTGGTTTTCTGGTAAGGTTTTGAGAAAAAAAAATATTTGAGATAACAAAGTCAGTGAAATATTCCGTTTACATTTTATGTGACTGCTCTACAAACCCTGTAGGTAGAGGAGCTATATTTTAGGTAAGAGGGACCAGCAGACGTCCATGAACTGCATTACGAGGTTGTGCAATTCCCAAAGCACTAGCCCCAGATCTGACCCTTCTGTCCTAAAGATCCTTAAACACAACACTGTGACTTTACTAATACAGAAAATCCTACAGGTAAACACCATTATAAACACCGTTATAAAGACATTTGGGGGGGATAGTCAAAACAAATTAGGTGGTTGTGTGTGTGTGTGTGTGTGTGTGTGTGTGTGTGTGTGTACAGTATAGCATGCAGTCTGGAGTGTTGGGGCTAGGGTTTGAGTGGAGTAAGGAGGAAGGAGGACTTTTACCTAAGGAAGAAAAGTGGCATGTAGAGGGTAAATTGCCTGCAACTTGAGATGGGAGATTGTTTATATAGGGATTATATAATCCCATATGTAAATATATTGATTATAATTGGAATCATATGTTTTACTATTGGAGAAAGTATTTATGAAATATGGAAAAAGAGAAAACCAGAATAAGACTTGTAAATTTTAGGGGGGAATTGATAGTATCAGTGTAAACTCATAAATTAGATTGGTAGGTAATCTTATAGACTAAATCGTGCCTCCCCAAAATTCATATGTTGAAGTCCTAACCTCTAAAAAGAACAAATGTATTTGGAGATAGGGGCTTTAAATGTAATTAAGGTTAAAAAGGGTATTATGGGTGGGCCTTAATCTAATCTAACTGGTGTTTTTATAAGAAGAAAAATTTCGAGTCATAAGGAAAGATGAAGGGCACATGTGCAGAGGAAAAGTAACGGGCAAGCTAAGGAGGCAGGAATGGAAGGAAGCCAAACATGCTAGTACTTGATCTTGGGTTTCCAGCCTTCAGAACTGTGAGCAAATAAATTTCTGTTTAAGCCACTCGATATGTGCCATTTGCTATGGCAACCCTAGGAAGCTGATACAGAGAGACTAACAGAAATATGGAAATAAAAAATGGATGTGAAATGGACACATATGTAATACCCTTTGTAATAAAAATTAAAAAAAATAAAGTTCACATTCAAAAAAAATGGATGTGAATGTGCGTAGAGATAAATGTAGACATAAATATAAAGTCAGCATGTATGTGAATATACATGCATACAAATTGCTTGGCTCTGTCCACCAAGAAGGAACATCAGCACCCCAATAACAGTGAGAAAAACTTGGTTTCTAAATACCCAGTCTTTGATTGCTAATATCATTCCCAACTGGAAGGAACTAGGCCTTTTATTAATCCTCACCTGAGGATATTTTTCCATTAATTTTTAGGGAGAGTAGAAGAGAGAGGGAAAGACAGAGAGAAGTATCAATGTGAGGGAAACACATCGATTGGTTGCCTCCTGCAGGAGCCCCAGCCAGGACCCAGGCTGGGAAGGAGCCTGCAACCAAGGTAAGTGCTTGGCTAGAATGGAACCCGGGACCCTTTGGTCCACGCAGCTTGATGTGCTCTCCACTGAGCCAAACCAGCTAAGGTGGAACCAGGCCTTTTAGAGAAATAGTTGATTACTGGGCTGGGGCAGGGAAAAGTACAAGACGTGCTTGACATATGTTGTTTTGCCAGAAAGAAAAGGAGTGCTCAAAGAATAATAGAGGCATGATAATGAAGAGCCCATTTATTGAGGTTCTGCCCTCCACATCTAAGATGGCTACCTGGTGAATAAAAATAAAAAATCTTGAAGCCAAACTGATATAAATTAATAAATGAGCAAATTAAATGTTGGCGAGGAATACAATATTTATGTGGCTTCTAAGTAACTCCCCCAGAAATATTTATTAACCAAATGGTGTAAGAAGTAACTAAACTTGGCAGACATGACCTTAACTATTCAAACTTGACAACATCAGTAATGGAATGAATCAATATTGTACAATACTTAATAGGATGAAACAAGAAAAATTTGTCAATCTTGCCAAAAGCACAAGAACTGAATATAATCTTGAGGAAAAATTAGACTAATCCAATTGGAGGGACATTCTGTCACATAGTTGTTGGACGATATTCCAACATGTCAAGGCCATAAAAGCTAAGGGAAGACTGAGAAACTCCTTGAGATTGATGAGACTCACAGGACATGACAATTACATGTAATGCATGAACCTGTTTTGGATTCTTCTACTGTAAAGTTCATTATTGGGATAACTGGTAAAACTTGATTGGGGTTGGAGGATGAAATGATGATAATACATCAATATTAATTTCTAAATCTTGATATCATTTGTAAGAAAATGCATGAAGTATTCAGGGATGATTAGACATCATATCAACACATTTTCAAGTGACTCAGAAAAGGGCATTTTTGTGCTGTTAACGCAGCTTTTTTGCAAGTTTGGAATTATTGCAATATGAAAACAGAAAAAAATCATAACACTAGTACAGCTCATTTACATCTCTCTCTCCATCCATCCAACCAACAATCTGTCTTCCTTTAAAGAAAGTTGCAATTAGACATGCTGTTCTTGGACTCAGATTTATTGTTATGTTGAACTGATGGGCTTATGGAAGGCATTGCCTGGAGTTGAAGAGCATAAAATGCAGGTGTCTCTTTGTTGCAGGGACTATGATGAGGTTTTTCATCCAGCTTACATTATTTACTCTTACAATGTCTCCAGGAGGCAGGGTTCTGCATCCACACTACAGATCGGGAAGATGAGGGTCTGAGAGATTGGATGACTTGTTCAAGACTAATCAGTTTTTGCCATGTCCTTGGCTCAGAATTCAGTGGCTTCTGTGGTCTAGAGGTCTTCCTGTAGCTCAGGTGAAACTTCGGTCAAAGAATAAGATTCTCTGAAATCTCTTTGTTGTGCTAAAGATGTGAGAAATAAGGAATAGACTTCTGAGAAATTGCCCAAGGAGACAATACATTTCTGTGGGAAGAGACAGAAGTTGGTCATTCAAAAAAAAGTTCTTGTCTTGATTCTATAGGGTGGTGTGTGTGTGTGTGTGTGTGTGTGTGTGTGTGTGTGTGTGTGTGTGTGTTTTGTTTTATAATTATTTAGGCCATTCAGAGCCAGTTTCCTTATTTGTAAAATGGGCATAACACCTGGCCCATAGTTGCATTCAGTGGTTTAAAGAATACATAAGATGATGGGTGAAAAATTGTTTTACATCTATAAAAATGCTACAGACACAACACTTTTTATTCAGGTATGAATTGTCTTTGTAATTAGGGTACAGATTAGATGAAGGGGAAAGTCCTTCCTTTTGGATGAGTCTATTCACAGTCTGGTACTCTCTTGCTCTGACATGTCCCCTCCCTTCACCATAAGATGGGAATGCCAGGTGAGCAGCTCATTCCAGGAGGAAGATGAGAGATGTGGAGGGGGTCCACCTTGCTCATGTTTGACATCCCAGCCATTGTCCTTGTAGGTTACGGGACAGAGAGCTGAGCCCCAGGCACATGGTGTGCCCGGAAGCAGGGCCCACCAGATAATTTGCTTTCCACAGAGAGCTGAGCTCAAGAACACATGATTTAAAGCCCCCAAATGAACCATGTTTGTAGTAAGGAATATGTACATAACATGAAGTAAAAGGCAATGTTTGCATAACTTTATGATAGAACCAGAGGCTTCCAAATTACTTATATATCTGCCCGTTCTCTGTTGAGCATTTCCTTTAGATTCCCGGTTCCTAGAGCGGCTGGAGGCTTCATTTCAGAAATAATGGACTAGGAAATGCAGCAGCAACTACTCAGGACGTGCCAAGACTAAACTTGCACTTGAAATCTATCCCATTGCACATAGTACTGGGGCTCAGAGGAAAAAATAAAGAGCTAAACATTCCTGTGACCTAACATTCTACACTTAAGTGAAAGCAATTAAGTCAACTAAGAGCTGTTCTCTGGGATTATGGGAGCTGAACTCCTTTTATTTTGGGGGGTTGGGGCAAGGGTTTTGATTTTTCATTGTAACATTTCTTTCACTGTAATGTTTATGCCTTATTTACCTCCAATAATATATGCACTTTAGAATTTCTTAAATTATTGTTATACCTACAATGTGTAATGATGTTGTAAATCTCCCTTTAAAATTTTAGAAGTAATTTCACCAAAATTCTTTTTCATTTCCATGCACCCTCTACATAGTGCTATCTTTCTAGCAGCAAAATGAATGTGTTTTTCTTGAGTATAACATGTAATATTAACTTTTAAAGTCCATTCCTTGGTAATGGATTTTTGAATGGCCATATTGCAGGTAAAATCAGAAATGTTGCAGCCTTTCTTTTGAAAGGAAAGAAATCTTCTTTTAAGGGAACAGGTGTTAAAGCTCATATTCTGTCCAAACTGTCTTTCCCAGCAATTGCCTTCTAGCCACAGAATTGCTCATACGACTGAAACTGCACCAGATACCTCTGTTTACCACTTCTTGGTTAAAAATTGCAACTCAGGGGAATAAGAAATTTACATAATAAATCCCCTGATGATTTCTTTTTTAAATTGAGTCTGGTGTATATGTGGATTAACTTGAAAAAATGGGACAAAGAATCAGGGTGCCTATGTCTGGCTCTGTCATCAAAAAGCTGTGTGAATTTGTCCATGCTTGCTCGATCATATTGATATGAAAGAATGCCGATAACGTATGTTGAGTGCAAAAGGTGAAACAGAATATAATTTATACTCTAATCATGAGCATCTTATTATTCAAGTCCCTAACATTAGGAAGATGTGTATAGACGTAAATCTTTATTACATGAAAGTATTCATTAGTGCACTAAATACTTACAAAATCAGCCTCCATTCAATCATCCACCTCTACTTAACTTTTCCACTCATACATCATGTTTGTGTAAATCATCTCTAAGTGATTTCCAAATGTTGCACTTGACAATACAATGTAAATGTAAGGTGAATAAATCACAGAATGGAATTGCAACTCTTCCAGTATGTGCAATTTTTCATGGATCCTTGTTAGTAATCTTGGAAAATTACTCAAATCACACCCAAATCTAGCAATCAAGTATTAGAAGGAAGGAAGGAACGAACGAAGGAACGAAGGAAGGAAGGAAAGAAGTAAAAAACACAAAAAATAACAGGTTTGGCACTGTAACAACAATAAAAAAGATTAAGCAAAGCCTTGGGCAAACTGTGGTACCACTGACTGGTTTTGTTTGTTTACCTATGGGCACTTTAAGATCCCTTGAAAACGGCAAATGTGAAGTGAAGGTTACATCCCATGCAATTATATTTTTAAAGAAAATAAAAAATATATCAGGACTTTATTCTTTGTTCATTCATAGATTTAGTACTTGGGACCATTTACATCTATATTTTAGAAGTGTAAAAAAATGCATAGTTGCATACATAGTTTCATCTTCACAATGTTTTTCTTTTTCTTTAAATGAAATTGTGCTGTTTTAAATGTTTTCATTTTAAAGGCCCAATATCAATTTTATTCAAATAAGGATGATCTTGATCTCCTGCATAGAAATATACATACACCATACACACATATGCGTATTTCCAAAGGAGCCAACACACACATTTTCTGGCTTTTCCCCATTCAAGTCCAGAGTCAACCCCACTTCTCCCTCATCTCCAACATGGGAATGCAAGTACAGTGCACTGGGGACAGACAGATGAGGCACAGTCACCATTTCACAGGGCACTAGGAATTCCTAGCTATGCTTAAGTATGTAAAAATAGAAGCAAGAGCCAAAACCGGTTTGGCTCAGTGGATAGAGCGTCGGCCTGCAGACTGAAAGGTCCCAGGTTCGATTCCGGTCAAGGGCATGTACCTGGGTTGCGGGCACATCCCCAGTGGGAGATGTGCAGGAGGCAGCTGATCGATGTTTCTCTCTCATCGATGTTTCTAACTATCTCTCTCCCTTCCACTCTGTAAAAACTCAATAAAATATATTAAAAAAAAAATAGAAGCAAGAGGAGCCAGTGCTGCGGGAATGCATGGAGTTACACTCTGAGTGAATTTTTAGTGATTCAGACTCAAAGACTGCATCCTTTGATTAAATGGCAAGGATAATTGGCCTGTGATGTGAACAGCATGGGGCAGGGAAGAGGATGAGAGTGTAATCTAAAACCTGGAGAACAAAGAAATTGACCTGCTGAATATGTTTTCATCGTTGAGGGTATCTATCTATCTATCTATCTATATATATATATATATCTTATTTAATTTCAGAGAAGAAGGGAAAGGGAGAGAGAGATAAAAACATTAATGATGAGTGAGAATCATCTATCGGCTGCCTTCTGGGGATCTAGCTGGCACCCCAGGTATATGCCCTTGACCGGAAACGAACCTGGGACCCTTCAGTCTGCAGGTTTACACTCTAGTCAGTGAGCCAAACCAGCTAGGGCTTGAGGGCATTCTTGAGATAATAAGGAGAACACACTGTGTTAATTTCTAATACAGTAAAATCTACCAAGTTCTCACTTTCTATTGTGTGAGGAAACAATTAGTATATCACATTTTGGGCATCGTAACTGGCCTAAAGGAAATATTATTGAAATATTATTTTAGATTTCCAGACATGCCAGGGGACCCAGTCTTGCCTAATGCAGGCAGGATTCTGGTGCCAGAAGGGCATGAACAAGGGTTATTTCTTTCCAGGTTGATTCTGACAGTAGTGGATCCAAATCTCCAAATCTTCATTCTAGTATCACTAGAGTAAGCCACTTAATCTCATTATAAAATGGATTAATAAGAGCTCTTTATTATTTGAAGATTAAAGTGATATATATATATA
>NW_006284838.1:595849-598465 GCF_000327345.1 Myotis davidii | reverse complement strand
ATATATAATATTTAGCATATAACAAGTGCTTGTAGTATTATTTTTATTAGACCCAGGAAAAATGTGAGTTTAAGAGCAGATCAGCAACAAGAAATGTGCTACTGAAACCCAGTATGGTTCTTTTTAAAAATATTTTCAAGTTTTTAAATTACAGTTGATGTATATTATATAGTTTCAGATGTACAATGACATGATTAGACATTTATATAACTTGCAAAGTGTTCACCTGGATAAATCTAGTACCCATCTGATACCATATATGGTTACTAAAGGCCTGGTGCAGGGGTTCATGCGCAGATGGGGTCCCTCAGGCTGGTCTGCGAGGATCAGGCAGAAACTGGCTCTCCAACATCCCCTAAGGGTCCCAGATTGTGAGAGGGCAGTTCTCGGGTGATGCACCCCAGAATTGGGCTCCCTCCTCTCTGGTTCTGGGTGTGTCACCTGAGAACCGCAGCTGCCAAGTCATCGCAGCTCAGCAGCTCCTGCATTGAGCATCTGATCCCTGTGGTCAGTGCACATCATAGCTACCAGTCAGACTGTTAAATGGTTGCTTAGGCTTTTATATATGTAGATTACAATATTTTTATGTTCCCTATGCTGTACTTTGTATCCCCATGATTATTCTGTTACTACCAATTTGTACTTCTAAATCCCTTCACCTTTTTCATCCATCTCTCAAACTCCCTCCCATCTGGCAACCTTCAAAATGTTCTCTGTATCTATGAATCTGTTTCTGTTCTGCTTGTTTATTTATTTATTTTTTATTTTTTTTTATTTCCACATATAAATGAAATCATTTGGCATTTATTTTTCTTTGGCTGACTTATTTCACTCAGTATAATACCCTTTAGGTCCATCCATGCTGTTGCAGATGGCAAGATTTCATTCTTTTTTATGGTTGAATAATATTCCGTTGAATCATATAGCACTTTTTTATGTATTCATCCACTGACACACAGGTTCCTTACATATCTTGGCTATAGTAAATAACTAGTGACCTGGTAGAAAAATTCATGCACATTGAAAGGAAATTAATTAGGAGAAATATTTTAATATCACTGTTCACTCTTTCTCTATAATAGAAGTGTCAACCAAATTCATGTTCGACAACACGTGGCACCAGTGAGAGCTTTATATGCATGAGTCAACTTAGCCTTTTATAGACATAGAATAAACTTGCTTAATTAGATATGCTTTTTGATTTAGCTAAATTTTCTCCAGCTCAGTAAAGCACCCCAACTTCTCTTTCAGGTAATTGTCAGCAACACAGCAGTAAATATCAACATGAAGCAGATTATTATTGTAGATCATGCAGGGAGAACAAAGGTAAAATATTTAACTGTAGTGGTGTTTGACTATATTCTGTGCAGTGAGAAAACCTGAAGTCATTTCAAGGTCCACCATTTCTTACTTTTTTTCAGTTGGGGCAAGTTTCTAAACATTCTAAATCTCTGTTTTCCGGCTAGTGAAAAGAAAATACGATTCCACCGAGTCTCCTATCTACCTACTCCAGGATTTCTGTGAGGATCAAATGAGATGAGGCAAGGGAAAATGCTTCACAGACATTTGGTTACAATGCAAAGTATTTCCACCTGGCTATAAAGCAAGTTATGTTCCTGGACTGAAAAAACTCCAAGGAGGCTAGTCACTAGGGAGAGGAAATTGGGCATTGCTATGTGACATCACTACCCTGATGGTCGGACACTTAGCATATTAGCCTTTTATATACATAAATGATGCTATGAACATATGAATGTATATTCCTTTTGGATTTACTAATAGTATTTGGGTTTCTTCAGATCAATACTTAGAAGTGGAATTGCTGGAACCTGTATATCTTCCAATCTGAAGTGAGTCTCTTATAGATAGCATATGTAAGAGTTATTTTGTTGTCCATTCAGCCACTGTATGTCTTTTGATTGGAGCATTTAATCCATTTGTATTTAAAGTAACCATTGATAGATACACATTTTTTATTATTTTATTATTTTGACTAGAGGCTCGGTGCACAAAAATTTGTGCACTCGGGGGGAAGGGGGGGTCCCTCAGCCCAGCCTGTGCTCTCTCACAGTCTGGGACCCCTCGGGAGATAATGCCCTGCTGGCTTAGGCCTGCTCCCGGGTGGCAGAGGGCAGGCCCAATCCCTAGGTGCAGCCCCTGGTCAGGCTCAGAGCAGGGCCGATTGGGGAGTTGGGGCACCGCCCCTGTCATTCGCAGAGCAGGGCGAATTGGGAGGTTGCGATGTCACCCCCAGTCACGCTCACAGTAGGGCTGATTTGAGGGTTGGGGCACCGCCCCTTGTCATGCACAGAGCAGGGCAGATCAGGAGGTTGCGGCGCCACCCCCTGTCACACACAGAGCAGGGCCAATCCGGGAGTTGGGGCGCTGCCCCCTGTCATGCACAGAACAGGGCCCATCAGGAGGTTGCAATGCCACTCAGTCATGCTCAGGGTAGGGACGATTGGGGGGTTGGGGCACCACGCCCGTCACACTCAAGGCAGGGGCCGATGGGGAGGTTGCGGTGCCACCCCCTGTCACGCACAGAGCAGGGCCAATCGGGGTTGGGGCGTTGCCCCCTGTCACACATGGAGCAGAGGCCAGTGGGGAGCGTGGGGC
>NW_006284838.1:584705-595504 GCF_000327345.1 Myotis davidii | reverse complement strand
TTTTGTGGGTTTTTTTTTTTTTTTTAGCTTATATATTTGTTAAAATGTTTCAAACTGCATGCTCAGAGGCCTGCATGGCAGGCAGGGAATGTTGCTTTCCTCCGTCACTGAAGCAAGCAAGCCTCATGTGAGTTTGAAGCTGCCTGACTGCCAGCCGCCATCTTGGCTGACAGTTAATTTGCATATCTCCCTGATTAGCCAATGGGAAGGTTAGCAGTCGTACGCCAATTACCATGTTTCTCTTTTATTAGATTAGATTTTTATGATTCTTTTTCTTCTTCTTCTGATTAAAGAAGACCATTTAGCACTCCTTGTAATACTTGTTTGGTGGTAATGAACTCTTTTACTTTTTTTGGTTTTGTTTATTTTTAAATATTTTATTGGATTTTTTAGACAGAAGAAAGGAGAGGGATATATAAAGATAAACATAGATGCAAAAGAGGAACATCAATCAGCTATCCTGCACACACCCTTCCAGGGATTGAGCCCACAACCTAGGTATGTGCCCTGACTGGGTAACAAATCAGCACTCTTTAGTGCATGGGATGATGCCCAATCAACTGAGCCACACCAGCCAGGGCTTTGTTTTTGTTTTTGTCTGGGAAGAGCTTTATCTGTCTTTCCATCCTAAACAATGTTTTTTGTGTTATACAGTTTTGCTTTACATCACTTTGAATATTTCTTGCCACTCCCTTCTGGCCTGCAAAGTTTCTGTTGAGAAATCAGCTGACAGTCTTATGGGAATTCCCATGTAGGTTACTAAGTGCTTTTCTCCTGCTGCTTTTAAGATTCTCTCTTTGTCTTTGACCTTTTGCATTTCAATTATGATGTGTTCTGGTGTAGACCTCTTTGGATTCATCTTGTTTGGGACTCTCTGTGTTTCCTGGATTATATGTCTATTTCTTTTTCTAGGGAAGTTTTACATCATTATATTTTTTAATTGGTTTATAATTTCTTGTTCGCTTTCATTTTCCTTCTGGCATCCCCATGATGGGAATGTTGGAATGCTTGAAGTTTTTCTGAGAGGCTCCTTGCAGTGGCTTTATATTTATTTATTTATTTTTCTTTTTTCCTTTCTGATATTCTGATTGGGTGTTTTCTACTTCCTTTTCTCCTAAATGTCTGCTTTGATCCTCTGCTTCCTTCTTCATCTACTCTACTTTTAATTCCCTGTAAAGAATTCTTCAAATCTGAACTGTTCTTTTTTGTGTTTTCTATGTCCATTTTTATGCTTCCTATCTCTTTGTTGAAATTCTCACTAAGTTTCTCTGCTCTTCTTTTAAGTTAATTGAGCATCCTTCTTATAACAGTGTTTTTAAGTCTGCATCTACTACACTGGTTATCTCCATTTTGTTTAGTTCTTTTTTAGAATTTTGCTCTGTTCTTTCATTTGGGACATGTTTGTTTGTCTCCTTATTTTGGCTGATTTCCTGTGTCTGATTCTATGCCTTAGGTTGAACTGATATACCTCCTGGACTTCGTAGAGTGGCCTTATGTAGTAAACATCATGTAGGGCCCAGTGGCATAGCTTCCCCAGTCACATGGGCAGGGTGCTTTAGGTGAACAATTACCCTGTGTAGGCTGTGTGCACCGTCCTGTTGTAGTAGAGCTTGGGTTGTTATTGGCATGTCAATGGGAGGGAATTATCCCTAGGCTCACCTGCTCTGAGGACTGGCTGGCAGTAATCACCATGGAGGATCTGCTATGCAGGGGCTGAACCCATGGAGAAGAACTCACTCCAGAGACTTCAAGTACCAAGCAGGTCCACCCCTTAAGTGTGTAAGTTGTGGAGGTGGCTGGGTGATACATCAGTGTAGTCTGAAGCTGCCTACCAGGTGCCTCCTGGGAAGTTCATGTCAAGGTCAGCCACCACCTATGCCCTGCCCTGAATCACTCAGCATGAGCTACAAAGCAATGTACAGGTAGCTGCTATTTGTGTTGGATTTGCAGGTATCTGGGAGAGGCCAAGCTGTGAACCAAGACCAGCTGCTGCTAGTGCCAACATAGGGCAATTTAGTAAGAGGGAAAGGGTATTCAGAGGCCAAATGCTGCTTGTTTGAGAGATTTTAGGAAGGTTGGCTGCATGAACCAAGACAGGTTGTTTGTATGAAAAAGCCACTGGAAAGGACTTGCGTAGGCCTGCAAGTGGGTAGGGTGGGTTCTCAGGGAATCACCAGGGTGGGGAAAGCAGCGTTAGTTTGATGACGACTCATATATGGCACCTGTCTGCCAGCACTGTTGGAGGGAGGGCTCAACAAAGGAACAACGGCCCCTGCCAGCACTTCTTTCTGGCAGAAAGCTGCCCCCTCAACCCTTGTCTGATGCCAGAAAATTCAGTTCCTCCCCGAATGTCTCTGGTGTTTTTTTTAAGTTGCTGCCCAGCACTAGAACTCAGAGGGAGTGAGTCTAAGTAAGTCTGTGTGTGGGGATCCTTTGAGAGGAATTCCAGGACTCCAGTAGCCTCCGTCTGCCTAGGCCACAATCCCTGCTTATTTTCACAGAAAGAAGTTATGGGGACTTTTCTTCCTGGCACTGAAACCCAGGGTTGGTGAACTTGGTATGGGGTCGGGACCCCCAGCTCTTCATGGGGGACCTCTGTATCCTAGATAACCCCCTGCTTTTAAACCATAATTCATGAGCATTGGAGTAGGATTTCCTGTTTCCTCTCTTCCTACCCATCTTGATGTGGCTTCTTTTCTATACCCTCAGTTATAGGACTTCTGTTCAGCTGGATTTCAGGTGTTTCTCAATGATGGTCTTTTAGTTGTAATTTTGATGTGCTTTTTTGAAGTTCCTAGTACTGAGTTAGCCTACACTACCATCTTGACTGTGAGCCAGACAGAACAGTGAGTCTTGTACAGGAAATACAGGCATACTGCATTAAAAAAAATTAAAGGACTTTATTGATTTTAGAGGGAGGAAGGGAGAGAGAGAAAGAGAGAATCACACACCCCAACCAGGGGTCAAACGCACAACGTGGGTATGTGCCCTGACTAGGAATTGAACCTGCCACCTTTGATGCTCCAACCAACGGAGCCATACCAGCCAAGGCAGCAGATTGATTTTCAAAATAGAGAATATTTCACTTAATTCCCTTTGCATAGGTTCCTCTGTCTGGGCTCCTGTTATATTAAATTCTAAAACAGCTATTATCACTCTTTGTTACAAAGCTGATGCAGAATAATTGAACATATCCCTAGAGAAATTACACAAACAAATTCCCTAATTCTGCAAAATTATTCCAAGAGGCTGGGATTCCACAAGCTCCTATACTTTCTCATCAATGTTAGACTATTAGTATTTTGCTCAGCTGTATCTGTGACATCAATGGAGTTAATAATGGAGTTGCCTGGGTGACAGTAATGGAAAAATATGCCATTTTCCAATGCAGTGAATTCCTCAATGTTGATAGGAAAAGCCAGTAACACTTGGCAGTTTCTACCACTTTTCTATTTTTTCTGGATAGTTCAGTGACAAGTGTTCCGAGAGAGTATAGGTTAGAAGAGACAGAGGCCCAGTGTGGAGTAGATATGGAACAAACAAAAGGAGATAGGGATTATGTTGCTGGGAGCTCCAAAGCAAGGTTTCCCTCAACTAAACAAATTCCCCGGGAGACAAACCAGAATGCAAATAATCTGTGCGAAAATCCACCAGTCCTGCGAGTTATCTTAGGGTGGGGACTGTATCTAATTCAACTTATGATATAGGCACCTGGCATAGTGCTTGGCATATTGAAAAACCTAAACATGTTCTATTTGTCTTTTTTTTTTTAAGGCTGGAGAAACAAATGAAAGAATAAATCAACTTTATTAAAAATTTAATAATTGTTTATTTTTGTGCATAATTTAACCCATTGTCCACCTCTGGTGAATACTCATTTCCAGAATGTTTGAGCCATCCAGTGAGAAAGCATCTGAAGCCAGAGCAGACCTCAGAATTGTCATAGTATCCGTCAGCCCTGCCAAAGGGCCCAGTGATATTAGTTTTGTGCCACATCTGCCCAGCCCTTGACACCAAGATTCAATTCTTCTCTGGTATTTCCATGTCCTCAATTAGGTCTGCTTCTTTCCTTTGTATCCAGTGCCTTTGATAAGGAAATGAAAGCGACAAAAGGCAATGGAAAGCATACAGCTTATAAGGTAGTGTTTGCCTGGTGTTACATCACCATTGCATGTACCTCTCTAAAATTTCTGTTACTCCAATTTTTAAAAAATATATTTTAATGATTTTTTTACAGAGAAAGGGAGAGGGTTAGAGAGTTAGAAACATTGATGAGAGAGAAACATCAATTCAGCTGCCTCCTGTACACTCCCTACTGGGGCTGTGCCCACAACCAAGGTATATGCCCTTGACCGGAATCGAACCTGGGACCCTTCAGTCTGCAGGCCGATGCTCTATCCACTGAGCCAAACTGGTTAGGGCTGTTACTCCAATTTTCATTTGTGTTTTAGGTCCTCATTCCTAAGAACATTTGCTTCCTTGGCTTGTCATTTAAATTAACTGAAATGCAGATAATAAAAGTGCAATTATGCCAGACCCAACGTTGGGGTTGTTAGGCCCATGTAATACCTATGGAAATACCACTGTATTAGCCAGAAATCGGACCAGCATATTATGAAGAAGCTGTGCAAGGCTACCATTCCAGGATTCTAACATTCTGTTTCAGAAAACAGGGACCCAAGCAGAGTTACTTCAGTCAGATGCTGTAGAAATATAAAGGAAGTGTATTTCCATACTAGGGGCTAATTAGCACGAGACACTTGATTCAACCCAAATCTGGGACATAGCTGAAAATAAATAAATGCAAATATTACATTTTTAAACCTTCTTTTTGTTGCTATGAAAACTCCAAAGTCAATTATCTTTGGAAATCTATTAAATATCCCAAGTTATAATATCTGCCTTAGATAATGCATTCTATATTGCTTAAACCACAATTTGACTGCCCACACACAGTGACACCCATGAGATTAAAATACAGTGTTTTCGGAAGCAGTTAGTATATAGTGACAAATGTAGTTGCCTTGGAATGCTTCCTAAAGAGAGAAATCGAAAGTGTTTGAAGTGCCATTTTAAGTAATAGAAATAAACTCCTTGGAAATAAAGCTGCTTTCTCAAGTACTATTTTTAACATTTGTTACATGCATTTTGTATTTTTTTTTTAATCTGACATTCAATGGGTATGAGGTAACTTCTAAACTCTCTCATTCTCTGTTGGAGGGGAAAAAAAAGTCTTTATAATAGGAGGCAACTTTGTGATAGTATGAAGTGAGATTAAGTTACGCAACTGGTAACAGAAACATTGTTGAAAGCAAATTTCTTTTTGTGATTTTCCCATAGTTGGCTGGTTGTTCATTGGACTAGGTGATGATGCTAAAATGTTGTACTTTTATATTTTAAAAGTACAGATACAGAAAGCCACCCGAAACAAGTGTGTAGCTTAATGAATGGTTTCAAGGCGAATGCCCTGGTAAGAAATAACCCTGCCTGCCACCCCAAAAGCTCTGCCCCGTCTGCCTCATTTCAAGCACACTCCCCTCCCTCCCCATACAGCCCGGGGATGTCTAGGACTGCTTCCTTGATGCTCTTGTAGTTGTATCATTCATGTGTGCATCCCTGCACATTAATCTTGTCTAAATGGCTCTATCTATTAAATATTTTTTAATCTTTTGAAAATCCACAGTTCCTTTCGCCCACCAGTATTTATTTATTTATTATTTAGTTAGTTAGTTGATAAGCTTTATGTGTTCAGCTTTCTTAACTGTAAAAGGAGACTTTTCAGGCCTTCTGGGAGTGTTATGTTAGAGCTATAAATGGGCCTGCACAAAAGCTTGATTTGTTCAGGCCCGTTTGAAGGGTACCATAGTCTGGGAGCTGGGACGTTGCTTCTGATTACACTCAGCTTGTACCACTTTAGTAAGGCTGTGGTTGGAGATGCATTCCTTCAAGAGGCACATGCAAACTGGCTTTGATCTTTAATGTCAGCAGCTATTGATGCTTAATGCCTAGGTCCATTAAGTAGTTGAGGGTTGAAAATGTTGATATTCAGATTCTGTATTTCTTTACATAAGAATTAAATAATTCTATAAAGGATCACGTGCCCTAATCTCCTATTTGGTCACCTAGTGGTACAAACTATATAGGAAAGACAGGAGGGAAGCTTAATAACTTCTCTTTATTTACTAGTTTTCTAGATAAGGGACTTTTTTTCTGTCTTCTTGCAAAGATGACCATTAGAAAATGTCACCGTGACCTCAAGGACTTAAACTTATTGTCAGGTTTTAACTTATTGCCTTTATGAACTGTGCAGAAGATAAATGCATCCCATCTTTGAGGCTGGTATTTTTTATTGAAAAATACATACTGACTAGCATTGATTAATTAATGACTCTTTTGAGTACTTTATAGCTCCAACATAATGCTCCCAAATGTCCTGAAAAGTCTCCTTTTACAGTGGAGGAAGCTGAGGCATGAAACGTTTATGTAATTTGCACAAATTCCCTCAGCGGGAAGCAATAAAGCAGTGGAAATCAAGGCGATTTTCTCAGGTTTTTAAACATGGTCTCCTATAGCAAAGCGTTTAGGCAAGTTAGCAAATATACCTGTACGTGACTAGCTCCAAGTTGTCTGTGTGTCTCATAAGGGACAAAGCCCCCTCTCTCGCCTTGGGCCGGATGCCTTTTGAAGCAGCGCTGTCCCTGCCACGGTGTGATCGCTATCTGAAAGGGAAGCTGTGCACCCCTATGTGCTTGAATGTCACAGCCCTGGTGTCCCCGGTGGTGGATCTTTTATGTCAGCCTTTTAGGGGAAAGAAGAGGGTCTGCCTAGCCACAAGCACGGTGCTTCAGCATGATGCACATCCAGACGGGAAGTCAGGAATCTTTCTAAACACGGATGAAGGCTGCTGTGCACAGGTAAGTGTCCGCCTGCAGTCCTGGTATCTCAGTGCCTCGTTTTCCTTTCGGGTGCATTTAATTACTGTACTTTCTACAAAGTTTCATCATTTTCTTTTTTTTACTAAAGAAAAGAAATAGGGAGGCACATTCTAAGATTCACATGGGAGGAAGAGGTGTGGTCAAAGGCTTTACCTAGGTGATTACATTTCCTGGCTTCCACAGTCCCGTGGCCCTTAAGCCAGACCTGACAGGTGCAGCTGGGGTTCCAGTGGAGCCAAAGGAGGGCCAGTGTCCAGGGCTCTGTTCCGTGTCGCAGCTGGGTCCGGTTTAGCATCCAAGCTCCTGACAGTCCACTCGTCCATTATGTGGAGCCGCACATGACCATGAGCCTCGGGGCCAGGAGAGTGCATCCCCTGTGGCAGGAGTCACCGGATTGCAGGGAAGCAGGCCAGAGAGCAGGGCTCCTTCGCTTAAATATTCAGGTTTCTCAGCTGGCAGTAGCCAAACCCATCCTGGCCTCTGACTCACTCCCAGATGTGACTGACAGATACGTGGCACCCTCCTGTGTCACTCAGACTTTACTAGGCATGCTCTAAACTGCCCTTGTCCAGGCCCTTCCCCCATTGATCAGCAGGGAACAGAGTTGGAGAGTGTTAAATGCAGCTTTTTGGCAAAGCTGTATAGTAAATGTCACGGCTCTATTATCTAATCTTCCCTTTATTCCTTTCCTGTTAAATAATAACGAGATTACTACAACGGTATCGGTAAGGCTCCCCTCCAAACACTCACACTGTTTTCTAGTAAGATGAGTATATGTTATAAGATCACATACGTATCTACTTTTCACTCTTCTCTCATTGACCAGAAACATCCCACTGTCCCCTTTAGCTGTACAGTACATCCGTACCCATTGTGTGCCCCTGAATTGCAAACTGCCTCTATAAACAGAAGCGTTCGCTGGAGAGAATGTTGAATGCTAAATTCTGCACTTACCTGTTATTTACATCGGGAGTGTTAGCAGCATTCTTGAAGGTATTTTTGGTGAGGTGAGAAGTAAAAGCATGCAGTCTTTCATGTTCTCATAGAACTGCATAGATAGCTGAGTGTGAAAGCCGTGTGGAAGCTTACTGGACATACTGGAGTGGAAGCTGGCGCTAGGAATTCCTCATGCAAGTCAGGGTGGGCATGCGGTGAGGTGTGACTTAAAATAAATTTTCTTTTTACTTACTTGCAATAATAAAAATCTTCACAATCATCCAGCTCTGATATTGGGAGAAGGCACAGTTCCATCCCCCTCACCTCATGATATTTCTGTACACCTGCCTAGATATTTTCTGTTTGTTAATCTATGAGATTTAATTAGGCCTCTAAAAAAAGCAATGGCTCATAAGACAGTTATGCTATTTCAATTTAATGCAAATCTACAGACTTAATTGCCTCCAATAGCAACCTAGGCTGCATTTCAAAATCTTGAGCTGAGATCACCTGCTCACTGTTGGTGCATTTTCATACCGGGCATCAGAGGCGTGGACTTATGCCAAACAAATGCATCCAAATGCTACACTTCTTAAAGCGTGGAATTAAGTTTTCAAATGAAGGTGAATTGAAATGAAGAAGTAGATAAAGAGTGTGTTTTAAGTGGAATTGTCTTGGGAATGAAAATCAGTCTCTAAAAAATCACACCAGCTCCTCCAAAGCATCTACTGGTATAATGACCTCAGAGAATGTAACTGGGACAGAATCTCAAACTACCAAATAGCAAGGGACCCGTGCTCACGTCGTCCTGGGCGCAGGTGGCCTGTCCTGAAGGCTGTGGCATTTTGCGCACGTTCCCTTATTTCTAAGGCTCTTGTGGTCATACGGAGGAATGCTCTGAGAACCCCTGGGGGAACTTGGATGCACCCAGCAATACCAGATGGGTTATCTCCCAATACAAATGCACAAGGAAGGCTCTTACAATTCTAGGCATATTGAGGTGTGGCCAGTCTATCTTGAGAGGAGATGTGATGAGATCAGCAATCTGTTGCTATTACTATTTCTCACTAGAAAAAAAGCACCTACTTCTGATTTTTATATTTTTGTATATCTCAGTTATGTTCTATGATCCACCATCTTAACTGTATCTTTTCAAACACAAATTGCTTATTTTGTGTATTCTCCATCCTAGTGAAACTCAACTGACCAGTTTTTATATGTCCGCATCCCAAGGGCTGAACATCGCAGGAAAAAAAAAATCTCTTAAACTAGACAGAGTCAAACCTGCCTAAGAGTCTTAATAAGCTAATTTTTACTCTCTCTCTCAAAAAACAAGTAATTCATATAGCCTTTTCTCTCTTAAAACCCACTTACAATTCTAGGCTCACTCATTTCTTTCTTAAGCTTGTTTTATATTTCATTTTTTTTTAAAGGAAGATTTTGAATAGAAGCCTCCTTATCTTCTCAATAACAAACCTGAATATCCACTTCCTCAACTCTATATTCTCTGTTTTCCCTTTTATTAAAATTAATTCAATGTCCAGTCTCTTACAAATGTGCAGCCCCTTCATATTCTAGGCCACTTTTCTGTATACTTCCTGGAGGATTCAGGAATTATGATCACCCTCTGTTTTGCAGAAATTTTAATGTGGCTCTTACATTGTAATTGATAGCATTTATAAACATAGTTTAGAACGCCTGTTCTTAAGAAAGACAAAGGAATATATGAATTTGCTTCTCGTATATCTATAGTTTCCACCCATTTTTCCTGTCTGCTGTTTTTCCTACACCAATATTTCTTTAAAAAGGCATTTATATATTCTGCCACTAGCCTTCTCTCTGCATTCTTCCAACATTGCAGTTGGGATTTCATCTAAACCACTGCATGAAACTGCTCTTGTCAAGGTCACTAAATTCAATTGCCCTGCATTTGTCTTCATCTTCTAACCTCTCAGCTTCAATCGATGCATTTGATGACTTTCTCCTGTTTAAAACATTCTCTGGTGTGAACTTGAGTTACCGCTCACTTTTCTAGATTCTCCCTATGTCTCAGACTAATACTTCACATCACAATTTGAAGGCTACTTTTCCTTTTCCCAGTTTAAAAGTTTTTAGTTCTACAGGTTCCTCCACTTTCTTGTACACTGCCCTTTCCTATGTCATCCCAGTATTATTTGAGAATTGCACTGGTGGAATTTCTCTGTTGCTAGTGGGAATGGGGTTCTTACAATATCTTGAGAAAAATAATTTTCTAAAACTCTTATTTGTGTGACGTCATCACCCTTCGTTTGCAAAGTCCCATTTCCTTTAAGTCAGTCCTGGAACAGGTGCAGCTGCGGGTCCAGCAGAGCTAAAAGCAAAGCCAGTGCAGACTTCGCCTGACTCGACATCCTTCCTAATCCCTATTGTAAAGTGATTGGACAAGAAAAAGAAAATTTCTCAGTTGCCTCTCAGCTCAGATTATCTGTGAACTCAAAAGTATCTGATCCTGATATTCCAAACCAAAACTCACCATTCCCGCAGATGAATTCAGATGGTCTCATCCTAGTTGTACAGCCCATTACTCTGGCCTCTGCTCCTATTGAATACCATTGAAAGGTAAGCAAAGTCAAGGTTGTCTGGAGCTGCACAGGTTCCTGGGTGGTGCTATTTTCAGTGCTCAGAAACAGTGAAAGACCAGGCAGACCAGGGCGAGTTGGTTACCCTTTCTGAAGGCCAGTTATTAGTAATGTGCCATGATCTCACAGAGCGGAGACAAGGTTCATGACAGGCCATAGTACATATAATGCAAATGGGTATATCTGTAAAGTATAGAATAACTTTGAGACAAAGACATATTTGTTTCATTAATTTCACCAGAACTATTTGACTAATTTTATCAGTTTGTGTTATATAAGAGGCCTGCTTCTGAGCTTAGCAACTACATTT
>NW_006284838.1:583136-584441 GCF_000327345.1 Myotis davidii | reverse complement strand
TATTATTTATGCAAAGGAAATGACTCTATTATTTCTGATTATTTACATATTGCATGTTCCCTCTAAAAATATTGACTAATACATAAAAACGTATCAAGCCCTAGCTAGTTTGGCTCAGTGGATAGAGCGTTGGCCTGCGGACTGAAGGGTCCCAGGTTTGATTCTGGCCAAGGGCACATGCCCTGGTTGCAGGCTTGACCCCCAGCAGGGGGCTTGCAGGAGGCAGACAATCAATGATTCCCTCTCATCACTGATGTTTCTATCTCTTCCTTTCCCTTCCTCTTTGAAATCAATAAAAATATAGTTTTACAAAGTATCAAAAATTTAAGTCACTGAAATCATACTAATCTAGGAATACTATTATCAATACTTTGTTTAACATACTTGCATGTATTTTCTGTGCATACACATGCTTTTTGTGTATACATACAATTTAACATGTTTGGGGTCATATTACCTATATATGTTGTTTTTATTATAGACATCTTTATTCTGGTTCATTTTTTCCTCTCATCTACATTTGTTTATTTTTTCCCTACTTCCTCCCAGTCAAATATGGTAAGCAGTGTTAATTTCTTGGGTCATATCCTCCCATTTAGCTCCGGTCCTCAAGATGTAGATGCCAAGACAGGATTACATGTGAGCAAGATGTATTAAGGGAAAGACCTATGACATATAAAAGGGAAAAAGCAGGAGAGGCTAGTGAGAACCTTTGGACGGCTTTAACTGCTGAGAAGGAGAAGAGAAAGGCAACAGAGTATGAGGCTGCAGTGTAGGCCTGAGAAAGTTTGGCTAAGCCAACGGGGACTCAATTCGCCAAAGTCACTGAGTTGAGAACTTGCATGAATGGGCCTGCATTATTAACCATGCTGTGCCCGGTCATTGGCTGACAGCAGACTGCAGAAAGTGTGGCCTCAGCATCAACAAGAGTTGGACTCAGAAGGATAAATAGCTAATCGGTTTCCTGCAGCAGAAATCTGAGCAGCACCTAGCTTTCTCCACGTTTATATATCATTATGTAAATTCACATGCATACATAGTGGGATTAGTCATTGTTTTTACAATATCATATCATTTTATATGAATCTTATTTTGTCACTTAACTGTATGATAGACTCTGCCCAAATAAAGCAATGTATAACTTACTCCTTTCAAGGGATATCATATTTTCTTACACATCAGAAATTACTCAAGCTATTTTATACTAATGGGAATTCTCTTAAAAATCTAAATGTAAAATAATAGAATACATTTGTAAAGAAGAAACACCCCCCCCCCGCACACACACACACATACGTGTATGTA
>NW_006284838.1:569914-582484 GCF_000327345.1 Myotis davidii | reverse complement strand
AGAGAGAGGGAGAGAGAGAGAGAGAGAGAGAGAGAGAGAGAGAGAGAGATGAGAGGGAGAGAGAGAGAGAGAGAGAGAGAGATGAGAGGGAGAGATTTTGTATTTTAATTTAACATTTAATCCATCTATAATATGTATGTTGTGGCATGAGATTGAGTCTGAAGTCAGTTGTTAGTTTTCCATTTTGGGAGAGCTTCTGAAAATTTGTTGACATCATTTGTCCATTGTCAGCATCCTTCTTATTACCTTTATCTTTATTTATTCATGTTTTAAAACATATGTTTAATATCTTTTTTCTCGTCTTCATTTTGAGCAGTAAGTACAAATAAAAATGTGTCAATATATAATGTTTTATAATATAAACTTACATATGAACTGTTAACTCATTTATTGAGTTCAAAAAAGTTAATATTCTATTTGGAGTTATATATTAAGAAAGAATGAATTTTCAAGCAGTTAACATTTTTTAAAATTTTGTCTTTGCATTTAAGAATAAGATATCCCATTATTTAAGTACAGGTCTTGTTTTATGCCTTTTAATAATTTCCTTCTTATAGATGCCAAATTTTCTTATTGAATGAATTTCTATTAAGTTATACTTTTGTCACTTTCGGAAAAAAAGTTTCCCATTTTTACTTATATCTGGTTACTGCTATTGCATACAGAAGCCATATTTTTGGAACTGTATCATATTCAGTCATTAACTAGTTCCTCTCATAATAATTACTTTAATTTGAAGTCTTGTTTTACCTGGGTTTTTGACAGGTATTGTTTTAATTTTCTTCTGTTCTTTATCTGGAGTTATTAAAAATGTCTTCTCTTAATTTAAATAAGAGCAATACTGAATACTGAACATCTCCTTATTCAGGTTTTAATGGAAATGGCTTTTAGTATTGTGCTTTTAAAAAGTTATGGGTGCCGAAACTGGTTTGGCTCAGTGGATAGAGTGTCAACCTGCGGACTGAAAGGTCCCGGGTTCGATTCCGGTCAAGGGCATGTACCTGGGTTGCGGGCACATCCCCGGTAGGAGATGTGCAGGAGGCAGCTGATCAATGTTTCTCTCTCATCGATGTTTCTAGCTCTCTATCTCTCTCCCTTTCTCTATGTAATAAATCAATAAAATATTTTTTAAAAAAAGTTATGGGGTGTTTGTGTGTGTGTATGAGATGTTTCTTATTCCTTTATTACTATTTTAATTTTATTTTAAAGTAATAAATGACTACTTAATTAATTAGAGTAAATAATGTTCAATGTATTG
The DNA here is from genome assembly GCF_000327345.1 of Myotis davidii. NCBI lineage: Eukaryota > Metazoa > Chordata > Mammalia > Chiroptera > Vespertilionidae > Myotis > Myotis davidii. Next base: position 581,226 of record NW_006284838.1, on the reverse strand, counting down.
AAATATTCTCCTTTAAGTTTTCAACGAAATATAAGTCCTATATGCCTCTAATATATTTATCTACTAAATCACCATTGACTTCTCTTTGGTAATATTTCTTTGAAGATTAATGCATTATGTTGGCATATATCTATTTCTAATTGTATAAGTATGCCTGTTCTATAATTTTCTTTCTTTGTACTATATTTGGATGGGTTTTTAATTTAATTCCTGCTTTATAAAATGAATTAATGAGGTATCCTTCTGTAAAGTTTAATTATCTTTGTAATTATCAATCACTTAAAAGAAACCTAGCCCTAGGGAAAAAAAATACTATTTTGCTCCAGTACCTTTTGGGGGAGGGACGGGTAAAATCTTTAATCATTTTGCCAACATCTTTTATGGTAACTTGTCGATTCAAATTTTCTGCTTTTCCTTTGGTAATTTTCATGCTTTTAAACTTCTAGATGCCATCCTTTTCTTCTTGACTTTCAAATGCATTGGTATAATTGAAATCTCTTAATTCCATCTTTTATGAAGAGACTGAATTAAAGGCAGCTATGACTTGGAAATCATGGACAGCCATGTTCTGATGTGTGATAAGGCTTGTACTAAGCAGGGCTAAGGATGAGACAAACAGGTAGGAAGGTCCCAGAGGCAAACAATAGAGAAATTAAACTTTCTTTATTGTCTCACAATATTGTTTCACTGATTTTTTTTTTGGAAGGACATTGTTAATATGCAGTTTCAAGGATTATACTAGGTTCCAACAAAAGTTCAATCCCATACCCCATCATACTCTGTCTCTCACACAGACAAACCTATAAAATAATCTTAACTGTTATCCTATATAATAAAGAGGTAATATGCAAATTAATCCTCACACCCTCACAATATGGCTGCCTATGACCAGGCCAGCAGGGGGTTAGTGAGGGATGACCTAAACCGCAGTCAGACATCCCCCAAGGGGTCCTGGATTGGAGAGGGTGCAGGCTGAGGGGACCCCCACCCCCACCCCATGCACAGATTTCATGCACCAGGCCCCTAGTATTTAGAAAAATGGTGAGGAGGGTCAGCTCATGAAAGGTCTTTAAACCATGATATGCCTTTTGGACATGAATATGAGGCCACTGGACATAGAGCACAGAATTATATTAAGCACAAAGTTACCTGGTGAGACTGGTTTATTTAAATTCTCAATTGTTTTTACTTCGAGTGATGGCTAAGAGCACAAGCCTTGGAATTAGACCAAACTTTCTACATTTATTAGCTTTATGACTTTGAGCCTCCGTTTCCATGTCTTAAAATGAGGATATTATTTTTTTTTCACATGGGACATCTAAAATAATAAAAATGATAAAGTATGTATAAAGTGTTAATTACATAGTACGTGAACACTCAATAAATGGCTATGTAGTTAATCATCATCATGATCATTGTTTCCATCATCATAATCATCTCTATTTTCCTAATATGAGAGACATATATGAACATGGTCTTGTGAATGAGACATAGATTTCCCCACAGACTCAGCATTGGAGAGAAATTAGCTGGATGCCAGAGCTGCGGTTCTGCTGCAAGCTGGTGTGGGCTGTTCAATGTGTTTGTTTTACTTTTCTTTTAAGCATATTTGTTAAAAGACCTCTGTCCTGGTTTCATAGCTTGTTATAAACACTGCATTCCAATTGCTATAATTTCAGAGTTTCTGATGAAAGGATTAATGTAATAGTAATTAAGGAGATAAAGAAACAAAGGATTGGCATTACATTTTCTGCAACACAGTGGGTCCCTCTGTAATTTACAGAGAGCATCTCCTAAAATATGGTAGTTCTGTTAGGGCAGCTCTATAGCAGCCATAACAAATGCCCACCAGTTCCATGGCTTAGCATAGCAAAACTTTCTCTCTGACTCAGGTCACAGTCTCCTGGTGTGACTTGGGGATCTGTTCCTTCCATCTTGTGGTTCTGGCGGCTTGAAGGCCTCCACTTCCTACATCAAGGATGATGGAAACTGTGTGGGGATGGTGCCCTGTTTCCTCACTCCCTCAGTCTCAGAATAATACACTTCAGTTCTGATCACAGGTAAGGGTTCAGGTCTTACTCACATGGCCACGTACAACTGCACATTTCAGCATCCAGATAACTGCGCTCAGGATTCTGTTCTGTCTGGAAAGGAAATCAGACTGTTTAGAAGCAGAGATGCAGGCAGGGAAGTATATTCCCATTTATATAAAAAGCCAGCATCATCTGAGGGAGGGTTTGTCATGACATCCAAATCCATCAATACTCTTTTCTTAAAACTTTAATGAATGTGAATAGATGGCAACTGTACTTCTTAGCTGAAACCTACCAGGGTCATTTTCCCAATGATTTACATCTTCTGGTCATTTACATTTTCATCCACATTACTAAGGGAGGAAAAATGGGATAAATAAATACGTGCATAATAATGGAATACTGTTGGTCTATTTCCTCTCAAGACCTTATTGAGGATTCTTAATTAAAATGAAATATACCTCATGAATTACAATAAAAAGTGATTGAATTGGTTAACCTAAGTTTTCACAGCAATAACCATTACCTATGTGATTTTATTCATTATCTATGAATCATTATCCTGTGTTATCACTGTTTTCACCTCTGATGGTTAGCCTGTTGTGTGAGTCTTATTTTTTTTTTATTCTTGAAAGTGTACTAAAATTCTGTTTCCTATATCATTTCTTCGATGTTTAGACAATTTCAATATTTAGAAAAATATTTAACAACTGAAGTGTTATTTATTGGCGTATCTTAATTAAGCTGATACATTAAAATCAAGATCATAAAATATGGCAATATTCTTAAACTTTTTTCACAAATGTTCAATAATATTTAACTATTAAAATGTGCCTCTGCTTCCGTACAGCTTTAACAAACAGTTTGAAGAAATAGTTGCTTGTATTTTCTTTTATCAAGTATGTAGCTGTCAGCTAAAAAGTCCAGTTAACGAATGAAAGTTCACTAATCACTTTCTCACGGGCTCACATTCTTTGGATAAACAACTGATTGACGATGTCTCATGTTTTCAATCAGAAGTTCATTTGGAGAAGGGAAAATGTATTTGTGAATGCTTGAGCTGAGGCTGTGGTATGATATTACATAATTATATTGTCTGTTCATTCATTTTCCATATTTGGAAGGGGCTTCCCCTGAACTGATTAAAACTTCCATTTTACAGTCTATTTGAATTCAAACTTTGCTTCAGAAGTCCTGCTCTGATCAGTTGTTTCCATACATCATTTCCCAAGGGCATTGGTGAGAAAAGAAAGACTACAGGATGCAGGACCTGGCTTCCCCTCCCCCCCCCCGCCCCCACATTATCTTTAGCCCTGTACCATCTATTAGCCAGTTGCCAGTTCATACTCCTTTGTATACAGCTGGGAGAGGGTTAAAGTCTTATAATGGGTAAATCCACTGAAATTGGGAACCTCTTTGAAAAATAATGAACAGAATTAACCTCTGAGCCTCAAGATTTCCCTGCATAACACTGGCCTGACCTTCACCCAAGTGAAAAGTCCGCTGCAGAACTCTGTCTGATAGTCAGCCTGCATTTCTGAGGAGCATTCAGAAATGGAAACTCTGAGCTTCGAACTCCTCTAGCTCTTGCTATGAGTGGATCCCCCCAGAGCGCCTGTCTCCCACAATAGGATGCTGTTGTGCGGAGCATTTCAGAGCATATCCTGACACCCCAGAGCTGTTACTGCTAAAGGAAAAGAAGGGGATGTGTCCCTGCTGTGAGGCTGTTCGCTGAGTACTCACTGTCTCCAGAACTCAGCGGGGATCCTCTGTGGTACCCAGAGGATGCAGACAATTGTCACTTTCCCAATGTGTGCATTCTCCCTTTCCCTCCTTCCTCAAGTGCTGAGTACCTCCTTGGCGCCCACTGTAGTGAGGCCCTGGACATGCAGAGGAGAGCAACTCCCGCTCTGTGTGCTTAGATGGCTGGCACAGTGTGCTGGGAGCAAGGTTCCGGACCATTCTGCAGAAAGCCATGCTTCCCTGGGAGTCAGCCAGATAGAATAGGCGTGGAGTACATTCTAGGCAGAGGAAGCATCAGGAAACGTGGATACCGTCTGGAATAATATGAACGCGTGAGACACTATAAATTGTGTGGGAGGCCTGAGTGTGAAGTATGAGGCTGAATGTCAGGCAGGGCAGATCGCCAGGCTGCACCAAAGGGAATCACTGTCCTTCCTTCCTTACACCTTTGGTCTCCTGAGCATGGCGCTCTGAGTACACAGAGGTCTAATGTGGGTTCTCACTTGGCTGTTCTCAGCCAGCGAAGGACTCTGCAGGCCCTGGGTGCAGCAGGTACAGCCAGGGAATCTAGTTAACAGATAATAGGAGCCGTGTTGCAAGCAACTTCTCATGATTTTCAGGCTGGGAGGGTAGGGTATGGCTCCTATGACTTGTGGCAGAGAGCCTTGCCCTCCATCCCCGACCCCTCACCAAGGAAAACAGACAAACAGACAAACCAAGCACACTTGATCTTTGTGGAACCAGTGCTGCCCATGGCTGTGTCCAGGCTGTTTTCTGAAAGCATGTAGAGCTTCTAGAGCTATGTAGGAATCGTGTTACCTCCCCACCCAGAAAACATGCCACATGTGGTCACTCCCAGAATGTGGATGACTGTAAGCACTGGAGCAGACTCCTGCAGGCTCCTTGTTTCCTATTTGATTTGGGGATTTTGATGGACAGTGACACACTCAGACACAGTAAATTGGAGACCTTGGAACACATTTGTTCCCGATCCCAGGACACTAGGAAAGTCCTTGGTCTGGATCCTACAGACTATTTGATTCCAGCTATAGTGACAGTGTTATTAGCTCCTGACTCAGGGTTTGAGAGCAAGGCCTTGGGTTGAATTCCTCCTGTTCTGCTACTTACTAGCTCTAGAGCGCATAGGCAGGTTACCTGATGTGTGATTTGGTTTTCTCTTTCATCAAATGAGATAGTACATGCAAAACTACATTTTATAGTGCCTAATACTTGATAAGCACCTCCTAAATTATTTTTACTTTAGTGGCTTGGTTTGTGATTGCAGGAAAAGATGGCAAACATGTTTCATTTTTTTGTTTGTTAACCATTCAATATATAACTATTATTTTATTAAAAACAGTGCAACCATTTGGATTTAGTTTATTTTGGGGGGAGAGATATACACAAAATATACTTAATAAATAAAATAATTTCTCAGAAGGGAAGAAAAAAATTCATAATGGACCCATGGGTAGCTTAGGTATGGTATTTCAGGTGTTGGAATACTTAAGAAGTGAAGGTTTATCCTATATAATAAAAGAGGTAATATGCAAATTGATTGTCACACCCTCACAAAATGGCTGCCTACGACCAGGTCAGCAGGGGGTTTAGTGAGGGACAGCCAAATGACTGAGCAAGCAGGCTGCAGGCTGCATGGGGTGATCAAGCTGGTGGGGGAGTAGTGAGGGGCTAACAGGCCAGCAGGGGTCAGTTGGGGGTGACCTGGCTGGCAGAGGGGGTGGTTGGGGGTTATTAGACTGGCAGGGGGGCAATGAGGGGTGACCAGGCCAGTGGGGAGGTGCAGTTCAGGGTGATTAGGCTGGCAGAGGGGGTGGTTGGGGGTTATTAGACTGGCAGGGGGGCAATGAGGGGTGACCAGGCCAGCAAAGAGGGGCAGTTGGGGGTGACCTGGCTGGCAGAGGGGGCAGTTAGGGGTGATCAGGCCAGCACGCAGAGGCAGTGAGGGGTGATCAGGCTGGTGGGGAGGCAGTTAGGGGTGACCAGGCAGGCAAGCAGGTGAGCGATTAGGAGCCAGCGGTCCAGGATTGTGAGAGGGATGTCCGACTGCCGGTTTAGACCCAATCCCCAGGATCAGGCCTAAACCAGCAGTCGGACATCCCCCGAGGGGTCCTAGATTGGAGAGGATGCAGGCTGTGCTGAGGTGGACCCCCACCCCATGCACGAATTTTGTGAACTGGGTCTCTAGTCCTCTATATTTTGAAATGATCTATGAAAAAATAAAAAAGATGTATGACTATGGAGACTGAAAATAATGGTTTAAGGAAATCTTAAAAATGGAATTTGGTTTATAAAGTTATAAACTGCCCATTGAGGTAGCAAAGAAAACTAAAATACTTGAAAAGATTTATATTTACGTACCAAAGCACTCTGATCAACTTAGATTTTACAAGCAAAGGGAAGGTAAAGAGCAGTCACATGAACTTTGTCTTCTTTAGGATGTGGCGTTTTGATTGCACCTGGTAGTAAATATTAAGTCAATAAAATAAAGAACTTTCTAAAGAAAAAGTAGCTATCTGAAAACTCATATATTCAACCTTCCTCTAGTACCTCTTCTTATGCAGCTACTTAAATCGCCCGCTGAAAGCTGGAGACCATAGACCGTTGCAGTTAAACACTGAGACTCTTCAGTGAGACAACCCAAGATCTCAGACAAATTCTTAAGCTTTAGCCTTAGTTTTACCATCTATTAAATGGGAGATACTAAGACTTTATAGTCTTAAAAGTAGCTGAAAATGGAAATAATTTACAATTGGTATCTCACAAAACAAATGAATTAGAACCAGTGGAGGCTGTAGCTGGGGTCTCATCTTACTACTTAATAACTTTGAAAGGCCAGGTCTTGGGGGGTTTTGACAGCATGCCTCAGAATGGACTAACAGGCAAGGGCATTAAGTTTGGACAATGGTTATTTACCAACAGTACAGAAACAGTTCAGTATTTTAATCTATCTATATATATATATATGTGTGACCATTACGACTAGACGACCGGATGACTGGCCAGTAGCTATGACGTGCACTGACCACCAGGGGGCAGATGCTCAATGCAGCAGCTGCCCCCTGGTGGTCAGTGAGCTCCCACAGCCAACCTCCTGCAGCCAGCCAACCTCTAGCAGCCCCTGCCCCCAGCCAGCTGGCCCGATCGATTACCTGATCACCAGCCAGGATGAGGGACCCCACCCGTGCATGAACCCGTACCTCACAGTGGAACATCAGCTTTAGTTTTGTTAACTCATTGAAATCAGTGAACATACTGTATAATCAGCCTAGGTTAGTTAATACTGAAATAACAAGTCAACCCAAATTGTCAGGTGCAAGCAAAACAAAAGTTTATTTCTCACCCACACAAAGTCTGCTCGGAGATTTAGTTGTGATGGATTTGGCTGGGGACAAGAACTTAGAGATTTGCCCATCAGCTCTCAAACGCTAAACCCTGTAGGTAACACCCTTTACTTTTGCATACATCTTATTGGCCAGAGGAAGTTGCATGGCCGTACCCATCGACAAGAGGGTGGAGAAGTGCAATCTTCTTGTGTCCTAAAGAAGAGATGAGTTGCACATGTTGGTGAGCCATGGTAATATCCACAAACATGTCAATCATCTAATAATAATGTTGTAATTATTATTAAAGCATATTCTATTTATTCCAATTCTGTGTTCAGATTGTTTTCTTAGATCTGCTCTACTTTCCTTATAGCGCCTAATTCCTCCATGTAAATTTTAACTACTTTTTAAATATCTTCTGCTATATCTCTTTACTTCTCCTGTATCCAAGCTGAATTACTTCTTGCCATATATCTTTGTCTTTACTGTCTTTACAAAATCTTCCATGCCATAACAGCTTCTTACACATCTACTTATCACGTTCAAATGTTCTAAATTTCCATTCACACAATGAGCTTCCATATGAATATTCTATTAACTTTTATGACATTATTTGGACCAACATTATATTACAGTTATTTATGTACATGATTATATCCCATTCTATCTTTAAAAGTCTTTGAAAGTGGGATCTATGCCTGATTCATCTATGTAGCCCCTTTCATGAGTGCCTTACTCCTAGCAGTTCAATAAATAGTGTTGAATTAATGGAGGAAACAGCCACAATATGAAAATGAGCATCGAACTAGGGATATGAAATTCTGAAATTTAGTTACAGCCTAGTTACTAACTAACAATATTACCATGAGCACATATATATGCACACACCCACCCACACACACACACACACAATGTTTGTACCGGTGTGTGTGCATGCATGCTCACTGTGTTGGATTTTTTATTTGTGGTTTGGTTTTGGTCTTTGACTTAGTTTGTTATAAGCATTGCCTTATATGTGTATATATTTACTCAAATCTATTAATCTTTTACCATAGCTTCCAGGCTTTAAATTCAATAAAGAAAAGCTTTTCCTAAACTCCTTTAATTAACATTTGATGCAAGAAATAGTTATCTTAACTTATGAAGAATTTATGCTAATGAGTAGAAAATATACAAATAGGCCAATAGAAACTAGAAAGGGGTGGAACACAAAAGCAACACAAATGCTAAATAACCTTAGAGAAAAAATGTTTTATCTTGCTCATAATTAAAGAAACACAAATCAAAGTAAAATGAGGTTTCTCCTCACTCAGGTTAGAGACAAAAGTTTTATCTAGACTGTTGATTTCCATCTTTATTCAGACTGCAAATTTATATGGAATTTTGAGGAATACATTAACAGTATCGGTCAGAATATAATAGTGCACATGCCTTTGTACCAGCCTTTATATTGCTATGACTTTACCTACGAAAGCAAGCCAAGGTACTTTTGTAGGAATTTCTGATTTACCACTCTTTGAGCATTCAATTTAAAAAAGGTTGGCACCAAGTAGGCATTAATAGGGATGTGGTTAGATAACTCACATATGTTCAGTCATGAACAATATGCAGAATTTCAAACAGTTGAAACCACTGAAATGGGAAAGTATGTGTTCATGTAGAAATCACTAAGAACCATCCATATAAGAAAAGCCTGTGATGAATAACTGGTGATTTCTTTGTGTGTGTGTGTGTGTATATATATATATATGTGTGTGTATATATATAATGTATATATTTGTGCAAAAGTACATTTGAAACAATTTTAATAAAGGATACATAATAAAATATACTGATAATCACTGCCTTTTGAGAAGAAAATAGGGTGGAATCTGAGGAAGTACTAACTTTTTTTCATTTTGTAACCATCTTTACACTGTTTAAATATTTTTCACAAATTATTTGTATTACTGTCTTTTTTGCAGAAAATAGATATTAAAACATTAAACTATTTTAATTTTTACCAAAAAGTCTAAAGCTAAAGATTTTTAAAATTCTTTCTTTTATAGAAGTGGATTCTATAATTGCACATATTTAATATTGTACAAATTCTTCACTTTTATTTGAACTATTGACCTCCCCCCCCACACACACACACACTTTTTCCTGTGTTCTGCTGTAGTGAATCCATTCTTATTCAATTGCTAATTCTGCTACAAGGAAATTCTTAGTATTTTAGGATTGTTCATCTGAAATTGAAGGCAGCCATTTTCATGAAAGGATTATATTATTCTTCAAGGTTTTTAAAGTGTACTCAGTCATAGACCCTAAAATGCAGAAGTTCTCTCTCTTGTTTTCTGTTGTGATTTTTACATGCTATCTGCAGTAAGAGTATATATTTATGCCTCCTTTGCATTCCATATTATTTCTTCCCAACCTTGGCCTTCCAATAAAATGTTTTAATATTGAGATCACTCCTTTAAGAGTAAGGAAACAAGTGATAAACAGCCAGAAGTAAACAATTTAAAGACATGAAAGTATTTCCTGTGCTTGGAATTTAAAGCACTCATTTTAAAGTAAAACAGAATCAGTTTTTCCATTTTTTATGAATCTTTATTTTTTTTTCTTCACTCCTTTTTTCGAGAAATCCCAGTAAATGTCATGTAAAAATGTAAACACCTGATCAGAGGAATTGTTTAAGAAATGTCTCAGCTAACACCAACACTTCAGTGCAAGTGTTAGCTGCTTAACAAGTCAGGGTGTAAGTATCTATGAATAAAGAGAGAACATTTTGCCATGAATTATTCAGCTAACCATGGGATGCTGTTATCTCCACTCCAGTGGCTTTTAATTGCACATGTAAGAAAGAATTCTGCTTATCTGGCATTCAAGTTGATGCCAAAGTGCAGCTTGCCCAAGCAGGTGGAAGGCTGGAAATGAGGATCTCATCAGACAAACAGCTGCCATTCATGAATGCATTAAAGAATATGGCATCGGGTTGTAGCAGGGAAGCTAGAAGGCAGGCACAGACATGGGCAATGGGAGGAAATGTGAATACTTAATGTGGTCTTTCTCTTATCTTGGTGTACATTGTGAATCTTGAGTGAACCATAGAATGGTCTGTGCTACCTAAATCAGCAGCATCTCCTCCGTTAGCAACCCAAGGTTGATCTCTGGGCAAAGATGACACTTTGCTCTTGAAGCCAGGCTCTCAGAAAACTTAGTATTATTTTATCCTGAATGGAGTCTTGGCTCAATTTTGAGCAGCTACTAGTTTTAATTTTTTGAAAGTTGATTTAAGATAGATTTGTTAATCAAGCTAAATAATTTTCCTGAAACTTTTTCCTCATCCCAGATTCCCAGAGGAGATGTGTTTTTTTTTTTTTGGCACCTGTGCTAAAATTTTCCACAGCACGTAACTTGTATATATATATTGATTTCAAAGAGGAAGGGAGAGGGAGTGAGAGATAGAAACATCAATGATGAGAAAGAATCATTGATCAGCTGCCCCCTCCATGCCCCCTACTGGGGATTGAGGCCACAACCTGGGTATGTGCCCTTGACAGGAATCAAACCTAGGACCCTTCAGTCCACAGGCCAATGCTCTATCCATAGAGCCAAACTGTCTAGGGCTGTTTTAATATTTTGATATTTAATTGAACCTCATCCCCATTTACATCTCTCACTAAAATAGACGGCTCTTTTGTATCATTTTACATATCCATTTTCAGATTCAAAAGCATATAAATACACATGCGCTTTTTATCACTTACCATTTGTCCTATACCATGTAGAGCATAGAGGATGTAGAGATTACAAGGTCCCACAGAAAAACACCCTTATATAATGGAGCTCAAAGACGAGAGTGAAGACACTCTCATAGCAAACCTATGGTACCACATGGTTATCTCATATAGGAAGCTCGTACTACGCACAATGGAAACAGAGTTGAGAATGGAGGATGCAAGCCTTCCTGGGATAAGGAGCTGGGACAAATGGAATAGAAGTTCAAGAAGGTAGAGAGGAAGATGGCGGCGATATAGGCAGACGCGTCCCAGGTCGTGTCCCGGAGCAAATGGAGTGAGCAGCTGAAACTAATAGCACCCACCCCGAATTGGTGAAATCGCTCAGCTGGTGAGACAGTTTGCAGCCGGGAAGGGCAGAACTCCCTTGGAAATGTTACCGAGAAGGCGGGAATTTGGGCAGAAAAGTT
>NW_006284838.1:543541-563501 GCF_000327345.1 Myotis davidii | reverse complement strand
AGTAGGGGGGTAAGAGATCAACCAAAGGACTTGTATGCATGCATATAAGCATAACCAATGGACATAAGACACTGGGGGATGGGGGAGGCTAGGGGACTGTCTTGGGTGGGGGGAAAAATGGACACATATGTAATATCCTTTGTAATAAATAATAAAATTAAAAAAAAAAAAGAAGTTCAAGAAGGTTTCCCTGAGAAGACAGCACGTATAGTGCAACTTGATGGGGGCTTATGCATTTGTAAGTTGACAAGAAAGGGAGGGTAGGCTTTCCAATCAGAGGCAAAATAAAGATTCAGAGTTATGGCAAGCTCGGAGGGTTTGGGAGAATAGCAAGTCTTAAATTGGTCTTTAGGAGAATAACAAACAATAACTGTGAAGAGGGTATACTCGGTCAGGTGCCAATTTATGAAGCACTGTGTACTTACTTCTGAAGGAAGCAGGGAGCCACTGTGGCGTTTTCAGGAGCGATGTGATTAGACTTCCAATGCAGGAAAAATTGCTCTGATGACATGGCTCCTTTGATGGTTCCTTTGTGGGTCTAGAGAAAACTTCATATTAGCATTTCCTATGGGGCTAAAATCAAAAGGGTTAATTGTAGGTTAACAGACAGAACGGAGAGTTTGAAGTCAGAAGAATTGGGTATTCTTTTATGCTCTCTCCTCTTTAAAGTACATGATTTTGGACATTTCACTTTTCCTTTCTCTTTAGATGTAAGTTCCATATATGCCAAGAGCCTACATTAATTTCTTATGCTTAATAAATGTTTGTGGAAGGATGAATGAATTTCTGGATTATTTCTCTATGTTATTTTATTAAGTTGAGGGGGATTGAAACTTGCTCTAAGAGCCATCTTCCACTCCTGGGGTATGGAGAGATCCATGTGATTCTAAGTTAAGTGCGCAACTCTACTGTACTCTCCAGAGAAATTATTGTTTCTGAATCCATACCACCAGTCTGGGAAAATACAATGGGTGAGAAAACGCTATGAATCAGCTGCAAGACACTTGTTCTCTAGTGTTTTATGTTCCTCATTTTAATGGACACTCCTCCTTTGCCAGATCTTTTTTCTCTCCCTACCTTTTAAATGTCTTTAGCTCCCAAGGAGTCAGTTCTAGGCCTCTTTTGCCTTTCTGGTGTGAGTACATAGCGAACACATTTGTATTTCGAGTTCAGATATTTCTTCTGAGCTCCAGACTGAAGCTCTTCATCTCTGTACGTTTCCACCCCATCAAGTGCTTTTCTCAAAAAATGACGTAATCACATTTTCCCATGTTATTTTGAAAAACTTGATGTGGCAGGTGACTATTTTTTTGGTCAGTCTGCCATCTGATGTCCTCTTTCCTTTATTGTGATTGGTGAATGTTCTAGGCCCCTGGGAAAGTGGCATATCTCCTGAGATGTTTATCTTGTAAACCTTACATCACCAGCACCTTGGAACATAATGGGCTTGTTAATTAATCAATAAACAAATGGCTAAATGGTTTTCAGCACACCCGCATGCCTTATTTTTGCAGGAGATGGAAACCATTATCATGGACTCACTCAACCCCTTCCCTCCAGTGCTATCCAAATAGAAATTCATTCTGGCCTCTCCGTCACAATAGGCTGAGTTTCTCATATTTCCTGACTCTGCTTGGTTTAATGGTTTTCCAAATGCCTCTTATTGTATTCCCCCAGTTTCCACTTTGTTGGTTAAAATCATTCAAGTGTCTGATTAAATGCGATATTCTTAGTCAATTCTTCTTGAATCACCCTCTGGTTTGAAATGCAATACATCATTCTCCATTGGCTACACCTTAATAGCATCCCGTGTTGCAAAATGGTGAGGATGACTTTTGTTTTAACTGTCTAATGGCTTACTTAGGACAGTAATGACAACATGTTGAAACCTTTCTCATCCAGGGCCTAGCACAGGACACAGTGGAAGTCTTCATATGTATTTTAGTTAAATTGAGTTGAGTTAAACTGAATTTCTATTAAAAAAAACTTCTATAGTAATAAGAATAAGAAAAATCTCACAGAAGTCATTGTAATTTAGAAGTTAATCTAGGAGTTACACAAATACATCCACCAGGAGAATTTAGATAAAGTCTATGAAAGCAAAAGTAACTTTGCAGACAGTATGAATACTTGGACATTATTTGTCTGAGAAGCTTGATCATATCGCGTGTCCTATTAATGAGATAATAATCGATTTGACTTGACGTGATAGTTGTGATAGTTAAGAAACAACAACAAAATAAAAAACATTTTCATGATCTTGAACTTCGGGAACAATGAAAAATGGAAAGTATTTTTTCTCAAAAGGGGTAAGGGCTTTTCATAGATATTCAGGATGTTGCTATTTATCTAAGTGTGAGAAGATTAGAAGAGGGAAGACCTTGGGTTCCTCCCTTTTAAGCATAAACCATCTTAAACACCATGTTCACAAGCAAAATAGTAAAAGAGAAAAAGGAAAGAGAACACAATGGTTAAAAACATTCATTTTGACCTAAACTTCTGTCATATTTGTAGCTTTTTTCTCTCCAATATTTTTTATCTGGACTTTTCTCTGGCGGTTTTGTTGAATTAGTTAGTTTTATTACGAAATCTCTTTGCCAAGCTTCTTAAAAACAGTCATAGTAAATTGATCCCAGAAAACCCTAGTGAAAGTCTCAATTTCCATGGCAACTGAAATAAGATTTACACATATTCTCATAGCAGTAGAACCAATGCTACCCCCAAAACACAAAGGCTAATAAGGAATTTGCATACAGACACACATTTATTATAGTGAAGTTGACCAGCCATAATGCAGTAATCCTGAATTAAAGATTTAATTCATTAATGTAAGAAGATTTCTTATACCCAGTATAAAAAAGCAAATAAGAAAAGTATAAGCTGTGCAGTGACTGGGTATTAATTTAGAAACAAATGTTAAATGTCCGTTAGTGTAAAATCTTTTGAGGATGTTTTCTCTGAGTATAAGCCATATTTTAGTCCAAATGTCAGTGAAAATTTTCTGGGAAAGGCCAGAGAGTAAATATGTTTGTAGGTCATATGGTCTCTCTCATGACTTGGCAGAAGCAAACAAATGGGTGTTGCTCTGTTGCAATAAAACTTTATTTAAATTCAGGCCACGAAATGGAATTGCCCTGCAGTCTGTAGTTTGCCAACCCTGTGTCAGGTAAATGGAAATTTACACATATCATTCAATTCATTTTTTACAAAATAATATGATGTAAAGATAGTGTTCATTCTACAAATGAACAAATTGAGGTGATGAGAATTTAAAAAGCCCAAGGTCGGACAGAATGAGAACACAAACCCAGTCTATCTGATTTTAAAGCGAGCTGCCTAATCACTACACTCATCTAATGATAGAAACTAGCATCCATTCGGTGCTGCTTACTGCAGCAGCAGGGGGCTAAACTGCCCGTGTCTATTACTTCCTTAAACATAAGACCCGGATGGGGTGGATACAATGAACATTTTCTGTTTGCAGGTAAGGAACCAACATCTGGGAAGTCCGAGAACATTTTCCAGTCATAAAAAAGTGAATCTATCCTTGTTCAACGTATTCTACTTAATTCAGTGACTGAAATAATGAAATCATCTTTAAATGTGGCCTCAGTGACTTTACAAATATATGAAAGGTCACAATTGTTTGAAGAGCTGAATTCTGGGAATTGCTTCGAGATTTGCAATGCTTATTTCTTCATCTGCAGTTTTACGTTGATTGTAACTTGGTTTCCATTCACTCTGCTTTATGAGGAGTAATTTCATGAAGAGGCAAAAAGGGTGATTGTGGTGTGCAGTTAATTAGAGTTTGTAATTAAAATCATCCTAAAAAAACATCCAATGCCAATAGAAGAGTAATTACTAATCTGTAAATTAAGAAAACCGTATACTGCAAGACCTTTTTTTTTTTCCCCCGTTCGGCTTAAAAACACCCACTTTAATGCACATTCCATGAATAAAGGTACTTACCTTCAACAAAGGAAAACTGCATATGGCAATAAGGTTAAATTTAATTTAATCAAATGTAATTCATTTAAGTCCTGGAGATTTCCTAACTGACAATTGATCTTGCTTCATTACCCCCTTTAATTTTTCCATTTTAATTTTTGGGGACAGATTTGATTCTCTCAAATGAAGGCTCTGTGAACCTGCTAGGCTTTCACATGTGTATCCTTGTCATGTCTATATGCAAGAGCACATGTGTGTGTCTGTGTGAGTGGTGGGCAAGGACACATGTGTATGTGTGCATGCATACCTATGAATGTGGTGTGTGTGTGTGTGTGTGTGTGTGTATGTGTGTGTGCACTCTATGAAAAACAGATGGAATTCTTAGTGTGGTCCTGTCCTTAAGCATTAAATTCTTGCATCCTCCCTGTGTTTTAGTGACAATGGTTTCCCCCATAATCTTATGTCATTGGTCCAGGAAAGACAGGAATTTACCTCAGGGACAGAAGGCCTCTTTTAGGACCCCCCCACACCCCCGACCTCTAAGCATAAAACCCCATTTGCAGGATGTTTTGGTCACTACACAGGCAACCTCAGGTGCCTGGTCTTCTAACTTCAAAGTTATTTTAATAACTTAAGCATCTTCCTGAATTTCTGCATCTGCTCACTCTGTCTTTGTGGATATGGTTAGTCAAAGGAATCATCATTCTGGAGGAAATGTTTCTCTTTACTCCATAGCTATCCTCAAAATACGGGGTCCAGCTGTCTCTGAAAATGGTGCCCAGATCAGGGATGGAGTCTAAGTATCCTGTTTACTTTTAAGCTCACTAAATATGTACATTTACTTTTTAAATTAATTGACTTTACTTTTAAGACAGTTCTAAGTCTACAGAAAAATTGGGTAGAAAATAAAGAGTTTCTATATAATTTATCCTCACCCACACAGTTTCTTCTGCTAACATTTGTTAAAATGGAAAAGCCAATGTGGAACTATTATGAAATGAAGTGCACAGTTTGCAGTTCCATGCATTTTGACAAGTGCACAATGTCATGTTTCCACCATTACAGTCTCACATGGAATGTTTTCGGAATCATTTTTGCTGCCCTAAAAATCTCCTGTAGTCCACCTAGTCATCCCTCCCCTTTCCCAAGCCCCTGGCTAACTCTGGTCCCTTTTGCTCTCTATGTTGTTTTGCTGTTTCTAGAATCTCATCTTGTTAGAATAAGATGGTGTGCTGCCTTTTCAGGTTGCTTCTTTCCTTTAGTGATATGCACTTAAAATTCCTTCATGCGTTTTTATGGTGCAAGAGCTCATTTTTTATCACTAAAATCCCATTGTAAAGATGTAGTACAGTTTATCGTTATTTATTATTTGTAATTCACCTATTCAATGGCATCTTGCTTACTTCCAATTTATTACAGCTATGAATAAAGCTGTAGCAGCTATTTATGTGCAGGTGTCTGTGTGGGAATAGTTTTCGACTCATTGGGGTTAATAGTTAGGAACTATTGCTGGATCCTATGGGAGGAGTATGTTTAGTTTCATAAGAACTACCAAATTCTCTTTCAAAAGGGCTGCCCCATTTTGCATTCCCATCAGGGAGTGAGAGTTCAGGTTGCTCTACATCCTTGTAGGAATTTGATGATTTCACTATGGTGGATTTTAGCCAGTTTCATACTACTGGTATCTCATTATTTGTTTTAATTTGTAATTCCCTAAGGACATATGGTGTTGAACCTTTTTTCATAGGCTTATTTACCCTTTGCATATCTTATTTGGTGAAGTGTCTGTTTAGATCTTTGCCCACTTTTTAATTAGATTGTTTACTTTTTGTTGAATTTTAAGAAATTTTTGTATATTTTTGAGTTCAAGTTATTTTTCAGGTAGACATGTGTTTTGCAAATATTTTCTCCCAGTTTGTGGTTTGCCCTTCTTTTTCTTACCAGTAACTTTCACAGAGTCTTACAATTTTATTGAATTAAATTTAATTGGCAAGTCACACTAATTAATGTTTGCTTTCATGGATTTTGCCTTTGATGCTTTATATAAAAATTCATTGTCAAACTCCTGGTCACCAAGATTTCCTCCTATGTTTAGCTTCTAGAAATTTCTTATTTTTGTGTTTTACATTAGGTCTGTGACATATGTTGATTTTTGTGAAAGGTTTAAAGTCAGCATCATTTAATTTGTTTGCATATGGATGTCCAGTTATTCCAGCACATGAATTCAGTTTTTATTTGTTACATTATGGATATTTATCATTTCAAATCAACATTTCCAAATTGATAAGCCCATCAGATGTCTTTGCTTAAAGGCCTTTTTGTCATATCCTCATTCCAAGGAACTCAGCATCTAGGCATTAGATAATGTTTGGATTTGTCTGAACATTAACATATCTCAGCAAATTGGTCCTTTCCCATCTTAGTTCTCTGGGCTGCAGTGAGCAAGATGGATTCAGGATATGGAAGTACTTGAGGCTGTGAATGGATGAGCAAATGGTGAGAAAAGGGACATCTCTGTCTGTGCTCACTTGCACCAGCTCTGGGAGGGGACAGAGTGGCCGCGTGCCGCTTTCTGTCTTCAGGAGGATGTGGGAGCCCAGTCCTCACACTGACATCCTCACAGTCTCTCGGGCGTGGCTGCTGAGCGTTTCTGTCAAACATCCAGCTCCCTTCCTGCATCACCTTCTGCATTTTCCCAGCCAGACAGAGCTCTGACATCTGTTCAGTCTAAAATCAGATGTTCTGGGGAAAATACTTGGCCCGATTTCTAACTATTTCATCGGAGTTAGTGTGGATTTTTTAAAGTAATTACAACATATATCTTCATTAAACTAAAAAGGGTTGCATAAGAAGAAAAAATCTACATATGTCTATGTGTGTTTTATACATATATAGACACATTCAAATGTATATATAGTTGATTTTTTCCTATCTTAAATTTTTTTTACAAAGATAGCTTACACCATACTCAAAGGGTTTTACATTTAATAATTTATAATCCAAAGGAGAGAGAAGCTCCCTCTTTTATTTATTTTTAATATATTTTATTGATTTTTTTGCAGAGAGGAAGGGAGAGGGATAGAGAATTAGAAACATCGATGAGAGAAACAACGATCAGCTGCCTTCTGCACACCCCCTACTGGGGATGTGCCCGCAACCCAGGTACATGTCCTTGACCGGAATCAAACCCGGGACCCTTCAGAGGGCAGGCTGACGCTCTATTCACTGAGCCAAACCAGCTAGGGCAAGAAGCTCTCTCTTTTAAATTAACATCAAAGCAGAAGTTTATTTTCAGGGTGGGAATTCAAATATTTGAACATTCTTGGCAAGTCATTTTCTCCCCTAGGACAGATAAGAGGCCATTATATCTAGCCCAGTTGACTGATAGTTCAGGAAACCAAATGGCATTAAGGAATCAAAATATGAGCTGCATATCAAATCCTGATTCAGGTAGTTTGGGGAAAGAAAAGTGCAATGTGTTTGTTGAGAATTTCTGTTTAAAAGGCACATGTTCTACAAATACTGGGAAGGGGAGGGAGTCTAAATAGCTAAACTGGGTTGAGAAGAAAAGCACCATTGATCATCCTCAGTCAGTGCCTAAAATATCTCTGCTTGTCACTTTTACAAAACACTCAATTGTAAAGTGATATGAGAACATTCTCTTTCAGGACACGCTCTATTAAAAAATGCTACCAACTCAGTAACAATCTAAATCCCCCGTGAGCTTCCCCCCACCCCCACCCCCAGTGCCATTAATAATTCACCCCAGGAAGACACACCACTCTTCTTTACTGAAAATTAAAAATGATGGGTAGATTACTGGCAAGAAAGCAAGCAAGCCAAGAATTCTGGATTTGTTTGGAGCTTAGGTCGTTGGCCCCGTGATCATCAGAACTACTTGTAAGCCAGTGTTTCGCAGTTGGCTTCAGACACTATGTTTCTTGCTCTTTTAAAAATCTCTATGTTCCATACAAAATGAAACATGTGATTTTATATTATTCTGCTTGTAACGTAGAACTCCTGAGTGCAGTTATTTGGGGTTCACAGGCGCACAACTCATGCACTGCACAGAGCCCCCCATACTCAGGAGGGCCTCACTCTAACTTTAATGTCCTGCTGTCACTCTGCCTTTCCCCAAATTTCTGAATAAGAGCCCTTTCCTGTACCTCACAAATCATGCAGCTGAGGTTGGAATGAAATCTTCGGTGACAAGCAGACCAGTGCTTCAGTCTCACCTTGGACCTTAGAGCCAGGTGAGCTTGGACACATTAGTTGGACTTAGGGAGCCTGACCTACCCTTATTTATAAAATGAGGATTAAAACCACTTACCCCAGAGGACTGCACTGCTATATGAATGGAATAAAACGCATAAAGGGCCTAGCAAGGATAGGGCAAATGCAGTTTTTACCTCAGCAGTCCACTGCAGACACTGCCCAAGGGCTGCGTGGGGGATGCTGGAAACAGCCCAGGGTTGAAACTAGCAAGTGGAGCACAAAGGGTAGCAGCTCCAGCCTGACACAGTAGCTGACTCTTCTTTTTTAAAATATTGAATTTATTGGGGTAACATTGGTTAATAAAATGATAAAGGTTTGAGGTATACAGTCCTACAATACATCATTGGTGCTTTGCATTGTGTATTTACCACCCCAAGTCAAGTCTCCTTCTACCACCATGTATCCACCCTCTACCCTCTTCTACCTCCTCCCACCCGCGCCCCCCTTTTCCTCTGGCAATCACCCTACTGCTATCTGTGTCCATGAGTCTTTCTGTTTTCTTTGCTAAATCCCCTCACCCTTCTAACCCAGGCCCCCAAACCCTCCCCTTTGACAGCTGTCAGCCTGTTCTCTGTATCCATGACCCAGCAATTCCACATCTGGGAATATGTCCAAAGAAACCCAAAACACTAATTTGAAAGCATATCTGCACTCCTATGTTCATTGCAGCATTATTTACAAGACAAGATTTGAGAGCAGGCCAAGTGCCCATCAGGAGATGAGTAGAGAAAAGATCTGTGGTACCTTTACACAATGGAATACTACTTGGCTACAAATAAAAGAAAATATTACCCTTTTTGACACCATGGATGGACCTGGAGAATGTTATGCTAAGTAAAATACACCCGTCAGTGGGTGACTCTTAATAAGCTCACAGTAAACCTAGGGTTGGATCCCTTTTCCTTCACACGCTTCTTGCCCACGGTAAATCTTGGTGGCTGCCTTGTAGCCTTTAGTCAGTGAGGCGAGACTGAATCCCTTCTTCGGTAATAGATGCGTGTGCCTAAATGTGGCCTGGGATTTTGATTGGTGATTAAAGCCTTACTTTGAAAGTCCCAAGGTTACACTTTTCAAATTCTAGCTTTCATAGTATATGAGTATGTTTTATTTCCTCAAATTTTCCCATATTATCACTAGGGACTCATCAGTTCATGATTTTTTTTTTCTTTTTCAGTTTATTCTACTTGCCATCCTCTACCCTCATAATTAAGAACATAGGTTATTATGCTGAAGACAGGAGCTCAAGTCAAGAAACAGAACAGAAACAGACATGTGTTTTGCATGAAGCTTCTATAAGGTGCCAGCCATTAACCTGTGATATTGTCTTCTTGTGAACCATATGTGTCCGCTATAGCTGACCTCATTAGCAGGTGTCCATTGTATGGGAGGTAAAGGGGCAGTGCTGTGGACTATAGGGATCAGGGACTTGTCAACATGGTTTTAAACAAGTCATGAAGATTCCCTGGGGTTCTCTTCCTTAAACAATTGTTATATTGGGGGTATTTGGATGTATTTGTGAATGTGATGAATTTAAAAATGCAGAAAATTCTGGAAATAAGGGGATTTTTGAGGGGAGAAGTGCCATAGAAATGTTATACACTGACCCAAAGACACAACAAGCCCTACACTCAATTCATGTCTTCTGGGCTTTTCCTCCCAGTTTTGTTGAGATATAATTGACAAATTGTGTAGGTTTAAGGGTACAATATTATGATTTGATAAGGATATATATTGGGAAATGTCACCACACAAAAGGTTAGTTAACACATCCTTCCCTTCCATAGTTACCATTCTATAGCTGTTGGTATGGTGAGAACATTTAAATGTACTCTCCTAGCAACTTTCAAATATACGAGGCAGTACCGTTAACTAGAGTCATCATTCTGTCCACTAGGTCCCTGCAACTTATCAGTCATATAATTGGAAGTTTATCTCCCACCCTCACCCCTCATCCCTGGCAACCACTGTTCTACTCTCAACTTCTATGATCATAATTACTTTAAAAATTGGTTTTTATAATTGAAAGGTGTATTCTTCAACATAAATAATTCAAATTACAGAACATGAATTTGGGGTGTTTAGTTAGCTCATTCTTATCAATTATTAGTAAGCTGAGATCCTACAATTTTTAGTAGAAAAATGAAAATAGAACACGGACTATGTGCTATCCACACTCTATTTTATAACCAAGCCCATGCAAATTTAGGCTCATGAACCTGTTTCCCCAGATCCTTTGGGTTAAATGACCATAGACATTTTTTGCTACCCTAAGAGCCAGGTGGGAGTGCTGGGCAGTAGAGAGCAGGCCTGAGCACTTCTCCTTCTCAGGGGTTCATCCCTGCCTGGTAGACACTTCCCGCAGCTGGTCAGCAGCCACGCCCTCCCCACACATGGCTCTGAAACTAGTGGACCTCCTGGACTCACAGCAGATTGTTAAAGAGTGAGTCTGGGCCAACCCAAGCCCAACCTGAGGGCTGCCTTTGAGGGAAGAATTATTCTCTACAACTAGTCTCTCTAATCCTCAGTAATTCACCCATAAATTCAGCATAATTATTATGATCTCAGTTTGTCTGCCTTCAAAGCACTGTTTTGATGAAAGCTTAGAAAATACAAACCAAAGTACTTTATAATCTGCTCTATCAATTTACTATTACTACATTAACAGTGGCATATGATTATAGGTACAACATTAACATTACTATTATGGGTACTAACATAATACCGTGTTCAAACTATTGTCATAAGATGGCTTAAAAAAACAGTGCTTTAAATAGCTTAATTCAAAACTATATTACTTTTAAAACTTTGTGTATTTTTCTAATGGATTTCTAAAGTGACCAAAATAGGAAAGAGTATTTCTTGTTTTAAAGAAAATATTGATTTGTAGATCATGAAGGATATGTGCAAAAAAAAGTGCATAGTCATAGATAAATAGATGTGAAAATTTAAGTAGTCCATGTAATACCACTCAGAGATATAAAAATAATATTTCCATTTTGATGTAAGTGGTTTTTGTTTTATTTTACAAAGTCAAATTATTACATATTTTTACAATATATATACTTTTAGATGCATTTGACAATTTCAACAGTTGAGTTATTTTTCTTTTGAATTGAGAAAATGCTGGGTTAGAAATTCGGGAGACAGGTACAGAGAAAACAGACTTCTCCATGACTTCTCAGGGCTAAGTATGTATCAGCCAGTTCCATTGTAGGCCCCACCAAACTTTCTAACATCTTTAAGGACATTTTCACAAAGGCAGCCTGATCTCCCAAAGTCATTTTCTCATTCAAGCCCCCTCATATTTAGTTGTTTTTTTTTCACTAATATTGGCCAAGAATTGAATGCACGTTTGGGTCAGTTCTTTGTGACTTAGTGATTTTATTAAGTGAGGCCTACCTTCACACTACCTAACTCCTACCACCGACTCCGATCCAGTCTGCCTAAACCTTGATGTCTCCTACCTACTGCTTGGAAAATTGCTGCTCTTCATGTCAATTCTGTTACAAAAAAACAATGGATAAGTTTCCAAAACTTAAATAAGAACTGGAAAAGGAGTCATTCCTTAATTATGGGATGCTAAAGTAGGCACCTGGGAAAAACAAAATACCAATGCAAACTCTGAAGAAATGACATTAATTGATTGAAGGTGTGCCACCCAATTAGGAATTGAGGCATTGCCAGCTGCATGCTCAACCAGATGTTCATTCAGGCACGTGGAGCTGCTACTGGGGAGGGATTTCTGCAGCACTGATTCTCATAATGAAACTATTGAAACATCAGGTGGGGAGCAATCCAGGTGTGAGATCACATTGCTAAAGGACTGGTAAAAAGGGGCAATTCTATTTGATTTGGGTATTTATATAACTTGCAAAGAGAACCTTCTGCTAAAGACACCCTTGGAGTTGGAAAATGTATTCAAGCAGGTGGATAAAGGGCTTTGATTTGACTCCCTTAGAAGGCAGGTAAATGCCAAACTCCACAAGCCTGAAAACACAACCGGCCAAGTCACTCAGAGAACAGTACCTTCAGCACTGATGCTGCCACAGTATTCACTTTTCACAAATAACAGGTTTGCAATTTCCCATTGACTAAGGTAATTGCGATTCCAGTGAACTAACTTAAAAACTTGTTTTTCTTTTAACTAAAACATAATATAAAATCAGTATCAAATTTCTGTTCTGCAACTGTTGAAATGGCTTATTTCCAGAAATGTTAAGAGGGTATAATAGTTTGTACCCAGATGTAGTCATGGAACAGATACTGAAAAATGGTTGTTTTCTTACATATAATTCCAACCTTCCACCCGTGTTAATTGCTAGTGACATTTTGGCTTGTTTTTCAAGAAGTTAATGAGAACTAAAGCTTTAGCAAGGAGTATTGCTGTATCTCCCATACAGATGAGTCCCAGCTACTGGTGGCTCTACCAGTCTGTGAGGGAAACATAACCTCCAATGGCAGGAATAGCAACTAGGTGAATTTTTTTTTTTACTTAATTTTTAGCTATAGCAGAGCTTAGAGTGAATATCAAGAATCTTCTAAGCATGGATTAAGACCCTTGAATGGGCATGTGTGCAGAGAAAGTTCATGTTTCTATATTTGAAAAGGTCAAATTTTGAGTGTAATTTATTATGAGACATGCTGGAATTTCAGTTGTTTGCGAGTGAGTCGCTAGAGGAGGCTGAGAGGACCCAAGGCGGAGCTGAGGGGCTAACCTCACATCCTGATGGATACTGAAGAAGGGAGGTCAGTAAGATAATTTTGGCCACTCAAAATGAGGTCCATGGCCCTACAGCATTGGCATCCAGCGGGAGGTTATTAGAAGAGTAGAATCCCAGTCCCCACCCAGACCTTGTGAGCTAATTTAACAATCTGCCCAGGTGGTTTGTGCACACACCTCAAAAGTCTATTAGAAATGGATTTGGTGGCCTGGCCAGTGTGCCTCAGCTGTTGAGCATCAACCTATGAACCAGGAGGTCACAGCCTGGGTTTCCGGCTCTATCCCCAGTAGGGGGCAGGCAGGCGGTGGACAATTAATGATTCTCTCTCATCATTGATGTTTCTATCTGTCTCTCTCCCTCTCCCTTCCTTTCTCTCTAAAAGAAATAAAAACATTAAACACACACACACACACACACACACACACACACACACACACACAAGAATGTGTTTGGTGTATCTGTTCCCAGTCTGAACTGGGGTAGAACACCATCTGGTTATTAACTGGCATGACAATTGGAGCAGCCAAGGTCTCGCACTGCTGATGCCCAGCATCAAGAAGGGACCAGGTTGCTGCCCCAGTTGGGCCTTGCAGTTTGACCTAAAAGGCTCCATGAATTGGTAAAGGGTTGAGATAGTTGGTAGCAGAGGAAGAGAGTTACTACTTCTTTGGATTTGGAGCCTAGCCAGGCTTTAGTTTACCAAAATGAGATCCAGTATAGTCTACTATTTCCCAAGGATTTTGAATGTTATCATGCAGGCATTTATAAAGAATTAGATGTTTAAAGCAGGAACAGCCCTTTCATCAGTCAATCAGTCAATTTTTTGTATCTTACAGGTCGTAGAAACCCATAGATAAAAATACAACGATAAAAATGATCCCTAAACAATATTTCTATAGCACTGATCCCATTCTGCAGGGAACTCTAGTCCTCCAGGGAACACAAAACTGTAGGAATAAATATACCCATATATGCAATGACTTAATTAAGATATGTTTTCTCTCATGATAGTGTGGAGAGGTTCCAGGCAAAGCAGGAAGATAGGGAACATGTCAGAGTCAGTTACTCAGGGATTCTGGATGAGGGCATCACTGCCAGAGTTAGCATGTGATTTTTAAGGTCTCTTGGAGGATTGTGACAGATATTATATGGCCCAATCAGGCAAAACAAGAAGGATATGGCTGAGGATATGTGTGGTAGGTTTTCTGGGGGCTGGTCTGTTTCACTGGCTAGAACTCAGTCACATCACAAGCCAAATTGAAAATAGTTTGGTTTGTTCCCGGGAAGAGGAGTAAATGCATTTTTGGTAGATAACTCGTATTCCTGTAACACTGTGAATATCCAAAATAGATGCAATGATCCCAACACTTAGCATGGGCAACCACTGACACTGCTTATTTCCATAAGACCACTTCCACTGGCAGCATGGGCAAGACTGCGACCCCCAGTGCCAATGACAAGGTGAGCCTCGAGCAGCTGCCTGTGACACTCACCCTCCAGTTCAGCAGAGCGTTGGAAGATGAAGGAAGGAGATTTTTGAATTGCACTGCTATTTTAGTGAAGACCTCTTGCCTAGTACAAACTTGAATGTGTAAATGCCAGGAGACATTTGGCAGAAAGTGATTTAAGCATAAAATTGTACTTTATATCGTCCTCCAAACCATCTTTTCCCACTAAAGCTGAGATAAAATAGCTTTGTCTCAGACTTCAGTACTTGAACACTCAAATCCTCAGACTTAAACAGCTTCCAGGAGTTTGAGGAGCTTATGGTCCAATGGAACAGACTGGTGAATAAGCAAAATAATAACAAAATCAAACCTCAGTTTTCTATTTCTTTCTTTTTTATAGCAACAGTCTCTTCTCCTAGTTTTCATGGATTCTACTCATTCTGTCTCTTCTCTCTGACTCTTATTTGCACAGTCTGTGGACTCAAGACCCTACGGTTTTGACAAAGGTCAGGCTGGTTCCAAAGCATAGTAACAGTAGTAACCCAAGAACACTATGAGGAAATCACTATACTGAAGGGTCTATAAAAATGTGTTTCCCGATGGGTTTGGGCCAGAAGCCTTGTATGGATCTTATTGAACAAATCTCTTTTAGCACCGTATGTGACAACAAAGTGTCAGTTGATTCTGACAAATGCATATTGTTTAAAGCCTAAACTTACAATATTAAATACTGTAGAAATGTCACAGTCAACATTTGCTGTGGTGGAAATACTTTATTAGGAGTCACAGAGGAGCTCAAGTTACTATTGATCCCACTTCCTGTGTGACCTTGAATGAATTAAACATTTTCAGGCTCAATTTTCATTTTTAAAATGTTAGAAATACTATCTACCTCACAGGTTTGATTTAAAAGAGAAATGAAATAATGTATATAAAGCATTAACAGATAAGTAAATTATGGTCATTGCTATTATTAATTATCAATAATTTGAAGAAATTATCCTGGCTCGGTGACTTAGTTGGTTGGCGTGTTGTCCTGCACACCAAGAGGTTGCGGATTCAATTTCAGGTCAGGCACATAACCTGTGGGTTTGATCCCCATTCATGTGTACATGAGGCAACTGATCTCTCTCTCTCTCTCTCTCTCTCTCTCTCTCTCATTTCTTCTCTCAATAATAAAAAAATCCTTGAGTGAGGATTAAAAATATACAAATCAATCAATCAATAAATTGAAGAAATAAATGGATAGATATTTCAAAGAGAGAGCCTCTGTTTTTGTGTTTTTACTCATATATCCTTGGATGCCATTGAATATTATATGTAATTATATATTGAAAATATATTTATTTTAATGAATATGACTATAATAAGACTATATAACTCTAAGTTTATTTCTAATACTAAGGATTCTATCACGAAAGCTATATATACTCTTATTTCCAAGTTATTTTAGATCCTTATCGTATTTTTCAAGATTTTTGAAAATGTGCTTTTTTTGAATATATGATTTTCATTCCAGAACTGATTTTGTTTTATATCAGGCTCAGTAAACCTTTGATTTAGGCTCAGGTTGTTTTCTGAGGCTTTAGTGATCACAGCTGGATGGAAAAATTATTCTTGGCAAACATTTCCCAACCAGGAAACCCAGAATGATGGATTGCTAGTATAATGGCTATACTACATACTCAGTATACAAAGGAGATACATGGTTTCTTCAAGATAAATTTGGAATTGTAAGAAGTGAGCTTGTATTTTATTAACTTTCTGCATGTAAGAAAAGTCAGACAATACACCACTTCTGCATAAATGCATGGTAGCCCATGTCTAGCCTAGCCAATTTTAATACTGAATCATAAACCATCTAAATGATATCGTAGTAGAATGTTCTTTGTGTTTCTTAGTACAAAAAGGTATTGTTCCCACAAGTTTTTATAATTACAAGGATTTCTCTAATAACAAGTTACCATTAAAATTTGAATCAATTATTAGTTATATCTAGTACAAGTATTCACATATTTCTATTGTTGATTATTTAAGATTTCTCATACATAATAGTATTGTTTACAGTACTTGCAACCACAAAAATAGGAAACATGTAACTATTATGCTAAGCTCTTTGAATGCATTTGTTTATTTAACTTCACATCTGAGCTGTGTGCTATTTAATCCCATATTATGGAAGAGGAAACTGAAATGTAATATTGTGAGGTATAGAGTGGTTATATGTTGAAGCTGGAATGCAAATCCAGGAAATCTGGCCCCAAAAGCTGGGCTCTGGATCATTTTAAAAATATAATGTTAATAATATATTTTATTTAAGTCACTATATTCTAAATATTATCAGGCTTTACATGTAATCAACAATAAAATGATTATTGAGATTTATTACATTCTTTTGTTTTTACCAAGTCTTCAAAATGCATCGTGTATTTCACACTGGGAGCACATCTCAGTTTGGATTAGCCACATTTGCACAGATATAGGTATAGCTGTATGACTTGCCAAGGAGAATAGCATGGACAAAAGCATAAAGTCTACTTGGAATTTCCAAGTAGATTTAAATTCTTTGGTTAAAGACATCCACTATGTGGAATTTGATTCAGGGAATGAAAATTTCCTATGTACCTAGCATTATTAATATATGCAATCATGCAATCATTATCACAATACTATCAACAATTCTATGAGATGATCAAGATGATGCTCATTTTATAAATAAGGAACATGAAACTCAGATAGTGGCTGTCTAAGGGTTCCCAGTGAGGATGGAGAATACAAACCTAGGTCTGTCATGTGCCAGGACCCAGGTTTCGCTCCTCCATACCCTCAAAGTCACCCGTTTTCCAACCACACAGATGTTCAGGATGTCTGGTGGGAGACAAGTGAGTAACCAAGAGTACAGCATGATTAGGTTGTTCAGCCCAAGGTGAGAACACTGAAAAAGGGCACCCAGCTCAGACTAGGTTAGGGACAGCTTCCTGGAGCAGGTGACTGCTGAGCCTGCTGACGGGGACATCGCTGAGAGTGAGGCTGATTCAGAGAGCTGCTGTGGGGAGATGTTGAGGGATGTCCTTAGGGGACTGCAGATGGTTCTGGGTGGCTAGAACAGGAGCAGATAATGCTGCCCTTCCTCCCTTTGCAGGTATAATGTGCACAGATGAATACATTTTATATGATTTTCTCTTTCTGCTAGTGATAGTTAAAAAAAAAGTTAAGTTAAAATTATATGTGAGGCACATAAAAGTGAGGCATAGCAATTTGAAGAATATTTGGTGCATTAAAGATTGGCTCAGTCTTTTTAAAAAATATATTTTTATTGATTTCAGAGAGGAAGGGAGTGGGAGAAAGACAGACAGGGACACCAATGATGAGAGAGAATCATCGATTGGCTGCCTTCTGCATGTCCCACATGGGGGACCGAGCCTGCCACCCAGGCATGTGCCCTGACCAGGAATCAAACCGTGACATCCTGGTTCATAGGTCAACGTTCAACCACTGAGGCATGCTGGCCAGGGTGGCTCAGTCTACTTAAAACATGAAAGAAAGAGTTGTCTTTGGAAATGTGGGTATGTAATCAAATTCACCTATATCAACAACATCATGTATTCCATAAATAGTTCAAAATAGTGCTTGGGTAGAATATCTGTTCTAAGAACACATAATTACTAATAGCAATAGTATCAGTCTGATTGTATGTGGTTGTCTGCTCAAGTTTTGTGTTCAGTGGTATAACATATGATTTGTGCCCAGAAATATCATAGCTCCTACCCACAAGGTGTTAATAAAGGTCAGGGTAGAATTGAGTGTGATTCATGAGAGCAAAGCATTAAGGAGAATTGAGCTTAGTCTTAAAATGTTGATAGTGCTCAATAGCTTCTTGGGACTTCGACTGAGAGCAAAGCCCAGTTCCGTTGTGTATACCAAGGTTCTCCATGCCGGATCAGCTCTTCACTCTGTAAAAAAGAGCTGGGAGGCCGTGTTGGTCACAGACACTTGGAATGCAGGAGGATGCAGAACAAATCCAGCATTGGATATGTCAAAATGTAAGGTTGAACAGAAAGAGGTCTATCAGAAGATTCTGAGGTAAGAAGATAGGCAAAGTCCATCTTAAAGATGCATGGTAAATAGGACAAGGTCAGGATTAATCTTGTTAACAACTACCCATTCTTTTATCAAGACTGTGTACTCACACCAGGCCAACTAGAGGGTTTTAAAAAATCCTACCTCTTTGAGACAGGTAGGATTTGGGTATGTAAAGGAGAAACTGGATAAAATTCTAGACAAGACTATAAACATGGGTCAAGACTGGGAGGCAGTGTTGGTCGAGCAAGTTCACCCTATTTTCAAAGCATTCTAAAGACCAGTCATTGGTCAGTCATTTATTATATGCCCAACACTGTTACTATCACATTTTGAGTGCATATCATGTATAAAGGCACACATCAGAAATATCATTCAAGATAATTTTTAGACATGCTCTACAGTAGCTACAAAAGCTCTTACTCTGTGGTTTTGAAAACAGAAAACACTTCTAAATATATGACTCGCTGTACTTTTTGGTGAACAGAATACTTGCTCGCTCTCAGAAATGCCTTCAGTTCAGCAGAATGTTGCCACCTAATTTATCCTAGCACATTAGTGGTTCCCCAAGGATGTGTTTTCTCTTGCTTGTCTAAGAACTGCTACAGCAAGTATTTACTACTGTACATCTGTTTTCTTTCTCTCCTTTTTCATTAGAACATGCCTTGGCTCTCTCTTTCTCCCAGCTAAGACTCTGTGATCCAAACCAGATGAGATACAAAGTATGCACCAATCCAATTTGAGAAATACATAAAAAAATTTTTCCCAAATACTGTATTTGCTTCTATAAGTCTTTCCTACATCTAGTTGCCTGAATCCTAGTTACAACCTCTTTTTCAATCCCTAGATCTTATAAAATTACAATTCTTGTTTATTAATTTCAGAGAGGAAGGGAGAGGGAGAGATAGAAACATCAATGATGAGAGGGAATCATTGATTGGCTGCCTACTGCACACCCCCCACAAGGGATCGAGCCCGAAACCCAGGCATGTGCACTTGACCAGAATCAAACCTGCAACCCTTCAGTCTGCAGGCAGATGCTCTATCCACTGAGCAAAACTGGTTGGGGGTACCATTTTTTTTAAACTCATGGTCCTCAGAGTTTCTTCTTAGACCCATGTATGTTCTTGTTTTCTGGTTCCATCTCTTTTTTTGTACAGTCTGCTTAATAACAGGCATTTGGCTCCTACCATGACATAAGGTCAGCATTCATCATTAGGTCTAAATTTGATGTCTTTGGTAATAGAACATATACGAAGAGGCACTCAATTTATTTCTCATGGCTCCAGAGGTTATAAGTACTTGCTCTAGGGAAACAAAACAAAATTTTCTTCTTAAAGAAAGCTTAAAACTCAGATAATTGATTCATGGAATAGATCTCTTATGTATAGCAAACATACTACAGAGGGGTTGAACTTCTTAAAGAACCTACAACCAAGATTACTTTATCCAGCAAAGCTATCATTCAGAATTGAAGGTCAGATAAAG
>NW_006284838.1:519103-543342 GCF_000327345.1 Myotis davidii | reverse complement strand
GGAGCTATGGGGGGAGAGAAAGAGGAACAAATGTAATAATCTGAACAATAAAGATTAAAAAAAAGAAAACAACAACAAAAAGAATTTTCTAAACCACAATATACTGCAGTTGATACATCCTAATACTACTTTAGCCTGTTTATTACTTTCACTGCCCAGTTAGGTACAGCATTGGTGAGAATCTGACTTGCTATCATTGGGTACCTAGTCTTCTAGCTCTTGTCTGCTCTGGCTAGAAGATGACACTCTTGAGGGTAGGACTCTTGCCCTATGTAACAGAGCTACACACCATATTATGTTGGAAACAAGTTGGAATTTTAAGTTATATTAGTTCAGGTTGAATTCTAATTTATTAGTTGTTTGACTTTGGGCTTCCATTGATTTAGCCTCTATTAGATTCACCTGCCAATGCTCTGTAAGTTTACATATTATTGACTCAAATAATAAAATGGTGTAAATGTGGTTAATTCATAATCTTTTATTATTACATAATTACTATTATTTTCTTCAGTAGAAGGAACTTAAGCACTTAATAGGTAACATATAAATGAGAGAATGAGTGAGTGAACGGTATTCAAAATATCCTTAAGTTTAACTATCTGTGGCTTCCCTGGGTTCCCATGCTGGATTTTAATAAACACGTTTGCCTGCAAAAAGAGCCTCCTGCTACTCCCCAGAGAATCCCACTGAGTCTGTAAGAGGCTGAGACCCTGCAGCAGCTTCCGGAGCCCCACACGTTAAAAGCCTGCCATCCTCCACCCAGTGCTTGGAACTGGAGAAGCTGAACCAGAACAGAATTTACATAGAGGGCGAGTGGGCCAGGTCTTTCTTTGGGGGATTTTCATGATTGGCATTTGTATCATGGCAGGTAATAACGAGCAGAAATAAGGGAATTTAAGGGGCGCAGAATCTTTGGTAGCTTCGTTGTCTGTAGACTCGCCACTCTCTACCTCTCAGGGTAGGAGGGAAACGTTTGGCTGCTGCCTGCTGCCTGGGCTCATTTTGGTAAATAGGAGTCTTGGGGGGAGAAAAATTCCATCCCTGGGGTAAATGCACTCAGTAGTTCCCAGGGAGATATGAATTGGGAAGCTTATTCAACTGCAGGCCACACAGAACAAAGGAAAAAATGAGGGGTTTGATTGTAATCTGTTGAAAGAAATCCAAGCTACATACCCTCTTCCACTCCTTTCACCATAAACACCTCCTTACTCGGGGCTATA
Organism: Myotis davidii; assembly: GCF_000327345.1. Taxonomy (NCBI): domain Eukaryota; kingdom Metazoa; phylum Chordata; class Mammalia; order Chiroptera; family Vespertilionidae; genus Myotis; species Myotis davidii. Next base: position 542,122 of record NW_006284838.1, on the reverse strand, counting down.
GAACAGAGAACGGATGCCTGTTTGTTGCAAATTTGACTCGGTGTGTGGATGAGAGATGGCAGTGGCAGTGCTCCAAGGGAAGAGACTGAGAAAGTCAAAAATACGTTCACTGATTTCAAACTTCTTTGTTTCTCTATCCCTCTTGCTGCCTCCAGTTACCTGTCTCTGTTGCCTGAGGAAGGCTTTGGAGTGCCTTTTCTTGTTGTTGAGTATACAGAATGCACTTCCTGGTATGCTTTCCTCTCACAGTATTTTTTAACAACAGCACAGTGTCTATCGTCTTTCAACCCTTTGGCTTTGTTTCTGTGGATGATTTCCTTCCTCCCACTTTACCATATGGGTCTCATAAAACTAACTTACAGCACTGGGTTTAGAATATTAAAGAGATGAAAGAGAACTTCCCCAAATCTTAACCAGTCCTAAGAAAACAACTGGAAGTTTATAAGAGATAAGTGAGCCCTCTTTTATGTGTGTATATTTGCATGTGAGGGAGGAGAGAGGGAAATATAGAAACAGGTTAGATTCAGGAAGGGTTTCGAAATATGCCTGAGGCTACAGTGAAAATAAGGTAAATTTAACTCTATAATAGATGACAATCTCAAAGTGATATGTTAGGGCAAATGGAAACTTTTAGAGGAAATAATGGAGAACTTCTCCATGCCTTGTAAACCCCTTGCACATGTCTAGCATTTAAAGAGGATGAAGAGGATGAAGATTAGCTTTTTAAAGGAGAGTTTATGAAGTTTTATATAGGAAATGTTGTGCTATGATGGAAGGAGTTTCTGTCTCTTCTCTTCAAGACAAGAAAAGAGGCTTTAGCAGGACCACTGTCTGGTTGTCCTCACTTGATATGTGTCCTGCACGGTTAGGGTAATAGGGAATTTTGTCTGACTTACCCGTGAGAAAGCTAGAGCAGACTCTGCCACCAGGATACAGGGCTGATTGCAAATGCAAAAGGCACTGCATGTGATCACTGCATGTAATAGCTCAAGTCCCACGCCAGAAATTCAACTCAGGGTAGACTTATCAGCTCAGGGCCATTTAAAAAGAAAACCTCTTCAAGAGACAGGGTGGTAGGCTGAGGGAACCTCAGCAGTAAGATATTAAGAGATAAATACCAGTAAAATCGTAAGAATTTGGGGGAAGTTGGGAGAGACAGCTACAGATGAGGCAACTTCCATATCATAAAAAAGTCAAGCAGAGGGTTCAGTCCAGATGCCTCCAGAGGACTCAGGAAAGTCCCTACAGAAGAATAAGTCAGCTTTGAAAATCTCTTGGCAGCATCTTCTAAGCACATGGTCCCCCACCATTTCCAGCTTTCTCAGCCTCTCTTCCCGCCCTTTAGAGCTTAGTGGTGTCAGAAGAAGCATAATGAACAGCTACCAAGTGAGGGAGATGGTGAGCAAGAGGAGATATGACAGACAGTAGGTGAGAGGCTGGATTTTTGAGCAAGGTATTCTGTGGAGTGAACACAACTTCATTATTGATTAGATGCAGGTGTTAGAAAAGGAAAAGGGCAGGGGTGACATCCAGATATGTCCAGTTTGGGCCACTGGTTGGCAGTCGGTTCCACGGTGGGAAAGATAAGGTGCTCAGTTTGATTCCTGTAGAGTCTGAGCTGCCAAAGGGAAATAGCAAACAATATATAACCGGCCCTACTGATAAATGTTAAGTGTCAGTGATGATTAAATACCAGGAAAATCAATGAAATAATCCAGAGAGACAATAAACAGTGAACAAAGAAAGTCTCTATCAAACCCCAGAGAAAGCCTTTTTTAAGGTGGGCAAAAGAAAGGTACTGGCAAATGAGATTAAATACAGCAAAAGGCAAAACAAACAAACAGAAGTGATGGTGAGATCAACTTTGAGATAAATTTTACAGTAATGAGTAGAAGCACTTGATGACTGGTTGGCTGTAGACCATAATGAAGAGCTAAAGATGACTCACATACTTTCAGTGGTTGGAAGTAGAGAGAGACTGGTATTATACGGGCATCCACTGCCAAGTGTGGAAATAGTGGTGCTGGGAGCTAGGTAGGGGAAAAATAATTTTTGCTCCTGATATATTGTGTTTGCAGTGATAGCATATATCCATAACTTATCTGTAAAGAAGCTATTTCTATAAAATATCTATATATTTATATATCCAAAAGTTATGTAAATATAGGTTTGGCTTCTGGGTGAGTTAGAAGTGGGGGCAAGTTTCTATTCCATGTACTTTGCTACTAAACTGTTTTTCTGTTGCCTCTTTATATCTATTCTCATGTGCTCTTAAAAAGCTATTTGATTTAATCTATGACAATGACTTCCAATGCATTTTATAATGTACTTACCTTGATATAAAGTGCGATTTGGGATCTTTCTAGCTTGTACATGAAGCTGTAAGAAGGACACTGTGTTACTACAGTGGCAGATGTCATTAGATTGTAAATAACTTAAATTCATCATTGTTATAGACAGGCCTGAGTGACATGGCAATGCATATTTCTTTTAAAAATTTTTACTAAAAGTTAAATATCTTATTTTGAAAACTGCCCGTGCACGGAGGCATCTAGCAGACATCCCAATTTGTTCTCTTTTTGGTAGACAACTTTATGCAGTTTTCTTGGGAGAATGTAGTTTCAGATCTCTACAGGTGAGCAATCCAACTAGGTTTAATGGAAGGCAATTTTGTGGAATTAGCCTGAATTTTATGCATGGTTCCTTGAGGGTTCATGAGGAAGGAAATCGGATAAGCCACTAAGGGGAAATGGGCAATATCTGTCCCAAGTTTAAGCCAATGGAAGTGAAAGTTTCTTCTAAATTCTTTGGTTCTTCAAGTAGCTCATATTTCTTGAGCACACAACATTTAAAAGGTTGGTACAGAAAAGAAAGCTTGCCATGTAGTTAGAGAAGGTACGGCTGATGAAGTATAAAGAGAACCAGGCAAATAGGGGACCTGGGGCCTCAGCGGGAAGGGCTGGGTGGTGGCATGGAGGATGGGCCGAGACCCGCCCCTGTGCCCACTGCAGCCTTGTGGCCCACAGTTCCTTTCAAGGTGCACGAATTCATTCACTGGGCCCCTAGTTATACTTATAAAAGCAAAAATAAATCATTGAATTAATAATACAATTAACAAAAATCAGGGTATTGAGATGAAGAAATTAAAATAAAAGATTAAGTGGTAAGCGAACTGATTTTTCTCATCTTTAATAGTGAAGGATCACACTATGTAAAGTGAAATAAAAAAAATACTGTTTCATAGACAGTTCAAGTCCCAAAAGATTATAATGAAACAGAAATAAACTAAAATAGAAGTTGAGGTATACTTAAGATATGTGGGTTTCACATTTTTAAAAGTGTCATAAATAAGTATTAAACAGTAGTTAATTATATGTACACTGAGTGTCTAAAAGTGAAATATATGGACATGTGCAACTTACATTGGAATTTGTTAAAATAAAATAAAATTTGGGCAAAAAATAAGATGGGTGTTGTGAGGAAAGAGAAATAGGTTGGGCACATTGGAAGTTTAGTTATTCACTTCTCTTTTAGAATGGCAAGTCTGTGGATCAATTTTAATACCTTAGGTTAATAAATTGTGGTTTGAGTTTGTAATTCAGTTATATGGGCAATGTAAAATTCCAGAGCCCATTAGACTTTTCACATTTTCAGAAAAAACACACATACACAAGCACTTTGAAGTTCTAGCATTAAACAATCATATATTGTATAATCCTTCCTTATATCCCACATTATTTTATTTCTGTTGACTCCTGTTGGAAGAAGGAAGAAGAATCCCAGCTGATATTTTATCCAAAAAGTATTTTCTCATGTCGCCTTGTCCAGTTGGGTCCTGTGAGAATCCCCACGTCCAATGGTAACCAGTTAACTGCCAGATAGATAGGCTTTTATTCAATAGTTCGGTCACTTGATAGAAATCGGTGCTGTGTGTACTGTATGGGAATCTTACTTCTTTTTTCCTCCCTTCATTTGACAATACTATTCAGGTAGAAGCCGGTTTCTCAACTCTACTTTACAGTTGAGCAAACATTCTCTCTCTATGCCCCTACAGTAGTGTCTTACCAGCCCTGGTTCCTGTCCCAGTGTTGGTTTAATGTGTCAGAAGGAGGCCTTTCTCTGCCAGCATCATGGGGTGTAGGTGCTCGTGCTCATCAACCTCCTTTCCAGCTGCTTCACAAGCCATTGATCTGACAGGACAGTGATTCTCCTCTGGTCCATATAGAGAATCCTGATGGACTCCTCAGCAGCCCAATGCTAGCCAGTTTAGGGTCTATCAATTCTGTCTTCTTTGAAAAAAGTAATGTGCAGGTATCCTCTAATGAACACCATCCGTGTATCTCCACAGCTGGATTGGTTGCAAAACATCTAGTTTAAATTCCTTAAAGTCACTGGCATGTGGATAACATGTATCCCAGCACAGATTCAGGATTTGTCCTATTGTTAAAACCTTTGGCTTTTTCCAGAACCAGTTTGGCTCAGTGGATAGAGCATCGGCCTGCGGACTCGGGGGTCCCAGGTTCCATTCTGGTCGGGGGCATGTGCCTTGGTTGTGGGCATGTCCCCAGTGGGGGGCATGCAGGAGGAGGCTGATCGATGTTTCTCTCTCATCGATGTTTCTAACTCTCTATCCCTCTCCCTTCCTCTCTGTAGAAAATCAATAAAACATATTTAAAAAAAAAAAAACAAAAAACAGACAAACAAAAAAACCTTTGGCTTTTAATGAGAAGCCCCCTATGGCAAGGGATTTGTGATTAAATAACTGAATTTTTTATTATATTTTAAAGCTTCTTATGTAAATATATTTATTATATAGCTATACAATTTGAATTTATAAATTAGTTTATATCCTATTTATTTACACTATGTCATCAAGACTTTTTTTTTAGTTTGTTCACAGATATAATAGTTACTACTCAAGAGCCTTCAATTTGAAAATAATTAGGGTTCCAGTTTAGACTACTAAATCAAATGGCTGTAAGATCGACATGCTTTGACTGCACTTAGTCAAATTGTTTTCTGAAAGTTTTACCAATTTACCTCTGCCAGTAATCTATTGGAATCATGATTTTACTACATTTTTATGAGCTTCAGACACTTGATCATCATACTTGTTGATTCTACAGGGTATTCATTTCTTCCCTGTCTTAATTCCTTAGCTGTCCTTTTCATTGTCTGCTATAAGCAATGCATTTTTAAAAGGAAGAGGTGGTGCTTGATCTTAGTATCTGCAGATCTTTTTCTAGGTATTTTGTTCTTATCCAAGGATTAAATATCTCATTCACTGTCTGCTATTCACTCTTTGAAATTTGCCCTCTAATGTGCTGTCTCTTCTGGCTTGCTGAGTTTGCAGTGAGATTTATGGTAATGATTCTGTACCTGCATTCTATTATCTTCTGTATTCAATGCTGCTTAAAACTCTTGCTAGAGATCAAGGAATGAATGTATCACATCATAGGAGAATGCTGTTATTTCAGAGCAAATGTGATATACTAACTGTTAGAAAATAGCTCACCCCTTATATTTTGTGTGAGGAGTCTTATATGTAGGTTATATTTATTGAAATGTGTGTGTGTGTGTGTGTGTGTGTACATAGCCTGAACTCTGAAGGCAGGGAAATGTAGTTCAGATCCAGTCTCCCCCATTTTCCAGCTTAGATAGATGCTTTTACAATTCTGAAGCATTCACAACAGTTAAATATGAAAAACTATGTCCACCTAATATGATTGTTCTTAGAATTAAATGTGATTGTATAAAACAGCCCAATTACAGTGGCTGGGGAACAATAAGTACTCACTAAATATTAGTTGTCTCTGTCTGTCCTCTTGATATGTAATGGACAAGGCCAATTTCCCTAGGAAGTAGGATGAGTGAGACCGGAGAGTCACTGAGATAAACCTGAGGAACATCGTTCTTATCAGCCAACACACCTTTGGCTGTGGAAGGCGCCCTTCCTCCTGCCGGAAACCAAACCCGTTTAAGAGACTCTAGGAGGGCAATCAAGTTTGACCACAGTTCTGTAGTTCTGCTGATTATAGACAACATGAGTTACCAGGTGGCAAAAAAGATTAAAAAACTGATAACCTGGCATGATAGTTAGGGGGTAAGGTGGAAAAGAGTCCAGCAAACTGAGAAAGGGTATTAGCCTTTTGGGTCTAAAGTAAGAAGCTGATATTGTAAAATGTGTCTGCTCTTACATGTTTTATTTGACTGCCCGTTATTGATTTTCTCTGATTCAGTAAATTTCTTATATTTTTATGTCAGTATGTCTTAGTTATGGCAAGTGGAACAAAAAGAAAGAATTGGTGCAGTTTTTCTGGGAAGATTCATGGGAATTAACCTGCTTTGGTCCGGGCTGTCCTGCTGCTTCCTCAGGAAAATGAATGATGCAGGCAGAATAACTAATCTGTAACTAGCGAATGCAAATGGCAACTAGTTTATCCCTTTTCAGTCAAATCATTTTGTATAGTGGTAAGGTTGTTTTCATATGTACTCCAGAAATACTTCCTCATTTATGTAGTCACAAAGGCAAGAGTCTCAAAACTGATTATCTTTGAATTTCACTTCAACTTGGTCTTCTGAAATGGTACATAGCTGAGAGGCAATCTGTGATCGCTCTAACTGTAGTCCCGCCAGAAATCTGTCTCCACGTGTCCTGCAGTTTCTGCCCGCTACTTTCCTCTTGATTATGATTACCCACAGACTCATCTTTGAAAGCCAGTGTTTGATGTTCAAGCCTGAACTTGAGAGCAAACAAAAGTTAATCCAGTTGTGTTAAAACTAAAACTTACTAGCAGTATTTTTTTAAAAAAGAATCTAGAGTGAGATTATTTATTATTTATTTGAACTTTATTATTTATTTATTATTTATTTCTTAAAAATAACTTTTTCTATTTAGAATTAACTCATACTGAATAACTAAATAAAATAAATTACATACAGTCTTAAGGCAGAAGAATCGCTAAGTTTCTCTATAGACCTAGAATTGGGTCACCTCCAAATGGTATATTTGAGAGGACATGACATGTCCCTCTTTATTTTTTATTTTTGAAAAAATAAATTAATATGCCTTATTTTTTATCATATTTTGGTTTATAGAAAAATTGAGTGGAAAGTACATAATGTTACCATATAGTCCCTCACCTACCAGTATCCCATATCATTATCTTGCATTGATGTGGTACATCTGTAACAATTGATAAATGTTATTAATAACTGAATTCTATAGACCATATTAGGGTTGATCCTTTGAGTGGTTCATTCTATAGGTTTTGAGAAATTTATAATGGTGTACATCCAATCATATGGAATAGTTTCCCTGTCCTAAATGACCCCGTGCTCCACCTATTCAAGCCACCCTCCCTCCGCTGGAACCCCTGACTATCACTGATCTTTTTGTATAGTTTCTTCTTTTCTAGAATATCTTTCAGTTGGAATCATACAGTATGTAGCCTTTTCATATTAGCTTCTTTCACATACATTTAAATTTATTCCATGTGTTTTTATGGCTTGATTGCTCAATTCTTTTTAGCACTGAATATTATCCCATTGTATGAATATGCCAGTTAGTTTATTCATTCACCTAGGGAAGAGCATCTTAGTTGTTTCTACATTTGGCAGTTAATAAATAAAGCTGCTATAAACATGTACATGTCTCTGTGTGGGCATAGTTTCCAATTAATTAATTTGGGTAACTACCAAGGATTGTGACTACAGATTACCCTGAAACTGCCTGATTTCAAGGTTTACTATAAAGCTATAGTAATCAAGACAGCGTGGCATTGGAAAAGGTCAGGCAAATAGACCAGCAAAATAGACTTGAGAGCCTAGAAGTAGACACTTTGATCTTGGACAAAAGAGCAAAGGCATTTCAATGGAGAAAGCATAGTCTTTTTAATAAATGCTGCTAGAACAAATGAACACAAACATGTAAATCTTTTTTATGTTTTTGTGGTGGCAATATAAGTAGCATTGTGGTTTTAATTAAAATTTTAATTATTAAATGCTGATATATAAGAAAGCAACTACCTTTTGCATATGATCTTTGAATCTTACAACCTTGCCACAGTCACTTATGTTCACATAATATTTCCTTTTCTTGCCTCATTGCATTAGCTAGGACTATTAGTACATCGTTGAAGAGGAGTGGTCAAGTAGACTCCCTTGTCTTGTTCCTGATCTTAGCAGAAAAGCATCTAATCTCTCAACATTAAGTATGATATATGCTGTAGGTTTTTTGTAGAAGTTCTTTGTCAATTTGAGGAAGTTTCCCTCTATTTCTAGTTTGCTGAGAGTTTTCATTCTGGGCAAGCGTTGAATTTTGCCCTGTGCTTTTTCTGCATCTACTGATGCAATCAGTATTTTTTTATTCTGTATTTTGTTGATATAATGGATTGAATTAATTACTTTTTATTGTTGAGCCAATCTTGCAGATATGGAATAAATATAACTTGCTTATAGTAGGTAATTTTTAATACATTGTTGGATTTAATTTACTAATATTTTGTTGAGTATCTTTGCATCTCCATCCTTGAGAAATATTAGTCTGTGGTTTTCCTTTCTTGTAATGTTTTGCTGTTTTGGTCTTAGGGTAATTCTGGCCTCAGAGTACATGAGTATATTGGAGGAGGTTGTAGAGTATTGATTTTTTTAAATTGGTGTTTCTTGAATTGTATTTCTTCCTTAACAATCCGGTAACATCCAGCATTTAATGCATCTGGGCTGGTGTTTTCTGCTTGAAAAAGCTATTAAATATTTTCAGCTTATTTAATATTTTCAATTTATTTAATATTTTCAGACCTAATTAGATAATTTCTCCTTGTGTGAGCTCTGATAGATTGTGCCTTTCAAGAAATTAGTCTATTTCATCTATGTTTCTAAATTTATGATCATAAATTTGTTCATTACACTCTTCTATTACCATGTAATACCCAAAGGTTACCCTTCTTTCATTTATTATATATCTATGTCTTCTCTCTTTCTTAGTTAACCTGGCTAAAGGTTTACAAACTTTATTGATCTTTTCAAAGAACCAACTTTGTACGTATTTAATTGATTCTTTCTATTGATTGCCTGTTGTCAATTTAATTGATTTCTCAATAATTTTTATTGCTGTGCTTCTGCTTACTTTGGATATAGATTGCTCTTCTTTTTTTAGTTTAGTAATGTGGATACTTAGATTACTGATTTTATATTTTCCTTTTTTTAGAATATATGCATTTAATACTATAAATGTCTCTCTAAGCACTGTTTTGCTGAATCCCACAAATTTTGATAAGTTGCATTTTATTTTCATTTTGTTTAAAATATATTTAGATTTCTCTTGAGATTTCTTTTTTGACCCATGTGCTATTTAGAAGTGTGTTATTCAATATACAAGTATTTGGGGGTTTTCTACCTATCTGTTATTGATTCACTAGGGGCCCAGTGCATGAATTTGTGCACCCTGAAAGGAACTATGGGCCACGAGGCTGCAGTGAGCACAGGGGTGGGTCTCGGCCCATCTTCAGTGCCCCCGCATAGCCCCTCCTGCCTTGGCCCCTGGTCCCCTCTCTGCCAGCAGCCCTGCTCCCGCTGCCACCACCCCCATGCACTGACAAACACCAGCCTGCTCACGCCCACTGAAGGCATGGAGCGATTGAGGCTGGCACCAGCAGTAGGTGCAAGCAGGGCCAGCATTGTCAGCGGGTGCAAGCAGTGGCTGCTGCCCCGATCACCCCTCAGGAGCAGGGGGAGGTGGAGAAGCCCTTAGGGGCAATTGGGGCCAGCAGCCACTGCTCTCGCACCCGCTGATGGCACCAAGCGATAAGGACCAGCCCCTGGTGCCAGCAGCGGGTGCAAGCAGTGGCTCTAGCACTGGCTGCAAGTGAAAGCAGTGGCTTTGGCGCTGGCAGTGGGTCCAAGCGGGGCTGGCACTGGCAGCAGGAGTGAGTGCCAGGTGGGACTGCGGCGTGTGGAGCAAAGAATTTTCAGTAACCACTAGAAGTTCACCCTGATGATAGCGACCAGTGCCCGCCTTAGTCTGGTGCCCCCACTCACCTGCTCCACCATCCCGCCGCAGCCGATGCCCGCCACATTCCTTGCACGCCCCCTGGTGGTCAGCGCACGTCATAGCAACCAGTTGTACTGTTGTTTGGTTGTTTTGCTGTTCAGTTGATTTCAGGGGTGGGCAAACTTTTTGACTCGAGGGCCACATGGTGTGTTTGTGTGAACTAATATAAATTCAAAGTAAACATCGTTACATAAAAGGTTATGGTCTTTTTTTTTTTTTTTTTTTTTTTTTAGTTTTATTCATTTCAAACCAGCCGGATCCAGCCTGCGGGTCGTAGTTTGCCCACGGCTGGTCTATTTGCATATTAGCCTTTTATTATATAGGAGAATTTCATTCCATTGTGGTATGATATCAAACTTTGATATTGATTTTTAATTTTTTTTTAAAAAATTACCTTTTTCTGACCCAGAATGTGGTCTAGCTTATTGAATGTTTCACATGAGCTTGAGAAGAACGTGTATTCTGCTGTTGTTGGATGAAGTAGTCTATAGAATCCAATTAGATCCAGTTGGTTAACAGTGCTATTCAGTTCAACTGTGCCCTTACTGATTTTCTACCTGCTGGTTTTATCAATTACTGAGAGAGGAGTATTGAAATCTTTGACTATTACAGTAGATTCATCAATTTCTCCTTGCAGTTTTATCAATTACTCCCTCAGATGTTTTTATACTCTGTTGTTACGCATATACATTGAAGTTTGTTACGTCTTCGAGGAGACTAATCCGTTTATCAATATTCAGTGCCCTCTTTAGCTCTGGTAGTTTTCGCTCCTCTGAAGTCAGATTTGTCTGAAATTAATACATCTCTGCTAGCTTTCTTTAATTAGTATTAGCTGTTATATTTTTCACCATCCCTCTACTTTTAAGCTATCTGTGTCTGCTTATTTAAAGCATATTTCTTCTAGACAATACACTGTTGGGACATTACTTTTCACTCTAACAATCTTCATTTTTTAATTGATGTATTTTGACCATTGATATTTAAAGTGATTATTGCCAGGATCTCCTTTTTAAAAGTTGGTTGTATATATTTTATATTTATTCCATTTTATTTATTCCATATATTTATTCCATTTTATTTACCCAATTAATGTGTCAAGGAACACTTAGCCATATTTCATTTCTTGTGTATTATGAGTAATGCTACAATGAACATGTTAGTGCAGGTATCTCTTTGAGGTACTGATTTCAGTTCTTTTGCGTATATATATTCTCTGAAGTAGATTGCTAGATCATATAGTAGTTATATTCTTAACTTTTTGAGGAACCTTCATACTGTTTTCCATTATGGCTGCACCAATTTATATTCCAACCAACAGTGTGCAAGGTTTCCCTTTTCTCCACATACTTGCCAACACTTATCTTTTGCCTTTTTTTATAATAGCCATTCTAACAAGCATAAGTTGATACCTTATTGTGGTTTTGATTTGCATTCCATGATTATTAGTGAAGTTGAGCATTTTTTCATATAACTGTTGGCCATTTGTATGTCTTCTTCTGAGAAATGTCAATAAAATAAAAGCCCATTTTTTCAATTTATATGTTTTCTTGCTATTAAGTTATTTGTGTTACTTATATAAATTGAATATTAACTCCTTATCAGATTTGTGGTTTGCAAATATTTTCTCCCACTCTTTAGGTTGTCTCTTTACTTTATTGATTTTGCTATATGCAAGTTTTATAGTTTGATGCAAGCCTACTTGTTTATTTTGCTGTTCTTGTCTGTGCTTTTGGGATCAGATCCAAAAAGTCATTGCCCAGCCCTCGTCCGGTGGCACAGTCTATTGGAGTGTCATGCCATAACCAAAAGGTTGTGGGTTCAATTCCAGGTCAGGGCGCATACTTAAGTTGTGGGTTTGATCCCAAGTTGGGGTGCATACAGGAGGCAACTGATTGATGTTTCTCTCTCATTAATGTTTTTTCTCTCTCTTCCTTTCTCCCTCTAAAAAAAAGGGAATCAATTAAAAAACATATCCTCAGGTGAAAATTTAAAAAAAATAATAAAAATCATTGCCTAGATCAATGTCAAGAAGTTTTCCCCTTGTTTTATTGTAGCAGTTTTCCAGCTTTAGATTTTACATTAAAGTTTTTCACCTATTTTGAGTTCAAACAACATGGGAGACATCGTGCTAAATGCAATAAACCAGGCACAGAAAGACAAATAGTGCATGGTCTCATTAGTATATGGAACCTAAAAAGTTTAACTCATAGAAGCAGAGAATAGACTGGTGGTTTCCAGGGGCTGGAGAATGGGAAAATGGGGAGATACTGGTCAAAGGGTACAAAGTTTCAGTTATTCGGGATGAATAAGTTGGAGATCTAATGTATAGCATGGTGACTATGGTTAATACTGTATCATATACTTGCCGTTCGCTAAGAAAGTAGATCTTAAGTGTTCTCACCACAGACACAAAAAAAGTGGCAGTCTGTACTGATGAATATGTTAGCTGCTTGCGGTAACCATTTCACAATACATACATATGAACAAACATTATACCATGCAACTTAAATATATATGATGTGTATTTATCAATGATACCTAAATAAAACTGGGGAAAATACAGTGATTATTGATATGCTTGGATTGATATGTACCATATTTTTTTTGTTTTCTATTTCTTGTCTTTGTTCTGTTCTCTTTGTTTTGTTGTTTGTTGAGTGGTTGGTTATATTTTTATTTATTTATTTATTTATCAGTTACCTGTGGTTTGTTATTTATTTATTTATTTATTTATTTTTGTCTTCCACTCTTTTGCAACCTTCTCTGGCTTTAATCGAGACTTATTAGTTCTCATAAATGATTTCCTTTTTTTCTCCTCTCTTGGATATCACTATACTTCTTTTTTTAACCCTTTTAAGTGGTTGCTTTTGAGTTTGCGTATAGATTTACAGCGATTCCATGTCCTCTTTCAGATAGCACCAGACTGCTTGCTGTAGCTGTCGGTGTCAGAGCCTGCCATGTCCTCTGATGTCCTTAATTTGTTTCCCCTGTTGTAGGAGAGCCCATTGATGTGGGGGTAGGGTGTGGGGTGAGGGGAAGATCCTATTGGCCTCCGTCTTTTAGTGAACCTGTGCTCTGAACTATGAATTCCACAAAGGATTTGCAGTCCCTCTTCCCTCCTTTAGGTGGGGCAGGAAGGCAAGAGAGAGCTTGTGTTGGGTATTTTCCTCACCTCAGGTCACTTACTCTTGGAAAATGTTTCTCTTGAGGGCAGACCTTGTAAAGAATGGAATTCTCTGGGCATATTTCACCATGACTACTGTTCCCCTCTGGCTTCTGGAATCCTCAGAGGATTTCCCTCCAGTCTTTTCTGTGATCCCTGGTAGGGATCGCAGGGGTAAAACTCACCAAAGTGTAGGGTCACTTATGTCAGGATATCCCTGCTGTGTTTGGATTTTTTTGTTTGTTTGTGTGTGTGTGTGTGTGTGTGTGTGTGTGTGTGTTTTGTTAATACTCACTAGATGATATTTTTTCCATTGATTTTTAGAGAGAGTGGAAAGGATGGAAGGAGAGGGAGAGGGTGAAAGAGAGAGAGAGAGAAACATTGATGTGAGAAAAACACATCAATTGGTTTCCTCCCTCACCCACCCCAACCGGAGCCAGGGATAGATCTTGCAACCCAGGAATGGGTCCTCGAACGGAAATGGGTCCTGTGATCCTTCTGTGCAGGGGCAGCACTCTAACCACTGAGCCACATAGGCCAGGGCCGTCTACACAGTTTATAATTCTCAGGCTTGTCTTCACTGAGCGTCAATTACAGTTTAAGGTTTCCTACCCTCATCGTCTTCTTGATTATAATTCATAAGAAAAAAAATTACATTACATCATATCGTCCTCCTTTTCTTACGTATTTTTAAAAATATATCTCTTTGTTGATTTCAGAGAGGAAAGGAGAGGGAGAGAGAGAGAAACATCAGTGATGAGAGAGAATCATTGATTGGCTGACCCCTGGATGCCCAGCACTGGGATCAATTGAGCCATGCCGGCAGGGCTCTTCTCCCTTTCTTATGATGGGTTCTCATAATTTCGTCCTAAGATGTTACCCTGTATTAGCTGAGAAATTACAACCTTAGGAAAGGAATCCAATTCTGAAAGTATGCCAGGAAGTAAGGTTTGAAGAATCAAAGTGACCCATTCAAAATGCTCTTATAATAAGTTTCATGAATTCGTGGGTTTTCATTTGTAACTATTTTATATTGAATGGGAAGAGAACAGGATTCTGTATGTGATGGTTGTCAGCGCCCCTAAAGCATGCCAACTCTGGGCCCAGACACTGATTAGCACTGACTAGGTGTGGAGCATCACAATGTAGAGTGTTAGGACTTAGTCTTCCAGGCAAATCTGGGGCGCATACTTAACACCATCTATCATCAGGACAACACTATATTCAGAAAGAAATGTTTATCTTTCCTCCTTTGTAACTGCGGGAGTGTTATTTTCTGTACCAGAATAATGGTCAATCAATTGGGAAATTACAAAACCACTTTGACTTAACCATTGAAGTGTTATATTATGCCGATGGATCGTACTTTCAGAGAGAGAAGAAAAATTGCAAAAAGAAAACCGTTTTTGAAAAATTCACCTGCTAACAATCACAATCTATTTGGCAATGGAGCTTCCATATATATATAGTAAACTTTATATCAATGAAAAGTAGACGTTATTTAACTAAGTTTTTTTTTTCTCATTGTAATTTTAGAGAAAGTCAAAAGAGTAAAAAAAGAAAATAAAATTAAATGTATCTCACAATTTTAATATATCAGCAATATTAGTTTTCTATTAATATCATGACCAATTACCACAGATGTATCAGCTTAAAGTAAAACAAATGTATTATCTAGTATTTCCCTAGGTCAGAAATCTGGGTGGCTTTGGCTGGCTTGTCAGCTGAGAGTCTCCCAGGCTGGAACGCAGGTGTCTGATGGCCTGGACTTTTACCAGAGGCTCTGAAGGAGAATCTGCTCTCAGGTTTTCAAATTCGTGGTGGCTGTGGGGCTATGGCCCCTGCTTCCTGGCCGGCTGCCAGCTGGAGCCTCTCTCAACCCTTCTGCTGCCCTGTTCCTTGTTGTGCTTCCTTCAAATCCGCAGTGGCCCTTCAATCCGCCTCATGATTCAACCACTCTGACTTCTGCTGCTGCATATGTTCTGCCTCTAGTTTGGGAAAGTTCTTGGCTTTTAAATGACTAAACTAATTTTTTTTTATTGTCAGGATAGGTTTTTTAAAATTTATTTTTAAGAGAGAAGTATGTGTGTGTGTTGGAAGGTGGGAGGGGGGGTTGTGGAGAGAGAGAAACATTTGTATGATAGAAAACACATTGATTGGTTGCCTCCAGCACATGCCCTGACAGGGTATCAGACCCACAATCTAGGTATGTGCCCTGACCAGAATTGAACCCTCAACCCTTCAGTGCACAGGATGATGCTCCAACCAACTGAGCCACCCGGCCAGGGCTAAGTGACTAGACTTGGAAATAGCTAGATTGGCCCAACTGGGATAATCTATCTGAGACCATAAATTCCACCAGCAAATGTAAAGGAACACTCTGTTTCCAGGGATTCGCAGTGATGGCGAACCTATGACATACATGTCAGAGGTAACACGCGAACTCATTTTTTTTGGTTGATTTTTCTTTGTTAAATGGCATTTGAATATATAAAATAAATATCAAAAATATAAGTCTTTGTTTTACTATGGCTGCAAATATCAACAAATTTCTATATGTGACACGGCACCAGAGTTAATTAGGGTTTTTCAAAATGCTGACACACCAAGCTTACAAGGTTTGCCTTCATAGAGTGTGGTTACCTTTGGGGCATTCTGCCTATGATCCCGTTTTAATGTCCCACAATTTTATTCTATTCAAAGCATTGGCATATAATTCCTGAAAATGGAATAAAATGCCTTGTAATTGAATTTTTCACTGAGCAACTTGGGTGATATCTTCACATGTTTGTAAATTACCTCCTCAATCCCCATTCTCAGCCTTTGTTCTGAGCACATCAGTGCAATTTTGGTCAGGAGTGAGGAGTGCCGCGTGATTCATACCCATGTACAGGAAGCCCAGGAAGTCGGAATGATTTACCATCTTAAAAATTCTATCAGGTTCAAGGAGAGTAGTACAGTCACTCTTACTGATTTGATTTATATTTCTTTTTGTTTTTATGAGAGGAAGAAAAGGGAAACATTCTGGGAGTTGTGCATAACTTTCATTTGAATATCACTCAGGGTATACATCTTGACAAGAAAAAGATTGAGAATTTTACTCTAGCCTAAACAAGGTATGGTTTTTTAATGGCTGTTGTATTCTGTTATGAAGAAGGACAAATTATATATAATTATATATAAAATTATATTTTTGAAATAATTATATATATTTGTGTACAATTCAATAATATTTTGTTCATACATCTTTGGGTAGGAGAACTACTAAGATCAAAATATAAATATTTTAACGATTAGGAGTATTTTCTGTCAAATTGCTACCCAGAAGAATGTCCTATTTTAAATTCCCATCAATCTTATACAACAATGTCTTTTTATTATGCCATTCTTAGCATAAATGGTAAATGTACTTTAATTATAATGTGGCTGATGGTTTTTAGATATACAGGGTTGGGCAAGAATAGTTTTATAATTGGCCATGGGTATGCAAAATAGAATTTATTCTATTATTATTTATTAATTATCATATTATTTATTTGTATCAGAACTGTAAACCTACTTTTTCTCACTCCTGTATTTTATATATTTTATGTAGCCATGTGTCAATCACTTTTATCTGTTTTCAAAGAGTTTTCATCTAGAATGGATTTGTCTTTTAATACTTTTAATTCTTTCTTTTTATTCTCTTTCCTTTTACTTATTTAAAAAATAGTATAGAACCATGGTAAAAAAAAAATTATACACAGTAAAAATAAAACCTGTATAAAATGAAGAGTAAATTTATTTTTGTCTAATTCTGGACCCCAAAACAAAAGCAGTTTCTGTTGTCAGGATATATCTTAGCAATATACAAATATTTTTAATTAGTGAAAATATATGTGGCATTAATTATCCATGAGGAATTATACCACAGATTTCATAAATTCCCTAGTGATATTACTGACAAATTTTCCTTGTATAGAAGTTTAAAATACATTTTTTGAAAAGTAGCTGATGTTCAGTGATATATAATGTTTTTATTTTTGAATTACTGGCATTTCTCAAGTCCTTTCAGAATTTTGTTCTTAGATATGATCTAAGATTTTACACTGTCATATTTTTGTAACGTACATTTGAACTCTGTAGGTATTGCTGATAAGCCTGCATTTCTCGGCTGGAAAGTTTGACGCTGAAAATATGTTTTAATGTTTGAAATTATGTTTCTGACTCCAAAGGTACCGCTCAGCCTTGCTGGGTGCTGCAGGAAATGTTTTGTGGCTACGAAGCATGAAGCATTTCTAATATCTCTTGGAATATAAAATGAGTGTGTTTTCTAAAGTTAATGTGATTCTAGGTCTTCACAATTTCTTTACAGCTATTTAGAGCACAGAGTTTTCGGGCCATAATTTGAAAAGTAAGATTTAACATCCAGGATATTAACATTGTTATTGCTCAGTGACTTAAAAACAAGAAACATTTTGCATCCAATTAGAGATGAATGTCCTTTAAAGATTGTGTTTCCCAGCTAGTCTTTGAGAAGCTGCAATTCAGATGTACTTTGTGAAATATTCAGAAGCACTGATATAGATAATTGTTTTATGAAGCAGAAGTACATTTATAATTGAAAACATTTCTATTACACACATATAGTTACCCTGTAATGCAAATAATATTACAAGTGCTCATATTTATAAGTTGAGCAGTTTCGCTGCTTAGTTATATCTGAGTATTCAATCAATTATTTAGAAAACTTAAAGTGGCACCATTATTTTACTTTAACAGCAGAACACCCTGGGACACTTTGTGGAATGCCCCTGTTTCAGGAGCCACATTGGAAAACCTTCATTCCATTGCTGATGAGGAGAGCAGCATTTTCCAATGAGTTTGGCATGTTTACGTTCTGTTTATTTTAATCTTATTTCATAAATTGTGCACATGGAAGTATAAATATAAGAGCTGTATGCCAGTAGCCAAAATTAATTTTTATAAATTTGAAAATTTTAAATAAAGTTATTTTTTAAGTTAAATCAAATTCAATAAGCTTTCGCTAGCTCTAACCTTGTGGCTTAGAAAAATCATTAGTAAAATAATCAGTACTTACTGAGCATTAACCATGTGCAGTGAACGCTTTATTGTGGTTTTTTAATGGATGAGGAAACCCAAAGTAAGGACAGGTAAGTCGCTTTCATGTTCAGAAGTCTGTAAGTGATAGGCGCAGGATTTGAACTCAGCTCATGCTCACAGCGTAGTCTTCAGCATTTACCTGCTAAATAGAGCCATCCATTTCCTCCCTTTCCTTTTATTCCATTCCGTATAAGCAGTGATTCTAAAAATTTAATCTGCATCCAAATCTCCTAGGAGACTTGTATATACCATACAGACATTAGACCCACTCCCAGTTTCTAACTCAGTAAGTGTGGCTAGGTCCTGATAATTTAAATTTTGGACAAAGTGATCTTAACACTACTTTTCCAGGGACCACAACTTGAAAACCGCTGCTCACAATCTCTCCAAAGTTTATTGATAAACAGGTGGTCCCCATTCCTAGGGGTCTATTATTATTCTATACACCTGTTTTGGTTAAGCTAGATTTGGAAATCTGGTACTCCAGATGTCCCTTGATTTAATCATGGTGGTAAATATTCTAGTATCTTCCTAAAGCTTTTGTTAATTACCTATCACATAAAAGTCCTAATTGATTAATTTATTATTCATTACTCTAGCTGTGCAGAGTCATTTAGTCAGTCCAGATATAGTTTGTGAATTTAGAAATGTATCCTATAGAATTTGCTGGTATATTGTCTAATTACAAGAAAAGAGCTAGTGGGAGATGTGTGGGTGTATAGTCTACAACATGTTTACTGTAGAGTATTCCACTACAGATGCAAAGACTCTATTTACTAATACATACTCAATTTAATTTTATTATTATATCTGATCTCTATGTCCTCCTTACTAATTGTATGTCCCTTCTTTATTACTTCACCTACAACCTATTCACAGTATAGCAAGTGTTCAATATTGCCCTTTAATTTTATATTCTTAGGTAAACATTCCTACTAATAAATACTTTCTTATAGTATTATCTTAACATTTTCAAATGATGCATCTAAAAATAGCAGGTGACTTGCCCCGGCCAGTGCTGCTCAGTTGGTTGGAAAGCATCCTGTACACCCAAAGGTTGCAGGTTTGATCCTGGTCAGGGCACATACCTAGGCTGTGGATTCAATTACCCAAAGGGGAGGCAACCAATCAATGTTGCTCTCTCACATGGATGCTTTTTTTCTTTCCCTTCCCTTCTCCCTAAAATTAATAAACTTGTCCTTAGAGGTGATAATTAAAAAATAAAATGTGACTTCTACAGGTCTATTCTAGGCAGATTTTTAAATTATTTTATTAGGAGACGCAATGCTAAAAGCCCTCAATAGATGCAATTGGCAGTGGTGCTTTTGTGTGGGCAGGACCCTTCCCTTCTGAGCCTGCTTCATAAATGTTAGGCATTAGGACTCATGTTATTACCTCAGCTGAAGGAACAGATAGAAAAATCCTTGGGTGTGGGTGGGGAGAACTAATAAAATGTAGCTGTGTGGTCTTGGAAGAGGGAGATGAGAAAGGGTAAGGGAGGCAGACAACATGAACCATTAACTAGACTAGCAAGCATAACATTCCTTGATGCTGATTACCTGAGCCTTTCTTGCAACAAGCTGTTCATGTAAGACAAAAAAGTTTAGGCCACCAAGAATGTGCTTTAAATATAATTTTTAATACTAGTGTACTTAGCCTTAATGGTCATTGCTTTTAAACAGGTCACACATGCTGCACACGCATACCACACATACACACAGAGACACATACTCAGGCATAAGTGCCCATGTGTGAGCACCCAGTGAATGATTTCTCCAAGGCAATGTCTTTCAGCATGTTTTAAAAATCCATTATAATCTCCCATAAAGCACCATTGCCATAGCAACTTGAAAACCATTGGTATTCAAAAGTAAAACAACCTAATTTTGCTATCCTGGCTATTGATCATTTTATTGTACCATCACATGGATTTTATTAGGTGCACTCATTTTTTATTTGGCTCATGTTGAGGGAGGTAAGACCTTGGATGGAAACGTTGAGGAACAGGTACCAATTTTGCACGCATTCAGAGAGGCGGATTTTCATGTTGTCCATTTGTGTTCATTGTTCTCTTTTTTACATTTGCCCAACGTACCTTCAACCTATGTGCTCACAATGTAGGCAAGCTGGATGCTGCTGTGGCCAGCAGGAACGGCAGGAGCCCTTTCCCCTGTCCTCTTCACTGCAGCCTCACACATTTCAGGGAAAGGAACTTGCATTAAATCGAATCTCACACCGAATGTCCTTATCTTTCACCTCCAGGTGCCAAAATCATTCAGGTCCCAGCTCCAAGCACCACTTCCTGCATGGAGCTCTCTGATAAATCAATCTCCCCTTCTGCAGGCATGCTCTCCGCGTTCGAATGCAGCATCTTGAACTGCCATAATGTATTCATTAAAAGCTATATCAACAGAGAGCATCTTCATTGGGCTTTTTCTTCTATTTCCTGTGATCTTGGCTCTCCCTCTTTTCGTGGACACCTCTCAGGTGAAGGAAGAAGAGCAATTTTCACTGACACCACCATGCCAAACCCTCGATTAGGCACTATTGACAGGTTATCGCTCTTAATCTCTGCCAGAGTCTGATGAGCTATGAATTAGATTCACTTATATGAAAAAATTAAAACCTTGAGGGGCTAAGTAAATTGTTTAGAATACAAAATTGAGTCTAAAACATATTTCTGTGACTACATATCTGGGGGGTTGAAAACCCCATTTTTCCTGAGTGTCTTGGGTGAGGAGAGTCTTTGGCCAATAAGTCAAGGGCAGGGGCTCTGCCTGGGGGGAGAGCTTGGGGGATGACGCTCTGCACCCATATGTGCACATGCACACATCCACACATACACCCACATGAGGACACATACACACATGAGCACACGTGCACATACATAAGTCTACAGAGGTAGCTGGCTACATTCTTGGAGAAGGAGGAAGCACAGAGGAGCCTGAAGTCTGCTGGGGTTGCTAAAATTGTGCCCTGTGTAAGAGAATCCTCTCCATGCTCACTCTATAAAATATTCCTACGGAGTCTGCAAAGAAAACCCACAGATTGCTCAGATGAATGAGATTTATTATAAAAAGCATGGCTCCCTGAGTGGTTGGCAGGGGGCCATGACGAAGCAGTGGGGTGTTGCATAGGCTGCTGGCTGATGGCACGGACATCACAGGTTCTCTCTCCGCACTGCGCAAGTGCTTCCTCAGGTCTCCCATTGCGTTTGGGGGATCTGTAGGAGCAAAGAAGCATCAAGACACCTCAGCCAGGTGTGTTGAGTGTGCTATGATGGTGCTTAATTCAGAGAATTCACAGCTTCTAATGCAGTCGCCTACTCAAAAATCTATCTTTGGGGGAAAGAAGAACATTTCTCAGAATTCCAATGAGAACCTGTATCCTGGCCAACAAGTTCACTCGTAATCTGTGTTTCTTGCCCATTGGACTCCTGGGGATTTTGTGGGTGTATGGTTCTCCCAGTGTTTTAGACAGATTTCTTCCAAATTGCTCCATTTTCTCTAACAGGCCACAACATTACTGTGATGAATTTGGCTGTAATTGAGTTTTAATGCAAGACTGACATTTGTCTTTGACTTTGGCAGGAAACTGGCCCCTTTGTCATCATTATCTCCAGCCAGCCAGCTGTAGCCATGGTGCCAGACACTGCACAAATGACAGTCTGCCTAACCAGACTAGACATGTGCGTGTGCGTGTGCATGTGTGTGCATGTGCGTGTGTGTGTGTGTGTGTGTGTGTGTGTGTGTATGGTCTAGGGCTGAGGGGCAGCAAGGGATGGGACAAGGAGAGGGGAGGAGAAAGAGGCCTTTTTGCACAAAGTTGATCCAGTGGTCGCGAGGAAACAGTCAATAGATGACAACCCCAACTTGAATGGAGAGTGGCACTGCTTGATGGTCGCCAAATAGTTTATATTAATTGGTTTGGGAAGGAGTATGCCTGGATCACATTGAACCAATTTCACACCGTTTGTCCTAAGGGAAACTAATCACATATTTAAAAATAAAATATGGTGATATTTCATTAGGTATATCAATGTATGCATTCATCAGCTTGAATATGTGTTATTACCAAGTACACCAGAAAAATGAACACAAGTAATGAATATGCCACCTACAATAGAAAAAGTATATACAGGTTAAAAACAAATATATGAAACTTCCACTGTCAAACTTTTGGAGACTGGTGAATTAAATGAAACAATATTTATATAATGAAATGTTAATTATTTATTAAACTCACATTTTCAGAGAATTTTAGTGTCATAATTTTATGATCTTATCTAATAAAAGGGAAACATGGTAATTGGAGTACAGCCGCTACCCTTCCCATTGGCTAATCAACGAGATATGCAAATTAACTGCCAGCCAAGATGGCAGCCGGCAGCCAGGCAGCTTGAAACTAACATGAGGCTTGCTTGCTTCAGTGACGGAGGACTGCAATGTTCCCCGCCTGCCTTGCCAGCCTCTGAGCCTGCAGTTTCAAACATTGTAACAAATATAGATGCTAAAGAAAACACCCCAGAAACCAGCTTTCAGAGAGCTGGGATCTCAGAGCTGGAGTTGATACAGAGCTTCGATTAGAACCGAAAACAAACCAGAAACCTACTTTCAGCAGCTGAGGCCTAAGAGCTGGAGCCTCAGAGCTAAAGCTGGCCCAGAATAAAAAAAAAAGGAAAAAAGGAGCAGTTGGGAGCTTC
>NW_006284838.1:498531-518311 GCF_000327345.1 Myotis davidii | reverse complement strand
GCGCCGCAACCACCCCATCAACCCTGCCTTGAGTGTGACAGGGGGCTGTGCCCCAACCCCCCAATCGGCCCTACCCTGAGCGTGACTGGGCGTGGCATCACAACCTCCCGATTGCCCTGCTCTGTGCATGACAGGGGGTGGCGCCCCAATTCCCCAATCGGCCCTACGCTGAGCCCAACCAGGGTGCTGCACCTAGGGATTAGGCCTGCCCTCTGCCACCCGGGAGCAGGCCTAAGCCAGCAGGTCGTTATCTCCCAAGGGGTCCCAGACTGCGAGAGGGCACAGGCCGGGCTGACGGACCCTCTCCTCCCCCCAAGTGCACAAATTTTTGTGCACCGGGCCTCTAGTTATAATAGAGCATGGGGCAAAAGTATGTTTACAGTTGTTTGTATAGCACTGTGCATAATTTTAATAACATTTCCCTCCAAAAAAAAGAGAAAATGAGTGATTTCTATTTTGTTAAATTTATTTACTATGATTTATAAATGTATGCTAGATTTCATAAATTTCCACCGTAATAAAGGTATAATCTTTTATTTTTATTTTAAAAATGTTATTATATTTATTGGGGTGACATTGGTTAGTAGGGTTTATAGGTGTCACGTGTACATTTCTATGATACATGTTCTGTATATTGCATGTGTGCCTACCACCCAAAGTCAAAACATCTCCCGTCACCATATATTAGGCCCATTCCACCTCCTACCCCCCTCCCCAACCCTTTCCCACTGGTAATCACCATACTGTTGCCGTATCTATGAGTTTCAGTTTTATATCCCACATTTGAGTAAAATCATATGGCTCTTAGCTTTTTCTTGTTGACTTATTTCACTTAGCATAATATGCTCAAGGTCCACCCATTTGTCGCAAATGGAAAAGTGTTGTCTTTTCTTACGGCTGGATAGTATTCCATAGTATGTATGTACCACATCTTCTTTATCCAATCCTCTATGGAAGGACACTTTGGCTGTTTCCATGTCTTGACCACTGTGAATTATGTTGCAATGATCATAGGGGTGCATGCATCTTTGGGAACACATGTTTTTTAGATTTGGGGTAGATAGATACACAGGAGAGGGATTGCTGGGCCATATGGTAACTCTATTCTTAATTTTTTGAGGAAGTGAAAGACTATTTTCCATAGTGGTTATACCAGTTTACATTCCCACCAGCAGTGAATGAGGGTTCCCTTCTGTCTTGTTGCTAATAGCAATTCTAATAGGTGTGAGGTGGTATCTCATTGTAGTTTTGACTTGCATTTCTGTAATAGCTAGTGAAGTTGAACATCTCATATATCTGATGAACGTTCACATGTCTTCTTGGGAGAGGTGTCTGTTCAGGTCTTTTACCCGTTTTTTTCATTGGATTGGTTGCTTGCTTGATGTTGAGTATTATGAATACTGTATATATTTTGGATGTTAAACCTTTTTAGTAGCTGTTGTTTGCAAATATCTCCCACTTAGTCTGTTGCCTTTTTGTTTTGTTGTTGGTTTCGTTGCTGTGCAGAAGTTTTTTATTTGATATAGTCCCATACGTTAATTTTTTCCTTTATTTCCCTTGCTTTTGGGGTCAAATTCATAAAATGTTCTCAATGACTAAGGACCATAAGTTCAGTACCGACACTTTCTTCAATGTAACTTATTGTTTCAGATATCATATTTACTAGTGGGTATTTGAGCTATTTTAAATTAATTTTTGTTCGTGGGGACAAACTGTAATCTAGTTTCATTCTTTTGAATGTGGCTTTCCAAATCTCTCAGTACCATTTATTGAAGGGGCTTTTTTCTCTCCATCGTGTGTTTTTGGCTTGTCTGTCAAAAATTATCTGCCCATATACATGTGGTTTTATTTCTGAGCTCTCAATTCTGTTCCATTGGTCTGTGTGTCTGTTCTGCCAGTAACATGTTGTTTAAATTATCATAACTGTGTAGTGTAATTTGAAGTTAGGTAGTGTGATAGCTCAGGCTTTATTTTTCCCCCTCAGGATTGCTTTGGCTACTCGGGGTCTTTTGACCCCAAATGACATTGGAGTTTGAAAATGATTGCATTAAATATGTATATTGCTTTGGGTAATATGGCCATTTTGACTATGTTAATTCTTCCAATCCATGAATATGAAATATATTTCCATGTTGTGTCTTTTTTTAAATTTTTTTAAATATATTTTATTGATTTTTTACAGAGAGGAAGGGAGAGAGATAGAGAGTCGGAAACATTGATGAGAGAGAAACATCGACCAGCTGCCTCCTGCACACCTCCCACTGGGGATGTGCCCGCAACCCAGGCACATGCCCCTGACCGGAATCGAAGCCGGGACCCTCCAGTCCGCAGGCCGACGCTCTATCCACTGAGCCAAACCGGTTTCGGCCATGTTGTGTCTTTTTAACTCTATTTTAGTAATGCTTTATAGTTTTAGTATATATTCCTAGCCATTTTATTATTTTGGTTCCACTTGGAAAATTAATTATTTTTTTTGTTTTTGAAATTTCATTTTAGTGTATGAGAAAGAAGTGGATTTTCATGCATTGATGTTGTTTCCTGCAACTTTACTGTATTTGTCTGTTGTTTCTGAGAGTTTTTGATGGTCTTCAGGGTTTTCTATGTACAGAATAATGGCACCTACAAAATGTGACATTTATATTTCTTGATTCCCAGCATCCAAGCATTCCATTTCTTTCTCTTGCCTTACTGCTCTAGCTAAGAGTTCCAGAATTTTAAGAGTGCTGAGAGTGGACATCTTTATCTTGTTCCTGATTTTAGAAGAAAAGCTTTCAATTTTTCATTATTGAGTGTGATACTGGCTGAGGTTTTGTCAAATATGGCTTTTATTATGTTGAGATAATTTCCTTCTGTATCCATTTTATTAAGTATTTTAATTATATATGGATGCTGTATCTTATAAAATGTTTTTTAAGTATCTATTGTTAAGATGACATGATTTTTTTTTAAAATATATTTTATTGAATTTTTACAGAGAGGAAGGGAGAGAGATAGAGAGTTAGAAACATCGATGAGAGAGAAACATCGATCAGCTGCCTCTTGCACATCTCCCACTGGGGACGTGCCCGCAACCCAGGTACATGCCCTTGACCGGAATCGAACCTGGGACTCCTCAGTCCGCAGGCCGACGCTCTATCCACTGAGCCAAACCGGTTTCGGCAAGATGACATGATTTTTATCGTTTATTTTCTCAATGTGGTAAATTACATTGATTTGCATATGTTGAGCTATCTTTGTATCCCTGGAATGAACCCTACTTGATTGTGATCATACTATTTTTTAATGTATTGTTGTATTTGATTTGCTAGTATTTTGTTTAGATTTTTTTTACATCTGCATTCATCAGATATACTGGTTTTTAGTGTTCATTTTTGTGTGTGTTATCCTTGCCATGTGTTGGTATCATGGTTATGTTGGCCTCATAAAATGTGTTAGGAAGCATTAGCTTTTCTTCAATTTTTTAAAGAGTTTGACAAAAGGTTTCAAATCTTCTTTGAATGTTTAATAGAACTCATGTTGATCATTCTACTTAGATTTTTCCAATTTTTCATGACTCAGTCTAGGAAGGTTATATATTTCTAGGAACTTATCATTTCTTCTAGTATATTGAAATTGATGGCACATAGTCTTTCATAGTATTCTAATACAGTCCTTTGTATATATCTGATGCCTGTGGTGACTTCTCCTCTTTCATTTCTGATTTTATTTATATGGGTCTTTTTTTTTTCTTAGTGAGTCTACCCAGATAGACTCTTTTTGTATTATTTTTTTTGTATACTCTTTTTGTTCTCTATTTCATTCAATCCTGCTCTTCCTTTCTTCTGCCGACTTGGGTTAATTTTGTTTTCCTTTTTTTAGTTCTTTAAGATGTAATGTTGGGTTGTTTACTTGGGATTTCTTTTGTTTCTTGAGATAGGACTGTATTGATATAAACTTCTCTCTTATTATTGCTTTCACTGCATCCTAGAAGTTTTGATATATCATGGTGTCATTCTCATTTGTCTCTATATAACTTTTGATCTCACCTTTTATTCTTTCTTTGACCCAGTCACTTTTTTAGTAATGTGTTGTTAAATCACGTATTTGTGGGTTTCTTTTTTTTATTTTTGCAGTTGATTTCTAATTTCAAGACATGTGGTCAGAGAATATGCTTGATATAATTTCAATCTTCTTGAATATATTCAGGCTAGTTTTGTGACCCAGCATATGGTCTGTCCTTGATAATGTTTCATATGTGCTGGAGAAGAGTATATAATCTGATGTTCTGGGATGAAAGGCTCTAAAATGTCAATTATGTTATTTTTGGTGTAATATGTCATTTAAGGCCAATATTTCTTTATTAATTTCTGTTTAGATGATTTATCTAGAGCTGCCAATGATCTATTAAGGCCCACATCTATGATTGTCTTTTGGTATGTTTTCCACTTTAGTTCTGTGAGTGATTGCTGCATGAATTTCTGTGCTCCCTAATTGGGTACATATATAGTAAGAAGTGCTATGTCTTCTTGATGTAGTGTTTCCTTTATCATTATACAATAGCCATCTTTGTTATCTACTTAACTTTTTTATCTTAAAATCTATTTCATAAGATATAATAATGGCTACCCTGCTTTTCTGTGGATGTTATTTGCTTGAAGAATCATTTCCACTTTTTTACTTTAAATCTACCTTTGTCTTTGCAGCCTAGTTATGGCCCCTGAAGATGGCATGTCATTGGGTTTTGTTTTTTGTCTAATCTGCTACTCTGTGTCTCTTTATTGGTCAGTTCAACCCATTAACATTTTGGGTATTTATTGATACATGAGCATTTTCTATAGCCATTTTTTTCGTTTGTTTTCTGGTAGCTCTGTGTCTGCATTAGTTCTTTTCCTTTATATTTCTGTCTGTTGTTTTTGTTTGGTGATATTCCATACAACTTCCCCCTGTTTCCTCATTTTTAAAGCTATGTGTCTCAATTTGGGGGCTTTGTTCGTAATCACCATTAGCTTTATGAGAAAGAAAGTTTCATAAATACAGTAATTTATATTTCTTTTGAATGCATCCGTTCTAAATGCTCCATTGCAAACGCATCTGATCTCAATGCTCTTTTTATCTGTTTGTTGTCAAAAATTGTCCCTATTTATGCTGTGAGTTTGGTGGTGATCTTACTTGTAGATTTGTGCCCTTTTTTCCCTTTGTTTCAGGTAGAATAAGCTCTTTGATTATTTCCTGCAGTGGCGTTCTTCTGGTAATAGATTCCCTCAGCTTCTGTATGTCTGGAAAAGTCTCTATTCCTTCTTCATAGTTAAAAGATAACTTTACTAGATATATTATTCTTGGCTGGTAATTTGTCACTTTCAGTAGTTTAAATATTTGGATCCACTGTCTTCCGGCTTGTAGAGTTTCTGCTGAGGAGTCTGATGATAACCTGATGGGCTTTCCTTTACAGGTCACTTCCTGATTTCCCTGGCTGTGTGGTAATTTTTCTTTGTCATTGATTTTGACATTTTTAATATAATATGCTTTGGAGGGCCTTTTCGGATTGTAGTAACTAGGTGTTCTGTTTGCTTCCTGTATCGAAGGATCTAGCTCTTTCCATGGGTTTGGGAAGTTCTCAACCACTATTTGCTTGAATAGGTTTGCCATTCCTTTCTCACTCTTCTTCTTCTTCTTCCGGTATGCATATTATTCTTATATTCCTTTTTCTGAATGAATCAGATAGTTTTCATAAAGCTCATTCATTTTTTATACTCAGTTCTTTCTCTTCTTCTCTCTGTATTATTTCTAGATTTCTATCTTCAATATCTCTGATCCTTTCCTCCATTTTGGTTTACTCTATTTCCTATGTCAGAAGTTCATTCCTGATCTCTTATATTGAATTATTCATCAACAGGATTTATATTTGGTTTCTTTTCTTTATGTTTCAATCTCTTTGGCAAAGTACTCATTTTGTTCATTAATTTGTTTTCTGAGTGCATTAAATTGCCTGTCTGTCCTTTCTCACAACTCATTGAGTGTTTGTAGAATTGCATTCCTGAACTCACTGTCATTTATCTCACATATTTCCATGTGTTCTTTCTAGATATTTTTCTTTCTGAGCTGTCTTGCTACATTGGTTATTCATGGTATTTGATAGGTTTGTTCAAAGTTTAGGCATCTTCTGTAAGTATTGGTGGCATTTCTCTAGCAGATTACTAGAAAAAGGTTTTTGTATTATTTTCCAGTAGGTGGCACTGAACCTGACCTTTTTAGCTCTGTGAAGTCTCAAAACTGACCTTGGCTGTCCTCAGAATAGCCACAATGCTTGGCGGTGAGGTGGGGTTTGTTTTATCCTTTCAGTAATGGTGACCTCAGACATCGATAAAGTCCCTCTCCATGTGCCCCAAACAAGGATCAGTCACAGAGTACCGTTTTGCTTGGGGGAAATAGTGATTCTGTAGTAATAATTCTTGAGTTTGCAGATAATGTGCTCTATAACTGAACACTAAGGGCAATGGTAGATGAGTTTAGGGATTCTATGGGTTGTTAGGCTCTATGGCTTCCTTTCTTTGTTTGGAATGCCAGCCATTCTGCAGAAGTACCCACCAGTCTCTCCACTTCTCCCAGCTGAAGGAAACACCTCCCTTCTCCAGCCTGAGTCGGCCATGAGCTCCTGGCTGGGCTGTGTTCATGGCCAGTCTGAGCTCCCCTCCCTTCTCTTCCCCCTAGTTTGTCTCTGTTTGCCCAACTTTAGATGTTTCAATGTGTAGATCTCTCAGGCATGCCTGTGTGTTGAGCAGGGAATCCCTTGTTGAGTTTTAGCTGTTCAACTTGTTGAAATTTCAGAGGGAGAGAACAAGGAGATCTCTCACACCGCCATTCTTCTGAAGTCACTCTTATAATCATTTATAATTTAAAAAACTGCTTAAAAAATCTATTGTAAATCAAAAAATAGGTAAAGTTATGGGTATTAAAATGAAAGAGTCAATTTATTTAATCTACACAACTGAGCCCAATTATTATTAGTATTATTTTAATTTAGATGTTATTATGTCTTTAATGTTTAGGAACTCCACTAATGTAAATTAAAGAAATCAGAGCTTAATATTTAAGGAAAAATGTAATGTCTGCTCCAGAAATTTTACAAACCTGTGTCGTTCATTACATGAATTGCAAGGGGCAGCTGCCATTTCTAGGGCTCAAGGGGATGGATTAGATGTTTCATCCCCTTGAATCCTTGAGCAAGGAGAACTGGAAAGGAAAGGTGAGTATGTGACTCAACAAAAAACTAAGACTCTGAAACATACTCTGCAACAAGATTTCTCCTGACCGTTTTTTCTGAGGGACCATGGAAACTACCCAAGTAACAGCAGTTGGTATTTGTACATGCAAAGTGGCGCTCCTTGCACATCCTTAAAAAGAAAGCAACTGTGGAAAAACGTGAAATTCCGACATCATCCAGTCTTGCCTATGTCCTGGGGTTTCCTTATTGGTCTGTCTGTGATTACTCACCCCTCCTTCCTTTCTTGAACTCCCAACATTCATATGTTGAAGTCTGAAACCCCAGTACTTCGGAATGTGGCTGTGTTAGGAAAGAGGGCCCTTAAAGAGGCAGTTAAGGTAAAATGAGTTCATTAAGGTGAACCCTAGTCTGATATGACTGGTGCCCCATCAGAACTGGAGATAAGGACATAGGCGCACACAGAGGGGAGACCCTGTGAAGACACAGGGAGAAGATACCATCTGTGGCCAAGCAGAGAGGCCTTGGAAGAAACCAGTTTTGCCAATGCCTTAATCTTGGAACACTGGCTTACTGGACAATGAGAAAATAAAGTTTTTGTTTAAGCCTCCCAGCCTGTGCTAGTTTGTTTTGTCAGCCCGAGAAAACTGATACAACTAGCAAGACGTCCTACTCACTGCCTTACAAGAATAAGAAACACTAGCCTTTACCCTTTTCTCTAAGGGTCTCTGACTGGCCCCTGTTTCCTACAGGTTAATAATTGTCCTTGTGCTTCTTGCAATCAGCAATATCTAGGACATTATATATCTACTATTTAATATTCATAACATCTCAATGAGACGGGGATGTTTAATTTCATTGTAGAGCAGCTGAGCGTAATGCAATTGCTCAGTGTCACTGAGAAGTAGTGCCCTAGTGTTGAGGTGACAATTCCATTTCAGTCTTTATTATTCCAACTGTAAGTTGGGTCATTAGGAGTCTTGAAGGGTTTGGAACTGTAGGATTTTGCAAATTAATGAACTACCACTTCAAGGTTTCCCTATTGCTCTACTTACAGACTTATGGATCAGGATAAAGTTGGGCCTGCTGGAAGTTTATGTCAAGGATGGTGGTGAGAAATGGGTCAGGGACCTGTCACCTATTCCCCAAGAACACTCAGTATGGATGTCTTGGAGGTGAACAGACCTGGGGGAGATGCCAGCTCTGACAACTGACCAGCTCTGTTATCTGGCACAGTTTCTCTGAGGCTCAGTCTTTCCCTTTAAAATGAGGATAATAACTATTTTATGGAGGTGTGATGAATAAATGACTGCTGCATATGAAACAGCAGAGTGGCTGATGCAGAGTAAATAGTATTTGTCTATTAGTATCATCTCAGATTACACAGAGACGGTTATTCTTCCAAAAGGCAGAGATCTCACTAAAAAGCCATTAACACTTTCTCACTGACTATAAAATAAAATTGATCTGATTAACTTGAAAGAGTTTAGACTGGGTGAGGTGATAAAAAATCTCATTTACTCTTCATGGAAAAACGAAGATGAAGCTATTCTTATTAGCTCCCTTTCAGAGATGATGGAACTGAAGCTTAGTTAATTCCCAAGGTCATATAGCTGCGAGAGAGTACAGCAAGGTGGCAAGCTCAGGCATGTCTGACACCAGCTTCCACATTTTTTCACAGGTCCTGCAGCCAAAGACTGACTCAAGTCTGTTAACTCCCAGCGCGTCCATATGTCTGTCTTGTTTTCTCAGAGCGCGAGCCAGGGTAGGTGAAGTAGAACTAAGTATTAGCCATAATTTGCCAGGCTCCATCTTCCTGCCTCAAGCCACATGTCACTACACGGTGGGAGTAGGGAACACAGAATTTTCCAGTTCCTCTTTCCACCTGGGTCAGCAGATGGCCCCAAATGGCTTTGGCTGAGAAACATTTGAACATATTTAACATCTTTTCAGAGTCTGCCCTGTAAATAGATAGAATTATATATTGTCTCTCTCATTTTCTTGTACAAAAGTATAATTCACATCTTAAAAGCTAGTAAGGACCTAAGACATTAGCTGTGTTATTTGCCATAAAGGCAACACCATTTCTATTCAGTGATGATTTCTCCTCTCTGGTTGGAAAATTGGCTTTCTTGAGACAAGACATTTAATTCCTTTGAAAATCACAGCAGCATGTCCCTTGGTGGGGAGGGGAGATTAATTTCTTTGACTTTGTGAAAGAGATACAGAATGTATAAATGGAATTAATAAAAATTACTTACCCAAGTTAGATATCCTGTGCTTTCCATTACCGCAATCCCCTTTTCTATTGATGTTAAAATTCTATAATGAAAAATTATGCATCTAGTCCTTGTTTCTACACCCTGATCTCTCCCAGGACTTTCTTTAATCTTTGGGATTCCCAATTTTACTTCACTAAAAAGAGCAATTTGCCCAGGGTACCCCTAATTATGGTAATAATCTGCTCTGGATTTCAGACATCCAATTACTGATATTTCTCTTTATGTTCCTTCAGCAAGCAAAGGACATGAAAAGCCAACACATACGGGATCCCCACTTTTAAACTTCGGGAGTGATGCTTAGCATTCTGGAATTCAGTGTTAGCCCTGGACTGCCCAAACTGGTCCCTCAGCCCAGGCTCCTTCTCCAGCCCTTCATGGAAGGTCTTGCTTCTGTGCATTATCACCCGTGGGGGTCTGCTGAGCCAGCCCCTCCCAAATCAGCTTAGTCCATCTGTCTCCCCTCCAGTGTGGACTCTCAACCGCATTTGGTCCCTTCCTCGCACTCAGGAATTTCAGAATTTCATTTGCTTCTCTTTCATCCACCCTTCCCATACACTTTATCATCTTCTTTGTGCCAGGCATTGTGTTTGGTGCCAGGAATAGACACAGGGCTCAACGACGTAGACAGAGATCTTATTCTCAGCCAGCTCCTGCTGCAGCCATAGAGAGATGGAAAGGCCTGGCCCTCTTGCAGAGCAGGAAGGAACGGGGAAGAAGCAGAAAGGAGAAAAGGTAAAAACTTTCCTCCTAAAATAGACAAAGGACTTTAAAAAAATTATGAAAATTATATTTAAGCATATAGTCTCTGCTCAGTGTTTTGGGATATATTTTCATCATGTGCATAACATAGGATCAATACCTCCAGCCAAAGCAACTCACACCATAGCCCTGGTCTGGACTATTGTGTTTATTTCCCCAATAATTACATATGATCCTTTCTTCAGAGACAGTGGGGGCAGGGAAAGTACCCCCAAAAGGCTTCCTGCAGCCATGTCAAAATTTCCACGCTCCAGCTTGGCCGCTCCTGACTACTCCATCGGGACTCCCTGTTAGGCACTGAGCTACCATGGGCTTTCCGACAGAAAGACCTGGCTGTTACTCCTCACTGCACCTCTTTAATGAACACCTCCATGCTTTAATTTCTTCACATTAAACGCGTATGTGGAGAAGGTATATACTTTACAGTACTGTTGTAAAATTTAAATGATATAATGTATGTAAAAATCTTTGAGAAGTTAATATATATGAATATTATTTCTATATAGTCTGACTTTCAAAAAGTCAAAATCTGTGTATTTTCTTAACAGGAAAAATCACCTGCTTTTCAAAATTTGCTATTTTCTTGACTTGCTATCCAGCTCATGTTTGAAGCCTTGAGATTGATGTTTGAGATAGAAACTCTCTGTTTCTCTGTCTCATCCTAGTTACTAGCAGATTTCCCCTCCCTTCTTTTTTTTTATTATTATTTTTTCCCTTAACTGTTCTCATTTTCCCTCGTGGAAAATCTGGTAACCCCCCCTTTAATCATGGCAATTAAGTCCCAGTAAAATATTTCTATGTTTGGAATGCAGAGTAACCTCATATTCTTTATGCAAGTGAGAGTATAAATTACAGTCTAAAATATTCATTAATTAAAAAGTCATTGTATCAATTTTTAAAAGTCAATGTTTTTAACAACTTTTTATTCCAGGAAATTATAAGCTCATATATATGAAGCATTTATTACAAATTTAATTTTCAAATAACCATAACACATCAATTTGACACTTTTTATTTTTCATAAGCGGTAAATATAATAGAATGCATAATAAATTCACAGAATGTTAAACCCAACTTGGTACTTCGGAACCACAAACCCTTCATTAAATTCAAGAAAGGACAATATCTACATTTAATCATTCATTGTCTGAGTCTGAATATGTATCAAGGAATTCCTAGACCAGTGAGTTTCAAAGGACCCTAAAGCTCTTTCTATTCTGGACAGATGGGAAGTGGTGCTTATGCGCGTTTGTGCGCCTGCCCCACTCTGGATCCGTGGTCGGCAAACTGCGGCTTGCGAGCCACATGCGGCTCTTTGGCCCCTTGAGTGTGGCTCTTCCTAAGCCTTAGGAGTACCTTAATTAAGTTAATAACAATGTACCTACCTACATAGTTTAAGTTTAAAAAATTTGGCTCTCAAAAGAAATTTCAATCGTTGTACTGTTGATATTTGGCTCTGGTGACTAATGAGTTTGCCGACCACTGCTCTGGACCTTTTACCATCGTTCCAGACATCCCATTGTTTCTCTTCATGCTCCTTCAGTGGGCAAAGAAGACCATGAAAAGCCAATGCTTACGGGATCCCTACTTTTGAACTTTGGGAGTGATGCTTAAGCATTCTGGAATTCAGTGTTAACCCTGGATTTCCCACACTGGTTTCTCAGAGCATGGCCTCCTGTAGTCCTCTAGCAACCTTGTCCTAAAGGTGTTAATGTACCCACTTAGGATAAGGAGTACATGGTCCTCAAAGTGAACATTCTCTCTCATTACTAGTAAATGGCAGAAAGAGGTTCGTATGCTAACTATCCGGTGACCAAGTTGGTTTTTGTGAGTCTAACCAGTATGCCCTTCATAGAAATGCAGAAAAATGAGTGTTTAAAATGCTTTCTGTAAAGCATGACACTGCATCCTTGGAAGCAAGCATTTAGTATGAGGCAGTCCTTAATGCAGGGCCCAGCTCTGCTTGGGCACTTTAGGGACAGAGTACTTCAATTTCCTTCCTTGTTTTCCATCTGCCTGGTGTTTGCAAAGCAGAACTGATATAAATGGAAGAGTTCTGGGCCGTTCAATTAGATTTCCTGCACCACTGGCCCGACCATTTCTCCTTGGTCTTATCTGAGTTGGTGGCAGATGTGTAGCATGTCCAAAGGCATTTCCAAATTAAGAAGGGACACATATTGAATGTTGGTTAATAGGGTCATGATATGTAAAATTGTGAAATGGAAGTCACTGTAAGAGCAACTCTGATGCAAAAGGGACAGTGCAAATGCGCATTTCAAATGTTCTTATTGTGATATGTTTGGGCCCAGAAGACAAGAATGACAGAGAAACTATAGTTTGTCAAACATACAGTGAAAATGATGGTCTTCCTGCTACATGATAAACACCATGGTTAGGCTGATTGGATTAGATTCTGCCTTTTGCCATTCACTGGGCTTTTTCTTACCATCCCAACTTGATAATAGAGCTGAGTCTGATGATTGTGGAGAAGGAGCCACTGGTGTTACTGAGGCTGATGCGTTATCATTCAGTGAGCCTTACCATCATTGGTTGACTTCATGAATCAGCTAATAGAAAAAGAGATCCTTGCAAATTATAGAGAATTAATATTTATCAATTGATTAGATATTTGGGGGGTATCAGGGAGAGCGTTTTATTTTATTTTTTTAATTTATTGAATTGATTGAGGTGACATTGGTTAAGCCTATATAATTAAAGCCTAATATGCTAAGTGTCCAGTCATCTGGTCGGCTGTTCAACCAATCAAAGCGTAATATACTAATGATATGCTAAGGCCACTCAACCACTCGTTATGACATGCACTGACCACCAGGGGGCAGATGCTCCAACCAGTAAGTTAGCTTGCTGCTGGGGTCCTGCCGATCTGGATTGAGTGAGATGGGCCAGACACACCCTGAGCCCTCCCACGGTCCCTCCCTGGCTGGCCAACCTC
The DNA here is from genome assembly GCF_000327345.1 of Myotis davidii. NCBI lineage: Eukaryota > Metazoa > Chordata > Mammalia > Chiroptera > Vespertilionidae > Myotis > Myotis davidii. The sequence goes on along the minus strand of NW_006284838.1, from coordinate 505,119 downwards.
CTGCATCCCTCCCCGGCCCCAATTGTGCACCGGTGGGGTCCCTCAGACTGGCCTGTACCCTCTCACAATCTGGGACCCTTCAGGGGATGTCAGAGAGCCGGTTTCGGCCTGATCCCACAGGCCAGGCTGAGGGACCCCACTGGCACACAAATTTATGCACCAGGCTTCTAGTACAATTATGTAAGTTTCAGGTGTGCGATTCTCTAATACATCATCTGTATATTGCACTGTGTGTTCACCACCCCAAGTGACGATATTGTTGACAGACTTTCGCAGTGTTCTGTTTGAGGTTATTCAGTGCCCCTGTGGATAATATACTCAGGGCATGAACCCTACACATGATGGACATCTGAATGTGCCGTGGTGAAGGATAGAATCCAGGACAGGTGTCCTTACTGACCAAAAAGGTTGTTTTGGAAGCTGATTGATGGTCTGACCTCCTGAAATCACCCACAGTCTCCATCATTGTCAGGGGTGCGTGCAAAAAGCAGGCCTGGCAGACATCTGGTCCTGCCCAAAAAATCCATTGAGGCATTTGGTTCATGTCAAAATATCCTTAAATTTGGTCTTGTCAAAAACATTCATACTTAGAAAGCTTCCCTGGGTCAAATACCCCTTAACATTGTTGATACTTTTGGTTTACAGGATTAATGCACTAAAATGCTCTCATTTGTTATTGCTTTAGGAACTGTGCTGAATAGATTGCCAATAACCTTTCCTGCCTGGGTAGCCTAACTGGTAACAGCTTATGTCAAGGACCAAATATCAGGGACATTTTGACATGGACCACATGTCTCCGTGAAGGTTTTGGACAGGACACAATGTCTGCTAATCAAGGCAGGAATAAGGAACTATCTCCATGCATATGGGTCCTTTAGAAAACTCTTTTTGCTGTAATTGGGAATTAACTTGAGCAAAGAACATTAACTTTAGATTAAAAGAGTTGTATGAGATATTATAAATAATTTCATCCAATGCTCGAGTCACATCTCCACCCACCCCACGCAGGATAACATTTATTCCCAAAATATTGATTTTTACATCATCCAATTGACTTGACATCATCCCATTCCTGACTTGAGAGAGTGAAGAGAAAAGGCCTTCCCAGTCTCATTGCTTGAGACATCTTTTCTGCCCGGTTCTGCCAGGACTGGGAAGTTCTCTATCAGACTCGAGGTTGGCCCACTGATGTCAGCTGTACCAGCTTCTTGGCATATTTCATTCCATATATTATTTGTTTGTTTGTTTTTTTACCAGGAAACTTGAGAAAGACAGAAGACAATTTATAGACTGATTTAGTTACTCTTTAGTCATACTGCTTTTCATTGTAGTTTAAATAGGTCTACTGTGGTTATTTTTTATTATTTAAAAAAACCTTTTAAAATATTTTTATTGATTTCAGAGAGGAAGGGGAGGAAAAGAGAGATTGAAACATCAATAATGAGAGAGAATCATCAATTGGCTGCCTCCTGCACACCCCACACTAGGGATTAAGCCTACAAACCAGGCATGTGCCCTGACCAGGAATCGAACTGTAACCTCCTGGTTTATAGGTCAACATCAACCACTGAGCCATGCCCGCCAGGCAACTATGGTTATATTTTAATACAACTGCTCCTGACAAAAGTTCTGGCTGGTTTTGGAAAGATGAATAAAATAAAAATGAGGAGCCCCGGTAGTCCTTTTTGACTCTGCCAGGAGCCAGGCTTTGCCTCCAGCGGTGCACTCCCAGCATGGTTACCCCCTGCACATGCTCAGTGCAGTCGGCAGGCAGGGCACAGAGGCTGGAGATGCCTGACTTCTCCATTTAAATAAATCATGTTGAGCAAAACACCAGGTATTTGAGCATATCCGTTGCATCCTCCATGCCCAGTAGTAATTTCACAAAATTACTCGGAATCTATTTCGAGGTAAACTTGGCATTTAAATGAGGTGGTTGTAATTAGCATCTTGACTGCATGAAGTTAACAGTGTGAAAAGCAAGGACAGGGGAAAAAATTACACTGGCTCATTTTTGCTGTAGAATAAAAAATAAAATGAATAAAAAGGTAAGACAGTGGAAAAAAAAAACCCACACACAATTTGAAGATGGCATGCAATTTCTTGGATTCAAAATGATAAACTTTATCACATATTCAAATCATTATAAACCAAAAAATCTTTTAAAGTTTCTTTACCAGAACATTCACAAAATTTACCTTTCTCCTCCAGAGAGGCCCACAGTGTCCTGCTCTTGAAATTATTCTAACGTAAGTGCCAAATGCATCCTCACACACATCCCTCTTTCCATTAAAAAATGTGTTAATGTCAAGTTTTATATTTAATTTTTATATGAACTCACCAATTCAGATTAAAGATTAAATTTTATCCATCATTCACACTGAGGTGCAAACCTCACTTCTAGGTTATCTAAGGATGATCTTAGCCCCAATAGGTGGGGCTCCTGTTGGCTTCTCCTCATCCCTGGTGGTGCCACTGCCCAGAGCTAAGAGAAGTTTGGATATTGACTTTCTTGCAGGAAAAGGTTGCTCCACATGCGTTCTGCTTCAAGCTCATGTGTAACATCTTGTTGACTCCTACACACCTCTGGGCGGCGCTCAGAAGTGGTGACCCTGTGCAGAGCAGTGCCGAGTCGCTGTCATTTCAGGAACAGTGAAGGCAATGGGCGTGTGAGTGCCGGGGTGCATCAGTCACCACTGATTGGAACAGCTCCTCTATGGAAGCAGGGTTAGAATTAATTTGTACAAGAAAAACAAGAGAAAGACGGGCTGCCCTCAATACTAAAAACATAAAATGGTCATGGAATGTGCTGGAAAGAGCACAGGACTTTATGTACAACACCTGATCCTGAGCCAGGACCTGCTGCCGCTGCTGCCTTTCCGTTGCCTTTCTTAGCCTCTTTGAAATGTACTTCCTTGCCTGTTAAAGAAGAATAGCAATATCTCTTTTTTTGACATTGGGAAGAATAACAATAATGAAAGATAAAACATTTAGCGTGCCTACAACATGGGGAAGGGGTTCTGGGGATTAGCCTAGGCCATGCAGCCTGTTTCTGGGAATGTTAAGTGGGAAATCAAAATGACAATAAACCTATACAATTGTTTCCAGCCTCGGGACTTTATGAGAAATGCAAAATATGTATAATTTTCCTCATAGTCACATGATTACTGAATTGAGTAAGTTTCCTTGGTGTAGATTTTAGGAAATTGGAGCTGGAAATATAAAAATAAATTGAGTGATGTGTGCATTTTAATGTTACCTTCTGAAAATGATTTCTTAACTTATATGAATGAGTATAATCGTCAAGCACATGGACACGAATCTGGTCAGTGAAAAAGATAGTGTTGCAAGTGTGTAATTTCTTAAATGAAACACTCACCTCTGAGCAGAAGAAACAGGAGAGACATAAATCTTCACCCACAGTAGAACTTTTCACTTTCCATAGCAGCTGCACTGGCAATGGGCTTCCTCATGTGGTAATGAACTACTCCGGGTAAATGCAGGAGTTGGTTCAAGATTAGTTGAGCAATCCCTGGTGGGGATGCTGCAAAGAGCTCCCCCATCCATATCAGGGAATAAGTGGGTATTAAAATTTCCCCTCTATTGTGATTCCATTAAACTGCAGGACTTAAATACAGGGAGTAGTAGAGAGGTGTTTATGGCTGATTATATTTAAAACTGAGGGAATCCTGACAGGAGCCTTGATCATGGAGACAGAAAACAGAATAAAATGCTGTTCTCAGGAATGGCTTTGCCTCCTGGGTCATCTCAAACTAATTTCCTCTTCCAGCGAAGAGAAATGGGGTTTAAGGTTTTTACTAGTATGTCGGGGACCAACGGAAGATGTGCTTTTGTAAGGTTCTGGAGAAATGACATCAAAGGGAACCTACAGAGCAGGAGCCATGGTTCACCCTTTTCACCAGCAAAAAAGTGGAGGGGAGGTAGCTGTCAGCAACCAGCCCTCAGCCCCAGGCAGGGAGTGTGGATTCCTGGGCGGGGCAAAGGCCAGGACTAAGGCTGGGCCTATTCCAGGACATGTCTCAACAAAAGGATTTGAACTTTCAATATCAAATTAACTAGGAATAAGTATAAATAAGAAGCAAATGGGAAGTAAAAAGTCAGAGAAAAGCAAATTAAGAGGTAATTTTAAGGACTACTAACAATATGAAAACCTTCTCAACATAGGATTGTACAGCCAGACCACAGGATGAGACAAGAGAAATTGTTTCCACGTTGCTCTGTTGTGTGTGTGTGTGTGTGTGTGTGTGTGTGTGTGTGTGTGTGTGTTTTCCTAAATAGACTAAGGATAACTCATAAGTCATTTGGACAAAAAAGAAAAGTAGAAAGAGGACATGTCAGTTATAGCCCTCTCACCGGAACAGAGCAACTGTTCATACATGGGCTAGTTGTTGCACGACTTGTCTTCAAAGTAAGAACTTTGAGTTAAAAATGTTTAATGTCAGGTTTTATATTTAATTTTCATATGAACTCACCAATTCAGATTGTTAGTGTTAGTAGCTAGAAAAGGAAAGAGGCAAAGGGAATCAGACATTATTGCTCATAAAGGGCTGGGGACCATGAGCCTGTTTGCTTCACCACAAAGCTACAGCTGCACACACATTCCAGGGGATCACAGCATTGCCCCCACCAAGGATTCATAAGCCTCCCATGCCCTCTGTGGTACCCAGGTTGTTGGGGGAGAGGTGCAGGGAGCAGGGGGAGGTAGGCACATGCACAATAGAAGCACATGGCACAGGGGAAGGTGCTTCAGCACAGAGGCCCGTCAGTCTAACCTGGAAAAGGGATCATTGGTGGAGGATGGAACTATCAGAAGCCCAGAAGCCCTGAAAGCTTGGGAGATTGATTGGTTATTTTGAAAAAGCTCCTGGTTCTTCCCAAGTCCAAGATAATATAATCCTCAGGGATCAAAAAAATGATTCTCTCTCATCATTGATGTTTCTATCTCTCTCCCTCTCCCTTCCTCTCTGAAATCAGTAAAAATGTGTGCGTTTTTTTTAAATGTCATGGCAATGGCTGAAAGAGACCTGGTTGTTTTAACCAGTCAACAAGACACTTGTGATTACAAAGGTTAATAGTAGCAACACTCCCAATTTCCACACCATGTTTAAAAGTGAAATTGATTATTCATTGCACATTACATCTAGATTGGAGACTTAGAATTAGTCTAAAAATGTTTATCTTACTTATAACAATCCTAGAGGCCTGGTGCATAAAATTCATGCAGGGGGGTGGTGGGGGACGGGTGTTCCTCAGCCCAGCCTGCACCCTCTCCAATCTGGGACCCCTTGAGGGATGTTCAATTGCCCTTTTAGGCCCAGTGGGATTGGGCCTAAATGGGCAGTCAGACATTCCTCTCACAATTCAGGACTGCTGGCTCCCAATCACTTGCCTGCCTGCCTGATTGCCCCTAATGGCTTCTACCTGCCAGCTTGATCCCCCTAACCACTCCCCTGCCAGCCTGATTGATGCCTAACTGCTCCCCTGCTGGCCCCCAACTGCCCTCCTTTGCAGGTCTGATCACCCACAACTGCCCTCCCCTGCCAGCCATCTGTGGTGGCCATCTTGTGGTGGCCATCTTGTGTCCACACGGGGGTGGACATCTTGTGTGTTGGAGTGATGGTCAATTTGCATATTACCTCTTTATTATATAGGAGGATGGGTGTTATGAGCCATTTACTTTATAACTTGCAATTCATAATGGGTCCTTGAAATGCTTGCCTTTTAATCACATGAAAGAACACAGTTTCCACTGGCAACAATCAATGGTTATTTTAGCCTGTTAAAAATACAACTGTAATAACTATACATTATTCCTTAACTGTATACACATTATTGTATTTTCCCATCTTCCCGGTGTTGGACAGAGAGGTTTGCTGCCATTATTTTTACCATTGACAAAAACTAGAAAGTGCATTTTTGTTTACAGAGCTATTTTTTATTCCTTAAATTATACTACTAGCAACATAATTATTGGGTACGAATATAATCCAGGTTTTGATGTATAATGTTATGATCAGTTTTCCACTTGTACTCAGATGAGCAAATCCAGTGTGTGCCTGTTTAGTGATTCTCCAAGGCAAGATTTCAGTCGTTACTATGACCTTCCCTTCAGGAGACATTATGGGAATTAGTTACTAATCTGCCTCCTGAGAAAGAGAACACAGGGTACTTTGCAGGAAACTGCTAATTAATCCTCCTGACTCCCTAGTGAGAGTGGGATGCAGGAGCATCACCACCCAAATTCCACAGATTCCGGAGAGATCATTATGATTTCTTCCAAATGTGGCCTCGCTGACTGCTGAGGTTTCCGAGAAGGTCCCGGGCCTCTGCATCTACAATGCCCAGGGTCTCTCTGTGAGCACATCGATGCCCTGGGTTCTAGTCTGGGACTCCACCCTGTGTGTTCTCCAGGCAAAACCTTTTTGTGAATGACTTCCCCACAATAAAGATAATGATGGAACTTACAGAATCAAGACCATGTTTAAAAGTTATGTCTCACTTCCCTTCAGCTTGTGGCTGTGGGCATTTGATGGTGGGCATCACCAGAGGCCTTCAGCGTTCCTTAGC
>NW_006284838.1:492807-497833 GCF_000327345.1 Myotis davidii | reverse complement strand
TGGTTAACAGTTCACACTGATTCCCACCCTGGCTCAGCGTATCCTACTAGATTTTATCTTCTCATACGACAGGACAGCCCCATGCAGCCCTGACAGTGTTCCAGGCTTTTGTTTTAGTGTTTGTTTTTGTTTTGCTGTTGTTGATTTTACTTTTGCTTTGGAAATAATGTCAAATATATTGAATAGATGCAAAAATAAAAACATTTCAAAGTGCCTCCAAGTACTCAGACTCGATCTCAGTTATAGATAACATTTTACTTCATTTACTTTATAATTTGCAATCCATCAGTCAAACAATATATAAATTTGTGTTCCTCATCCATCAGTGTTCCTTATTTGCCTTCCATATTTCAATGTGTGTTTCTTCCCATGTGTTATTAATGTGCATGGTGAAGCATCAAGTTAAAAAACAAAACAAAAAGATATTCCTTGATGAAAAATGGCTTCTTGGTATATATTATGCACTGACACTTCCATTTCAGAGAGCTGGGGGGATGGTTTGCCCGCGTTTAGTTGAAGTGGACACCTGCCGTTACCTGAACGATACGAGATGCTATACAGCCATGCTCTTCCCTTTACCTGAAGTGCTCCTTTCAAACGCTGGTTCACTTAACATCACACTTTCTTTATTGGAAACATTGATGTTTCAAGGATCAGTTCAAATATCCCATTGCTGTAATTATGCAGTGTTGTCATTTTGGGATTTTGCAGAAATGCATTCTCATGCTGGATTTGCCTGGGTGCTACCCGCTCCCGGAGAAGGAGCCTGTCCTGTCTTCTGGGATGGCTCCAGGGCTGAAGAAGCCTTCCTCTGTTGGACACATGCCAGAAGCTCAGATGAAATCGGCTTCTCCTGTACCGAGGCAGGGTCCATGGTCTGTGTTTTGTTGGAGAAAAATGGACCTTGTTGGCTGAGCATAATCATTCCTCAGTGTCTCCAAGCTGTTCCATGCAGATATCACACACACACACACGTGGACTAAACATGGTTACCTTGAAAAACAGACTAGGAATGCATAGTTCTACTTATAGCAATAGGAAATAAAGCTAGCACCCTCACTTTCCCTTCCCTTCTCAAACACTCCCCCCCTGAAGCCATAGTGAAGCAGGACAACTCACATGTCTGTGTCAGAACAGTTCTGGCTGGGGCTGCAGTGGACTGGGGTTAGGTTTCGGAGCACAACTGAGAAGAAAGAGTCCATGCACTGAGAAGGGGATTCCGGGTATAGGATGTCAGCGCCGAGGTGGGTCAGGGGGTGTCCATTCATATGCAGGATGGCTTTGTGATGTCCAAGTCCAAGCCGAGGGAGGGGATCTTCATGGACAGGGGTGGTAGCAACAGTGAAGATTGATTCAATTGGAAGGTTTGCCAATAAGTAAGTAGTATATTAAGGGTGACAGAGCCTTGTTTCTCACTGTAGGACAAGAGAGTTACAAATAAGGGAAAAGTAGGATGAACTTTATGGTGTGGGATTGGAATTGGAGTTATTAGTCTGGACACATGGTTTCCTATATATAGAAACAGATATAGAAATACACTGGAATATAAGTGTGTGTGAATGCATGGACATGTGTATGAGGTATGTGTGTGTACATTTTTAGTTCTGTCAACTGGGAGAGCCTAGGAGCAGTGACATTTCAGATGCTGGCTTCCAAACACATTTCCCTTCAAAAGGAATTAGAGTGTCTGGAGAAATGGTTGATTCCAGGCAGAAGTAGGAAATTATAAGAAAAGCCTGAAATTTCATCTTGTATAAGAAAGCAAGGAACTTCTCAAAGAATGAGGAGGATCTATTAAAAGGACATACAAACATTGTTAAATGGGCTCCCAACTTTGGCCAAATTTAGGACAAATTGAACATTACAATAAATGATGATATTAATAGATAATAGTTCATTGAATAAAATAGGAAGTACATATATATTCTGATAGAAATAAATAATTCATATGAACATTTAATAAGGCACATAGTTTCAGAGTGGTTTTTCACAAAATGTTTTTATGAAATGAATGAGTAAATGTACATTGGAGAAGCCTATTGTGCATCATTTTAATCACATAATCAATGTGAACATTATTAGGGATGAGACAAGTCAACACCCCATGAGACACAATCAGAAGCAGCATTGGCCATTATATCTATAACATATAACCTAAGTTTAATCATGAAGGAACATCAGGAAATCTCAAACTGAGAGATGACCCACAAAATAACTGTCCTGTATGTCTTCCAACATGTCAAAGACATGAAAGTCAAGGAAAGATTGGAGAAATGTCCTAACTGAGGAAAACTAGAAATATGATACCTAAGTGCAATGCTTAATTCTGACTAAGATATTTATTATGAAAACTTGTAAAACTTCAATCAAGTCTGAGATTAGATGGTGGCAGTGGAGCAAGGTTAATTTTCTGATTTTGCTAGTTGTGTTATGGTCATATGCGAAAACTAGAGGCCCAGTGCATGAAATTTGTGTACAAGTAGGGCCCCTAGGCCTGGCTGGCAATCAGGGCCAATCTGTGGGGCAACTGGTGGGGCGATCGGGGCTCCGCTCACACCTGACTTAGACTGGCACCTCCTGCTCACCTGCTCCACCATCCCGCCATGGTCCCTCTCTCCTTGGGACCCATCAGGGCCAGCAGCGCCTCCACTGCCACCCACTGCCAGCGCCATGTCGCCAACACCTGCCATATTCCGTGCCGCCCCCTGGTGGTCAGTGTATGTCTAACTCCTGTTCAGGTCAAACTCTTGCCAGATGGGGCAATTTGCATGTTAGCCTTTTATTATATAGGATGTCCTTGTCTGTAAATACACAGTGAAGTACTTCAGGAAGGTGGAGCTTCATGTCAGCAACTTACTCTAAAAATTATCATGGGTAAAACATTATATGTATCATACTGGCAACTTTCCTATAAGTATAGAGCTGCTTTAAAATTAAGAAAGGAAACTAGAGGAGAAGCGGGGGGAGCGGGGGGGGGGGGTAGTGGATACAATGCTGGATCAAGTGCCTGCATCCCATTATAGTGTCATTCCTGGGTGGAATGCTCCTGCTACAGATGCTGTTGGTGCAATTTCTTCATAAAGGTTAATAGTAGCAATACCCCAAATTTCCACACCATGTTCAAAGGTGAAATTGATTATTCACTGTGCATTACATCTGGATTGGAGACTTGGAATTAGTCTAAACATAAAACAATGAAATGAATTTAATTTTGGAGTTTGGTTTGGTTTTGAATATAAGTGCTCGCATGAAAAATAAAACATTATAATGCATCATGTTCCTGAAAATAATGTGATTACATTTTAAATGCCCACTATTAAAGGTAATTATTATTAACACAGTCTTACATTTGCCCACTCTGACCTGGAAGCTAAAATGAATTGTGACTAATGGCCCAGCTGGTGTTCCCAAATTATAGCAAAGATTGGACCTCACCCATTTCTGTGAATGAATTCTTGCCAGACACCTGAGATCTTATCCCAAATCACACTCCAAGGGATTCTTGAAATCAGATTTTAAAAAACCCTGCTGTTCTATAACCGTTACCTTGGAATGCCTGCAAAGTGCAATCTTTTATTTGGAAACATTCCCTTGAATTCTGTTGTTTCTACCTGAAAAGAGAAAATTGAAAAAGTAACTCCATGCTGTGTTCAAGTCTTCATAGACTTTGAACTGAGCACAGGATACAATTTTCCCATGTAACGCGCAACCAGGCGATTGTGAAGTCATTCGTCACCAGACTGGGCCATTCCAATCACCAGAGAGCCAAGGGGATATTTAGCTGAAAGGATTTGGGTTGATATGTCTCTTTCAATTTTTGGTGAAGTTATTTAAAGCTGCCAGACATTCTGGAATGTTTGAACAAAAAAGCTGTGTGCATGTTGTCATTTGAATCAAAGCTCCCTCCCTTTTATGAAGACGTCACAGCTTTAAGAATGACCTGGTGCCTGGCTGGTGTGGCTCAGTGGTTGAAAGTTGACCTATAAACCAGGAGGTCACGGTTGGATTCCCGGTCGGGGCACATTCCCGGTTGCAGCAGGCTGAATCCCCGTTGTGGGGCGTGCAGGAGGCAGCCGATCAATGATTCCCTCTCATCATTGATGTTTCTCTCTCTCTCTCTCCCTCTCTCTTCCTCTCTGAAATCAGTAAAAATGTATTTTTTTTAAATGTTGTGGCAATGGCTGAAAGAGACCTGGTTGTTAACCAGTCGACAAGACACTGTGATTACTAAGATGTCAGACTGCATGGCCTCATTTGTAACAACCAAGTTAAACACTGGATTCCATGGCATTTCTTAGGACTGTCTTTGGTGCCCTGTCAATGCTCTATCCTGAACGCAAACCTAGAATCGGGTAGTAGCAACTTTTCCCCAGGAACTGAACAAGAGCAGAATTTTCAGCTCATCTTTTGTCTAGACTGGACTATGATAGAATTCGAGCAAGAAAATTTTTTTTATCCATTTTACCTGAAAATGTATTAAGCATTAAATAGATGTTTGCAAAATACTTTCAAGGAACAAATGCAATAAAAGTGATCAATTTCATTATTACAAAATTATAGCAGAATCATTTAAATGAATCATTTGAAAGGTCTTCATTAAACTTGATTGGATATTATGTTTGTTAATTCATTAAGCTCCACTTCAAATGCCTGATAAATACAATGCATTATTAATATGTCATAAACTAAATGGAATAATGCCATGCAGACCTATTATTTTTGAAGTGTTTTGCAAGTATTAACTAACTTATATTTACTATTCTTTCAAGGACAACTTGTATGAATTAACAGGAATTGTTATAATAATTTTATCTGCCATAATATAAAATCCTTATTACAAAGCTTGAACTCTCTTTAAATTTTCAGTCTGCCTTTTTTCTTGAAGTAGCATATGCTTATTGTAAAATATAGATACATATAAATATTAAAATTTTAAAAATCATTGTTAATTATTAAACTACACAGAGAGAATCTATGTTAACACTTTTGGAATATTTTATTTGACATCCTAGGTTTATAATTGTTA
>NW_006284838.1:491193-492533 GCF_000327345.1 Myotis davidii | reverse complement strand
TACTTACATATATTAAATGCAACAACTTTTCCACACTGTTACATTTTTTCACTACTAAAATCGCCCCAAACAAATAGCAAAACAAAATAACAGAGGGTTTCTTGAACAAATGACCAGTTGTAGGCCTGGGTATAAACATTGCCCAGGGATGGAAGGTGAGCCTGGAACGTTTTAGTAACAGACAGCAAGGAAACCTGGAAGCCACAAGGGCCTAGTAAGAGTCCTTGTGAGCCAGAAGTCCCAACAGAGTCAGAGCCAACTGACCAAATGTCAGATGATCTGAGCATTAATGAGTTCAATAAACTGTAATTGATTGAAACACATCAAATGTGGTAAATACTCATGAATTCACAATAATACAAAAGAAAACAAAATGTTTTATTTACCATTGCAGGTTGCTTTGCATCAACTCACTATTTAAAAAAGAAAAAACGAATGATTAAAGAGAACCAAGCTTTTATCTTCTTTTCTCTTTGATCTCCTTTGCCAATGGGTAAGCAAACATTATTTTGAGGAAGTTTTTTTTTTTTCAGTATTCCAGCTGGCAAGTTAGAAAATAACTGATAAAATTAGAGTATCACCATTCTGCAGCTTCAAATGATTTAATAGACATAGGCTTTGATTATTATCAGCTGCTAACAGCAATAAATGAGAGACAGCCAAACATCCTATGCTTCATTCATGGTGGAAGAAAGTGCACTACCTAAGAATTAGTTTTGATTTACACAATATGAGCCCAGCCGAGCCAGTTTGGCTCAGTGGACAGAGTGTTGGCCTGCAGACTCAAGGATCCCAGGTTCGATTCCGGTCAAGGTCATGTACCTTGGTTGCGGGCACATCCCCACTGGGGGGCATGCAGAAGGCAGCTGATCGATCTCTCTCATGGATGTTTCTAACTCTCTATCCCTCTCCCTTCTTCTCTGTAAAAAAATCAATAATATATATATTTTTAAAAAATATGAGCCCAATTCTAAGCCAGCCTTTAAATCCAACTATGAAGTTATAGAACATAACATACAGAAAAGATTAGGTGACACCAATGACTGAAACTAGCAAAACTAAGACTGTGGGAAACCTATAGGGGAAAAACCCACCTGGTGTCTCCAACAAATATATTGAAAGTAGAGGGAAGAGAAAGAAATCTATAGGGTTAAAACAAATAAAAGAAATATCAATCAATTATAATGCATAGACTTTACTTAAAGTCAAATTCAGAGCAAAAAAAAGTATAAGCTGCTTTAACATTTGTGAAACAATTAAAAATGTGAACACTAACTGAATATTTGATTATGTAAGAAAGCATTGTTAATTTTAGGTGAGGTAATGGTATATATATATAT
>NW_006284838.1:490145-491114 GCF_000327345.1 Myotis davidii | reverse complement strand
ATATATGTATATATATATATATATATATATGATGTTTGTCAGGTATAGATAGATTCTAAAATATATGTATGGATGAAGTTATACGAGGTTAATTGATAGTAATTGGAGGGCAGCAAATGAGACAAAATTGACCCCAAGTTTATCATTATTAAAGAGGACTAGAGGCCCATTGCAGGAAGATTCCTGCAAGAATAGGGCTTCCTGAGACTGCAGTAAAGTAGAGAAGGGAGCGAAGCCCACCGAGGTGGTTAATTTGCATATCATGCTGATTAGCCAATGGGAGGTTTAGAGAAGGTATCGTCAATTACCACGTTTGTCTATTATTAGATAGGATGATAGGGTTTATTATATTGTTTTGTCTGAAATTTATGTAATAAAATGTTTTAAAATATGTGCAAATCTTGACTATTCTTCCTTATAACAAAATAACATATATATATCTACATATACATATGTATATATATATATGTATATGTATATATATATATATGTACTAGAGGCCCACGGATTAGTGCACTGGTTGGGTCCCTCAGCCTGTCCTGCGGGGATCGTGCAGAAACTGGCTCTCCGACATCCTCTGAGGCGTCCTGTATTGTGAGAGGGTGGTTCTCAGGTGACACACCCTGGAATCAGGCTCCCTCCTGTCTGGTTCTGGGTGCGTCACCTGAAAACTGCAGCTGCAAAGTTACCACAGCTTGGCAGGTCCTGTGTTGAGCATCTGTCTGCTGGTGGTCATTGCCCATCATAGCTACTGGTCGAACTGTCAAATGACTGGACGGTCGATTAGGCTTTTATATATATACTAGAGGCCCAGTACACAAAAATTTGTGTACTCGGTGGGGCGGGGAGGTCCCTCAGCCTGTCCTGTGCCCTCTTGCAGTCTGGGACCCCTCAGGAGATAACAACCTGCTGGCTTAGGCCTGCTCCCAGGTGGCAGAGGGCAGGCCCAATCCCTAGGTGCAGCCCCTG
>NW_006284838.1:484441-489245 GCF_000327345.1 Myotis davidii | reverse complement strand
GCTATATTTGTAACATAGTTGCTTAGAGTTGCAGCTCAGAGGCCTGCAGTGACAGGCGGGGAACATTGGAGTCCTCCGTCACTGAAGCAAGCAAGCCTCATGTTTGCTTTAAGCTGCCTGACTGCTGGCCGCCATCTTGGCTGGCAGTTAATTTGCATATCTCGCTGATTAGCCAATGGGAAGGGTAGCGGTCGTATGCCAATTAACATGTTTCTCTTTTATTAGATAGGATTATTGATTTCAGGGAGGAAGGGAGAGGGTGTGATAGATAGAAACATCAGTGATGAGAGAGAATCATTGATTGGCTGCCTCTTGCATGCCCCCCACTGGAGATTGAGCCCACAACCCGGGCATGAGCCCTTGACTCGAATCAAACCTGGGACCGCTCAGTCCCTAGGCTGACGCTCTATCCACTGAGCCAAACCAGCTAGAGCACAAAATAATCTTTTAAGATAGGATTGCAAAGTATTTCATGACATGAATATTAATCTGTTAATGCTCTTTATTTGGAATTTAAATTCATTTGGAAATTTGTGTTCCAATTTATTACATTTTCTTCCCAAATCTATCAGTTTTCCAAACTCTGATTATTAAAGAGTGTATCCTTTTTCCATTAAGGTGGAATGACTGTTGCTACATTGAAGAATACTGTGTGACCTTGATCTCCAGTATATTCCTAGGATAGTGTTGGGTTGTACTTATTTGTCAGTTTGCTCACGATTTAGTTCCTCTGCTCCATTTGAATTCCTTTTCTTCTCTCTCTCTCTCTCTCTCTCTCCCCTCCTTATCTTTCTCTTTTTTCTTTCTCTCTCTCTGTCTCCAATTTCTCAAATATCTCATTCTCTTCTACCACCGGCAAACCTGCTTTAGTCCATCGGGCTTCAACCAGCAGGATCGCAACATTGTAAGCAAAGGCCAGAAACCTACTTTCAGCAGCGGAGGCCTAAGAGCTGGAGCCAAGCCTCAAAGCTAAAGCTGACCCAGAATTAAAAAAAAAAAAGAAAAAAGAAAGAAAAAAAGGAGCAATTGGGAGCTTCAGTAGGCTGCCAGCCTGAAAACGGCCATCAGCCCCTCACCCGGACTGGCCAGGCACCCCAGTGGGAACCCCCACCCTCAAATATCTCAAATATCTCTTCCACAAAATACCAGCTCTTCCACAAAATACTGACTCCTGTGCATGGGCCACGAAGTTTCAATTTCACTGTATGTGTGCGCCCACATGTGGTATTTTGTGGAAGAGCCACACTCAAGGGGCCAAAGAGCCGCATGTGGCTCACGAGCCATGCTTTGCCGACCACGGGTAGGCCATCTCAGTATATGATTGTCACTTAGCTGGAGGAAAAGAAGCTTCTCCCATCTTTATGATAGCAGATAGTGGTATAAGTTGGAGACCACAAAAGTTAGACCCTTACCCTCTCATCTCCCCAAATGTTTAAATTTTAAAGAGATGTCCCAGGTCCTTGAGAAGACAATTTTCGGTGGTAGAAGATCTACATCTCAAAGGAAATAAAAACAATTTGTAATTGCAAACGTTCTTAATTACTTGCTCTAAGAGTGAGTTCAGGAGCTTATCAGCCTATCATCTGATTTTAACTAGAACGGACAGTAAGACCTCCAGGCAACCTGGAGCTTTCTTGGGCATTTTAATGGGAGTCTCAGGTCACATAGGAATATAGTGCTGAGCTGCTGGAAGCCATGCTGAAGTTTGGGCAGAGCTCTCTAAGTGAAGGGAGTTGGACTGACTAATTATGCATCAGGAGTGTTATGCTGTTCTCAGTAGGAACACTTTTGGTGTTTCCAATAACTCACATTGTGGCAATGGTGAAAGAATATCTTTGTAGCAAATTGACCACTGTAAGCTTCTCAAAGACTCAACAAAATCCAAGAATTTGAAGGAAATTGACCCTGTTCAGTCAGTCAAGCTGGATAAGCATGGGGTCAAGTGGTACTTTGAAATTACTGATTACTTGGAGTCCAAAACAATCATAAAATAAACTACTATGACCTAGTTCTTCAAATCCCAAAATTATCCAACTTCATGACATCTGTCATTGTGTGTGTGTGTGAGAGAGAGAGAGCATGTATTTTTCTCTCCAGCTGTGCAGTATATTTCCCACCCTTAGTATTTTATAATTGCTTAGTATTTTGTAACCTTGACTTGGAAGTTTGATGCTATTCATTAACCAGTATACTGGCTTTGAGCTATATGTGCAGCTGCCAACTCCTCCCAAAGAGCTATTCATTTCCTAAAAATGTCTGGACTTATATGCTACATTCTAATTTATAACATCTCATTAAAAACAATAACAACAAACACCTAATATTGTTTGATTAACCTCTCCCATATATGTATCAGCACGAGGAATTTATTTCTGTCTCATCAGCTAATATAAAGAATGTCACCAGAGTGATGCCAAATTTTGGTGAGGGAGTGATTCATAGCAGGGCAAATCTCCAGTGATTCTGACTCTGAGGATCATCAACACTGAAAGGAAGCTTCAGAAGATTGAAACAGATTGCTGGGCATTGCATTCATGTTAGTTTATGTAACAGTTGTTAACTGGTCATACAATTGCAGATGCAGAAACTATTTAATGTAGATTTTTCCTGTTAGAAATCCAGAACTTCTTCATGATCATATAATCCTTAAATGGATATGGTTACAGAAAAAAAAAATGTTCACTAATGTGTAGATATTACAAAGGAGTAGATGTTGAGAACTCTTCCTTCACAAATATCACAGAGTCAGTTTGTCCAGATAAAGCCTGATTTTCTATTTTATCAAATGATTCTGATGGAGATAGTTTAAGCCCACACACTGGAAAAAACCTATTCAGACACCACATTTAACCAGAGAAGCTTGGGCTCAAGTTTGTGTATGTGCTATGTGCCATTGAGTCGTGTCCGATTCTTGGCAACTCTGAATGAGTGAAGTCCACAAAGCTCTGTCCTCAATAGCCCTTTTCAGCTCCTCTAAACTCATACCTATGGCTTCTTTTATTGAGTCAATCCATCTCATGCTTGGTCTTCTCCTTTCTTGCTGCCTTCTATTTTCCCCAGCCTTATTGCCTTTTCCAAAGAACCCCTGCCTTCTCACAATGTGCCCAAAGTAGGACAGCTTCTGTTTTGACATTTTTGCCTCCAAAGATGTTTCAGGTTTAATTTGTCCTAGGTTCCACTTATTCATCTTTCTGGCAGTTCAGGTATCTGTAAAGCTACCCTCCAACACCATATTTTAAGCAAAATATTTTGCATACTCATGACCAACTGTAAACCTACTCTTGTCCTTCTCTGTATATCTAAAAAACATCATCCAGCATTATAATTAAAGTATGTTTATTATTTATTCTAAGAATGGCATAATCAAAAGACATTGTTGTATAGGATTGATGGGAATTTAAAATAGGACATTCTTTCTGGGTAGCAATTTGACAGTAAATACTCCTAATCATTAAAATATTTATATTTTGTCTTAGTAGTTCTCCTACCCAAAGATGTATGATAAAAATATAAAAATATTATTTATTTGTACACAAGTATATATAATTATATATATATATATATATATATACCCAGCAACCTTTACAGCAGAATGACCAAAACAATCAGAAAGATTGGTGGCTATGACACACATTGCGACAACTAAACGGCCTGACCTGAGCCATGATCACTCCCCTCCCCTGGCTGGAACAGCCATGGATCTGCCCCCAACAACTTGGTTGTGCGTCTTTTTGCGAGTCAAATTAATAAATGTCCACTGATTTGATTAGTGAGTCAACATTCTGGTTGAGTCACCTATGACT
Source organism: Myotis davidii (assembly GCF_000327345.1). Lineage (NCBI taxonomy): Eukaryota > Metazoa > Chordata > Mammalia > Chiroptera > Vespertilionidae > Myotis > Myotis davidii. The sequence continues at coordinate 485,442 of NW_006284838.1, read as the reverse complement.
TAAGTGCATCTAATACTGAAGTTTCCTTTTATTTTTTCCCCTCCGACCCCTTGTATCCCCAGAGGAAAGAGGAAGGGGGTGGGGAAGAGGAAGGGGCAGGAGAAGGAGGAAGTAACTGACACAGCAGCTCAAAGACAGGAGACCTAAACATCTGAGTGAGGTGACCATTCCCAAATCGAAAGTGCATGCATGAGGTCAAAGAGTGATGGGAAAACCCAGGTTCAGTCTCAGAAAGTAGAGGTCAAATTCAGAGAATCACACCAAACACAGAGGGAGCTGCCCGCCCCAAGGCTGGCCCCACACCTGATCAGCGCCCCCTATCCTGATCGGGGGTGGGGCCAGCCGGCCAACCTCCTGCAGCCCCTCCCCCTGGCTCACCCATGCTAATGGGACCCCAATTGGGGCGGGCCAGCCAGACCCCTCCAGTGCATGAATTCATGCGCCAGACCTCTAATTATATATAATTTGTCCTTCTTCAAGGACAAATTACAACAGATATTAAAAAACTACATCTTGCCATAACCGGTTTGGCTCAGCATCGGACTTCGGACTGAAAGGTCCTGGGTTCGATAACGCTCAAGGGCATGTACCTTGGTTGCGGACACATCCCCAGTGGGAGGTGTGCAGGAGGCAGCTGATCGATGTTTCTCTCTCATCGATGTTTCTAACTCTCTATCTCTCTCCCTTCCTCTCTGTAATAAATCAATAAAATATATATTTAAAAAACAAAACAAAAACAAACTATGTCTTGTTTAGACTAGAGCAAAATTCTCAATCTTTTTCTTATCAAGATGTATATCCAAGTGATGGAACTCACACAACTTAACAAAAGGAAGATAAACAATCCAATCAAAAAATGGGCAAAGGACCTAAATAGACACCTTTCAAAAGAGGACATTCAGAAAGCCAAGAGACATATGAAAACATGCTCAAAGTCACTAATCATCCGAGAGATGCAAATCAAAACAACAATGAGGTACCATCTCACACCTGTCAGACTG
>NW_006284838.1:473294-484127 GCF_000327345.1 Myotis davidii | reverse complement strand
GGACTTGTATGCATGCATATAAGCATAACCAATGGACATAAGACACTGGGAGATAGGGGAGGCTAGGGCAGGGGGAAAAAATGGACACATATGTAGTACCCTTTGTAATAAAAAATACAATTAAAAAAATTGTTTTGGGAAGAATAAAAAAAAAAAGAAAGTTATTCACAACTCCCATAAGGTGTCCCTTTTCTCCCTCTCATAAAAACAAAAAGGAATATAAATCAGAAAGAGTGACTTTGTACTACCCACCTTGAATCTGATAGCATTTTTAAGATGGTAAATCATTGCAACATTATTCAAAGTGGCCAAGACAGGGAAAGAACCCAAGTGTTCTTTGATAGAGGATTGGATAAAGAAAATGTGGTACATACATACAATGAATAGTATTTAGGCATAAGAAAAGATGAAATGTTGGCATTTATGACAATATGGATGGACCTGGAGAATACTATGCTAAGCGAAATAAGTCAGTCAGAAGAGCTAAGAACCACACGATTTCACTCATATGTGGGCAATAAAACTGAAACTCATAGACACAGATGACAACAGTATGGAGTTTACCAGAGGGAAGGGAATGGGGGTTAGTAAATGGTAAAAGGGGCCAAATATAGGGTGAAGGAAGATGATTTTATTGTGGGTGGTGGGCACACAATACAATGTATAGATCATGTATCATAGAAATGCACACTTGAAATCTACTTGACCCTATTAAGCAATATCACCCCAATAAATTTAATAAAATAAAAACATCTATAACTAATGGAAGGAAATAATTACGCTGGTAGTTGAGAAAAGACAGGAGGTAACAGGAGGCCAAAGAGATTAAGAGCAGAAAGAGTAAGAATATTGTGCCAACTACTTCTAGTGCTCTTATTTCATTTTCTTCTTATTTTAGATCAGCTAGAAGAAGACAGCATGTACAAGTATAAGTGAGGGTGGTAGACGTTCAAAGAGGAAAACTGTGAGCTGTGGAGTTTGGAACAAGAAAATTGGTGGTGAAACAAAGGGATGTTTTTGTGGAAAGGAGAGATTTTTAGATTAGAGCTTTGTGGACTTTGTTAGAAGGGGAAAGAGAAAAAAGTCAAAATTAAAACATATATATATATATATATGTTTATTTAAAAATAAAATGTGAGATGGAGGAAATAAACCAGCTATCTCATGAATCTCATGATAATTTCTTGACCATTTTTTATGTTAAGGGCATTGTTTTAATAGCGATCCCTTTGGTACTTCAAAAGTATTTCTAGGAGAATATTGTGGTAGTGAAAAGGTGTGCCTTAGAAAACTAGGTCATAAAAGACAACATAGCTTCTTCCATGCTCTCCCTTGGACCATTCCCTCTGCCATGTTGTAAGGACATTCAGACAGACCCACTGAGAGGCCTGTGTGGCAAGGACCTGCGGCCTCCTTGTCAATAGCCTATAAGGAGCGAAGGCCTTCAGCCGAGTCTGTCAATGAGCCTCTTGGAAGCAGAACCCCTAGCTCACTGGTCTTTAATTGGGGGTGACTGCTCCCCAGGAGCCTTGACAATGTCTGGTGACAGTTTTGATCATCACAACTGGGAAGGGAGATACTATTGGCATCTAAAGCTGCTAAACATCTTATAACGCACCAAAAAATCCCTTTGGAACAAAGGATTATCCAGCCAAAAATATCAATAGTTCTAAGGTTAGGAAACTGCTGGAGTCCCACTTGAGTTTTCGGATGCCTAGTTGACATCTAAACTACAATGCATGAGAGACTGAGTCAGAGCCACGAGCTGAGATGCTCCTGGATTTCTGACTCTCAGAAAGGGTGTGAGATAACAGGTGTGTGCTGCTTTGAACTGCAGCAGTAGAGAACGAATACAGGCCCCAAATCGTTCTCTGGGCAGGAGTAGATATTTTAAGGAACTAAATCAACCTGGGAATGTTAAGAGTGTTTGGAGGGCATAAAAGTCACAGGAAGATGATAAGTAAACATTTCTGCAACGTAAGTTTGGCAGTGATGTAGTATTTATTATTTATCATTCATGAGAATTACCAAGAGCTCAGAGAATGATAATTATAACAAGTTGTATGATAGAACTGAAATTCTGAAATTTTATTTTTAATAGATCTTGGTAGAGAGGCACTGGTTACTGTAAAGATTTTCAGGAGCAAATTAGGTGGCTGCAGGAGTAGGCAAGGTAGTATGGAATCAGTACGTAAAGAGAATTGGAAGTTATGTATTCACAAATTGAGCAGGGAAAAAAAAGGTGCAAAATGGAGAAGCTAGCAAAATTTTAGCAAGATGCTTTAGAGATGATGCTGACATCTTTGTAAACATCAGTGAAGGGGTCAAATAAGAGTGAAGCCTCCAAAGAGAGAAGAAGTCCAGGCCACTGCTCTGCAGATGTGATTGCATGCAAATTTCATGGATAGCTTGTAAGAATGCAAATTCTAACTCAGAAAGTCTAGCAAGGGGTCAGAGGCCCTGCATTCAAGCACAAAGTGCTAATAGAAGATGGAAGGGCTTCATTCTATAAGGAAACACTACTTCTTGTAAGATCTCAGGAATGGGAAGGAGTTACATTAACAAGACAGATATTTAGGGAACAGAAGAGGGATCATTATTCTATGGATTGTGTAATATAAATAGACAAGTTAATTAATTAAGGAAGGGGGTCACCACAATCCTGCCAAGATTGAAGATGACGGGTATGGAGGGTGAAACGAGTAAGGAAAGGAAAAGGTTTGCAATAGCTACAAAGAATGAAAAAATAAGATGGGGCTGAACTGCGTTCTAACATCAAGAGCAAATTTGGGTAGATAGGATTTCTTTGAGCCATATCACACAACCACAAAAACAAGAGGATGGGAAGCTTCTTCCCTTAAAAACAACACACACCATCATCCCCTTGCTGCAGACACACACACACACACACACACATCATCCCCTCGCTGCAGACACACACACACACACACACCCCACACACACACAGTGAGGCAGGGGGATGCAGTGCCAGAAATTAGGTACTCCTGTAGAATTTTATGTTTTCAGAGACACATGGCAGCGAAAATTTGCAGCTGGAGATCAAGATGCATGGATCAGTAAGACAAGAGGACTATTTTCTTGTGTGTGTAGTTTCTAGGGCTCCTGAAATGAAACTACAAATACCATTTCCTCCCGGTTTCACAGACGTGGTTTTAGATGACAGTACATCATGGCAACAGGCTGGACTTGACTCCCTTTCCTCTTAAGGGAAGGTTAGAGGAGCAAGGATTTAAAATGCATTTTATTATTCTCAAGCATTTTATCTCTCATTGCAGGCTTTTTGGCAGGTAGTTAAGACTCCATTCAAATCATGGTAAAATAAAGAGGGCTCGTGTGCTCACTGACTATGTAGTGTTCAGGCTTCTGAATTTAGTCTGGTGTCAATTTCTAATAAAATGAGCAAGAATATGGTGGTGACTGAACCATGGGCTCAAAAGAATTCAGAAATAGCAGTTGTTCCATCCCTACGGCATGCGATGTGTAATTCTGAGTGGGGGTGGGCTTGGGGGGGGGATTTATCCAGACAAACAGATGTGTTGAAGGTGTAAAAAAATTCTATGGTCATTTTAGATTTCTTTGAAATATGTACAGAGCACAGTAAGTAAGTGAATGGATGTCATTCAATGTGTTTATCAAAATTTTTTTTATCATTAATTATCTTCTTATATATTGATTGGTATACTGCATTGTGTGATTTTTCTGTTGATAATGAGATGGCATAACAGAGAACAGATGTACCCTTCTGCCTGAAACAATCAAGGGGTAGAAACAAAACATGAAAGAAGAATGGATGACAGGACACTGAGCCTCAAGCAACAAAAATCCACCATCCTGAGAGATGGGTAACTAATGAAGTACAGCCTATGATTGCTCAGCTTACTGTCCTGAGTGAGTTTCCTGGCCGTGGCTCAGGGAATAAGTGATATGGAACCTAGTGGACCCTCTGAGCTGAGGAAAAAGAGGTAAAAGTCTGGGAAGACTGACGTTGCTGTAGTTTGCAGTACAGCGTATTGAAAAGGAGAGCATTGCAGAGAGAAAACAAAAGAGCTCTGTGGAAGAGTCCTCTTGAGTATTAACTGAGTGCTGATCAGCACATGCATGTGGGTAAACTATCCACTTCAGGGAAAAGACATTGAAAAATTGGAGGATGAGCTCCTGGCATACTCACAGGGCCAGGAAGAGTGCTGTTTCCATGGAAAACCTCCTTGTTGCTAGGACGTCGGGTAGCCAGTTAGTAGGGAAGAGTGAACATTGGATACAGTTGGACATTGGGTAGAGTGAATTTGCCTTAGTAGAGGATACAATTAGCCCTAAACACTGGTCCTACCTAGACCTAGCAAATCTGAAAAGTAAAAGCTGAAAGATGAAACAGTTTCCAAGTAAATTTATTCCAGAATAAAGTTCAGGAATATTTACAGAAATTTGAACTATTTTCATCCAGAAAGGTTTTTTAAAATCACAGTATCTGGCATCCAATCAAGAATGTCTAAGCAGGAAAATATAACCCAATAAAGATAAAATTCAATCAAATCTACCCCAGATGTTAGCATTAGCAGTTGAAGACATTGACAGTCATTAAAACTGTCAGCTTCAAATTCTATACTCAATAAAAGTAATTTTTAAAAATAAAAGCCAAATTAAGATTTTTAAGACATACAAAAGCTGAAGATTTATTTCATTACCTTCATATACACTCAAAAAGAAATGTTAAAGTAAATTCTTTAGGTAGAAGGCAATTGTATTTGATGGAAATACGGATCCACACAAATGAATGTTGACAGTGGGTATGCTGATTACATGGATAAATATATAAATTTTAAAGTTAATCATTTAAAGAGATTTTTAACTATTTAAATGAAAGTAACAATTGCCTTAAGGGGTTTATAATATCTGTAAAATAAAATGCATGAAAATAGCAGGAAATTAAATATGGAAGAAAAGAGAGGTACACTAGTATAAGTATAGCAGTAAACGATCAGTTGATGGTACATTACTAAGTTAAAGAGATATACCATAAATGCTAAAGGTAAGACGATAAAATGGGATTATTAAAAATTGATACAATGCAAAACTGAAAAAAGAGAAAAGGGAAGAAAGAACAGAAAAAACAAATAGAAAACAATTAGTACTATGAGAGATTTAAACCTAACTATATATGTATATATAACCTTATTAAATGTAAATGTTCCTAGTTAATATACTGAATTTTAAGAATTATCAAGTTGAATAAGAAAATGAAAGGCAACTATATACTGTTGACAAGAAACACAATTCAAAAATATAAAGACACAAATAGGTTAAAAGTAAAAGAAGAGGAAAAAGATATAGCATACTAATCAAAAGAAAGCAAGAGTGACTATATTAATATTTGACAAACTAAATTGCAGATCAAACTTATTACCAAGGATAAAAAGATCATTTTATAATTACAAAGAGATCAAATCATTAAAATGACAATCATATTTATTATGACTGACCTTCAAAATACATGAAGCAAAAACTGATAAAACTGCAAGGCAAAGAGGGCGCGCGTGTGCGAACACACACACACACACACACACACTCAGTCAGGGATCTCAGAACTGTGCCACAACACTTGATAGAACAGCAGAGAGAAAATCAGTGAGGATAGAGGTTTGAATTACACTATAATTTGACTTAACCTGATTATTTATAAAACACTCCACTGAACAATGGTAGACAGAGTATTTGTCAAATAGTCCATATTCAGAGACATAAATCAGTTTTCAACATATTTAATATAATTTAAGTAATACAAAGTATGTTTTCTCCAACCACAATGGAATTAAATTATAAATCAAATACAGAGGCACTCTTGGAAATACCCAAATAGTTAGAAACTAGCTAACATACTACCCACATAATACATGGGTCAAAGAAGAAATTGTAAAAGAAATTAGTAAGTATTGTGTGCTTAATAGAAATAAAAATGGAATATAAAATGTGTGGGATGCCATTAAAGTGGTAGTGAGAAATTTAAAGCACTAAATGCCTACATTTAAAGCACTAAATAGCATACATTCTTTAAAAAAAAGCTAGACAAAGGAGAGCAAATTACATGCACATTAAGGAGAAGAAAGGAAATAAAGGTCAGACTGAAAATCAGTGAAAGAAGACAGAAAAACAAAGAAAGTCAAAGCAAACAAAAGCTCTGTTTTTAGATCAATAAAATTGATTTCACTTATCAGAAAAAATAAAACAAGATTTTATTTATTTTAATTTCAGAAATGAAGACTATGAAAGTACTATAATTGCTATAGGTATTAAAAAGACAATAGGAAATATTATGCACAATTTCATGCCAATGAATTTGACAACTTAGATGAAATGGACAAATAGTTTGAAAAACACAATTTACCAAATGTATCCATGAGAAGAGAAATAACATAAATATTTCAATATCTACAAAATAGACTGAATTTGCAGTTAAGTACCTTATATAAAGAAACCACTGTTTCTTTAACAAAGATACCAAGTCAGTTGAGTGAGAAAGGATAATTTTTTTAAAAAAAAATGGATAACAACTGGATGACTATGTACATAAATAAATGAATAAATAAAAAGTCACTATTAAAATAATGAAAAGATGAGGTCCAAAATAAAGTTAAATAATAAGACAGCCCCAGCCAGTGTGGCTTAGTTGGTTGAGCATTGTCCCGTGCATGGAAAGGTTGCTGGTTGGATTCCTGGTCTGGGCATAAGCCCAGGTTGCAGGTTCAGTCCCCCAGTCAGAATGCATATGAAGTAATTGATCCATGTTTCTCTCTCATGTCCATGTTTCCCTTTCTCCCTCTGCCTTCCTCTTTCTCTAAAAGCAATTTTAAAAAAACATAAAAAAGGGAAAAAAATAAAGAAACAAACAGCACATCCCCTGTAGGAGATGTGTAGGAGGCAGCTGATCCATGTTTCTCGCTCACTGATGTTTCTAACTCTCTATCTCTCTCCCTTTCTCTCTGTAAAAAAATCAATAAAATATATTTTAAAAAAATAAATAAATAAAATAAAAATGAAAAGTGGGCAAAAGATTCTAGCAGACATTTCACCAAAGAAGATATATGGCTAGTAACTAAGCACATGAAAAGATGCTTGGCATCATTAATTGTCAGGCATATGCAAATTAAAGACACAATCACATCCAATTAAAATTCAAAAACAAATGGCCATACCAAGTATTGGTGAAGATGTGGAAAAAACAAGAATTCTTATACACCCGACCAGGAATGAGTTTCTATACATACCTAGTGGGCATGATAACTTCGGCAGTTTACTAAAATATTCAAGATACACCTATGGTCTGCTGGGTGTTTACTCAGGAGAAATGGAAGTGTAAGTCCATACAAAGGCTGGTCATGAACATTCACAGCAACTTTATTTGTAATCAGCAAGACCTGGAAACAAATCAAATGCCTATTAACAGATGACTCCTGACATATATTACAAAATGAGTGAATTTTTTTAAAGATTATGCTGAGTCAAAGACACCAGAGAAAAAAAATTACATACAGGATGATTCCATTTAGATGAAATACAAATGCATCTGTAATAACAGGAAGTAGACCAGTGGTTACCTGGGAAGGAGAACTGGAAAAGGAAGAATAAAAGGGTGAGGTGGGGATAAAGGAGCTTCTCTTGAAGTCCCATTTTGTGATCTCTGTAATCTCTCTGTAATCCCTTAGCTGCAATCATTGCCTTTCAGAATTTAAAAATCATGTCCTCTTACCAAACAAGAGGGGATAATTGGATAGGTAACCAGTAGTCTCTGGCCACAGAGAAATAATTATCCCGATTGAAAACTGAGTTTCAAAGAAATAAATGAACCAAATCAACATTGTCACCCAGCCATTGGCGAGTTTTACCTGAGGAAACTCAGTGAGCACATGGACAACCGCTGTTGGAGCTTGAGCCTGGTGGGGACTGAGGTTGGAGGCAGCATATGAGCATATCTGTCATTGAGGTCGCCAGGGGTTCCACAAGGGAGGGCAAAAGTAGGCTAACAATAGTAATAATAAGTAATACAATAATAAATGAATATGTAAATAATAGATAAGAGTAAACTCTGTTTGGGGTACTCACAATTGTAAACCTACTTGTGCTCACTCTTGTAAAAGTCAACTAGAATTGAAAATTTGAGCAAAGAAGACCCCCAAAGCCAGTGAGTGCAAAGAATATGGACCTGAAAGGGGCTGCCTGGGAATGGGATGTGAAGGGAGAACTATAACCTGTTTGGGTATCTTTCCCCAAAATAGCCCATGAGCACACATCTGAGCCACATGTCGTAAAGGGAGTTGGCAAAAGATGAAGGGAATTCTGTAAATGCTAAGCTGGCTGGCCCCCCTCAACATAGAGCAGGAAATGGCTATCTACAGGCGTTCTGAAACCGTTTGCTGTGAGCTCCGTGAGACCTTCAAGGATGTCCAAGGTTTGCAGCTTACAGGGAGATGTGCTCTTGCCAAGGGAGGACATTAGCACTGTCACCACAACCATCAGAAATGTGGGCCCCTTGAAAAGATGCTTGAGGCTGTAGTGACTCCACCATGTGCTCCAAGGAGGCCACCAGGAGTGGGCATGTTTATAGGAAACCTTCTATACCTAAAGCCTACCTGTACGTTGAAAAAAAAAATGGTAAAAGGTATTTCTGGGCCCAGGAGAGGAAATACAAAATGAAGCATCATTCTTGTAAAAAAAAATAATAATGTAAGCCTACTGGCCTGCTGGAGTGGAACGTAAGGCTGCATTGGAAGCTTAGTTCAATGGGCCAGTCAGCCCTATGCTAATCCAGGGCTTGCCTGCTACCGGGGATGCTCCTCACATGCGAGGCTGGGAACGCCCAGGCTTACAGTGTGATACCTGCATGTGCTTAAGTCTACGTTTATCTTACACCCTGAGCTCCGTACTCCTAAATAAACTTTTATGGACATGGTATAATCTCACCACACTACAATTGTTCTGGTATGTGCCATCTTTCAACTAGTAAGTGCTCTAAATAATAAAGTTTTGTTGATACTCTTTGCACTCCTGTTCTCCTTCACATATTTTCATCCCATCCACCAGTCCTCTTTGGTGCTAGTGATTAAAAAAGAAAAAAAAAATGCTGCCAATAAATCTGGTAATCTATGAAACATTGGAGGCATGCTTTTTTAAAATCAGTGGTGAATTAGTAACAATTTGCTAATGAAGATTTTCTTTTAATTATTGGGGAAAAGATACTTCTTAATTAATAGAAAAGAGGATGGGTTTCATCCAGATTAATTACTGTTGGGAACGTGTCTCAGCCCTACTAGGCACAAGCTACTGAAAGTGAACAGATTAGCCACAAAGTTAAGCAGCTTGGGGTTTCGTCCTAATGAGGTGGAACATGGTAATTAAGTCGGGGTTTCTGGGTGATGATCTTCAGGGGGCCCAGGAACTCATAATGTTTGATACAGTATTTTTCATATGTTCTTAGCTTCTTCATAGTGTACATGATAGACACGTATAAGCAATAGTCTCTGGGGTCACCATCATCCCAGGCTCCACAACACATACCTGCTTTCACTCCCTGGTGATGTAGTAATCACGCATCATGAAGTTCAGAACCCTTTGCCAAGGGAGCGAAACCCCGAGACTGCCACACTAACTCTCTCTTTTCATTTCATATTACAGAATGCCCATGTGTTTCCATCACTTCCTCCTTTTCATTAGTCTTCAGCAACTCATGATCCATACTTTCTAGCTGCTCACCTTGGCCTCCACTTCCTTCCCTTTCTCACAAGGTCTTCCACTGGAATTGTGCAATTTAACAAATATCCAATAGTCTCTTTATCAGCCATTTTAGTGTTTGCTACACACACACACCACTTTCTGATCCCTGACTGTCCACTGTTGACACAGCTTCTCAAGAAAAGATGGTTTTTAGATTCCGCATGTACCTCCTGGTCTGAAAGTAGATTTGGTATCTGCCCTGCCCTTCTGATATTACCCTTCAGGTCTTGAAAAAATATTATCCTTTGAGATATGATATACCACAATTAATCCTATCCTGATTATTGTTCTTTACAGAATTTTCACATCCCATCTTTTAATTAAAATACTAGAGGCCCGATGCACAAAAATTCATGCAAGAGTAGGCCTTTCTTCCCTCAGCTGCTGGCACCGGTTCCCTCTGGCACCTGGGACCTGGGCTGACTTCCCTCTGGCCCCAGCTTCATCAGGAAGGATGTCCGGAATGACATCTGGAAGACGTCCAGTCTAAATAGCATATTACCCTTTTATTATTACAGTTTGCATTACTTCAGTCCTAGATCATGACTTTTGCAGCCTCATCTCCAATAATTTTTCTTTTGCTCCATCATATCTACCCACTTCCATGTCCACACCTTGGCGATAATCATCACCTCTATGCTAATTCCATTGTTCTGCTTTCAAAACCCTGATCTACTTTTATCAACCTCATAAGCATCTCTACTCCCTTAATCCTTCTCTTTGTATACCCACTAAGTCAACAGCCCTAATATTTTCATTTATTTCCTTATCCAGCTTTGATTCCTTGGCCTATCCATACAAAAATGTCAGTGCATCGCCTCATCTGTAGTATAATGAGCTTTTCTGAGTCCTCATCTCAAAAATATTTTACCTCAGTGAATCCACCGTCTTTGTGGTGACTTTCTTCTCCTCTGGGCACCCAGCCCATTGCACTCCACTAGCTTTCCTCCAACCCTGGCTGCTTCTTTGCGGTCTCTTCTCAGCCATTAAATGTTAGAGTTCTCCCACTTACTCTCTCAGTCCCTTTCATTTGTTCTTTCAACGCTCTTC
>NW_006284838.1:466113-473210 GCF_000327345.1 Myotis davidii | reverse complement strand
GTCTCAACCTTCCTAATGCCGCGACCCTTTAATACAGTTCCTCATGTTGTGGTGACCCCCAACCATAAAATTATTTTTGTTGCCACTTCATAACTGTAATTTTGCCTCTGTTATGAGTCCTAATGTAAATATCTGATATGCAGGATGTATTTTCATTGTTACAAATTGAACATAATTAAAGCATAGTGATTAATCACAAAAACAATATGTAATTATATATGTGATTTCCGATGGTCTTAGGCGACCCCTGTGAAAGGGTCGTTCGACCCCTAAAGGGGTCACTACCCACAGGGTGAGAACCACTGCTCTAGACCTTCGTTACTTCTTCCTGTGAATGTCTCAATGGCACATTAAGTTCAACTTGCCAACAACCGAACTCCCAATTTTCCCATTTAACTGTGTCATCTCCCAGTGTTCACTCCTCAGGGTAACATCTTATCTCTGTCAAGTCCCACAAGCTAAAGGTCTAACCTCTTCCCCTTAATATATATAAATTTAAATTTCTTTCAGATCAACTCATTTGCTTTTAGTTTTGTTTGTACCATATTAGTCAAAGTTACTATTTATAATTCTGTAGACTAATGCTGAATAATTTCCAATCTGGTGTTGCCATATGTTTAATCCCTTTAATCTTCTTTCCACTGTAACTAGTGTTATTTTCAAATTGCAAATCCGATGGGCGCCTCAAGCCCTCAGCCTTCACTCTCCAACATTAAAACCCGTCAGTGGTTTTCCGTTACTCAGCTTGCTCTTCCAGAGGCAAATTATGCTGCATCTCATCCTCAGGACTCCAGCATTTTTTCTTTTACTTGAATATGCTAGCAAATATTTGTGGAATGGCTTAACAAACACATGAGAGTTCAGTGATGCTCTTGTAAATCGTATAAGAACTTGTACGCAACACTGATTCTGAGCAGGCCGGCGTTCCATGGCTTGGAGGTTCCAGAGGCCGGGGTTGAGTGGGAAGCAACTGAGTTCTGTGCTTCTGACTTAGCCCACACACAGTGCCCTGCACCTCTCTCCAGCTTCCTCACCTCCTTGGATCCAAGCGCTCACATCAAAATGAGGAACCGCAGGCCCTGAGCTCAGGAGTGGTCGTAGCCTGAGGCCCACAGGAAGCTGTCAGACTTGGAGATGAGTCTCATGGCCAGCCCCTCCCTAGGAAGCACACAGAGATTTCTGTCTTTTTACAAACATAGGCACCAGCCCAGGGGGGCAGTATCATGGTTTTGAGTATAAATGCTGCCCAGAGGTGACCCTTGAATGCCATGGCAGACCTGAAGAATGCTGTCCCCTCCACAGGGAGCAGGGCCAGTGTTCTAAGCTAAGGTTGCTTTCCAGCTGTGAGTTGGATTTTTCAACAGTGGGAGAGTCGGCTTCAGTGTCCATGGACTCGATCTAACAGGCTCTGTTTAGCAGGGTGCTCAAAGTGCTTTCCCACTAAGCCCCACGGGCTGGGAAACAGGCTTGTTTTTATCTCACTCACAGGCCTGAGAGCATCTCAAAAGGAAAGCCAAATACTTTTTCTTAAAGGAGACTTGAGAGAGGAGGAGAATGTATATCACCAAAGGCCCCTGACTCCCCAGTCATGCACTTGCTCCCCGCAGAGGGCATCGGAATGCTGATGTATGGGCTCCCACCACTATCTGAACTTAGGAAAACAGAACTCGGGGTCACTGGCAAGTGTGGGGGCTCCACTACCTCTAGAATACCTCCCTCATCCCAACAGGCATTATGGTTTTAACATCCCAGATAATTTAACACATTTAGGAAATTATAGAGGCAAAACTGACAATAATCCCACACTTTTGATTGAGCACCTACTGAGTCTAAAAACGTGATAGGCAATGGAAATACATCAATAAAACTAGTGAGGGAGCTAAATTTATACATCAGGTTTTGCCTCACTAAGTTTTTTATTAGAATTTAAAGAAGTGACAAATCCTACCTTCCTCCTTCCTTCCATCATTCCTTTCTTTCTTCTTTAGTTCTTTCTTTTGTTTTGTTTTTCATTTCAGATTTCTTTGCCTGCTTGCCTTTCATTTCCATTTGTAAACCACTTTAAGAAAAAGACTAACTCAGAGAATGGCTAAGACACTCAGGTTATCTGTAATCCCAGAGCTGTTTCTGACACAGTTGGCTTCATCAATACCATTAAGAGACAAGAATAACTCCTCTTAAGTCAGTGGTTCTCAACCTGTGGGTCTCCTAAGACCATTGGAAAACACATATTTTTAATTAGAAATGAATATTTCACAATATATATTACATATTGTTTTTGTGATTAATCACTATGCTTTAATTATGTTCAATTTGTAACAATGAAAATACACCCTGCATATCAGATATTTACATTAGGATTCATAACAGTAGCAAAATTGCAGTTATGAAGTAGCAACAAAAATAATTTTATGGTCGGGGGTCACCACAACATGAGGAACTGTATTAAAGGGTTGCGGCATTAGGAAGGTTGAGAACCACTGTCTTAAGTGATCCTGGATGTGGCTAATGTCTCATTGTTTAGTTTCATTGTTCTGATTCTATTACATCCTCTGATCCCTAGATTTCTGGCATGTTCACATATTTAGTAATCAGTAAGATTATCACAGGAAATGAGGATCTGTGTTTTTATCCAGGAATCATGAGACTACATATTACTGATAGGATATTTTCTTGATAGGCACATGGCCAAATGTGCCCTATATTAAAATTTCCAACTCCATGATCTTATTATCTTGGTGGGGCCTCTATTGGCTAGAACAAACAGTAGAGATCTGTGAGTTGATATTTAAGACACATGTTCATGCTCTGTACAGACACTGAGGAGAGCTGAGCCTCCTTGAGAAGCCCTTCCCTCTACTGAGTAATCCATTCGGCAGACAAATACTGAATATCTTTTATGTGCCAGGTGATTTCAAAGGCTCTGACCTAAGGGCTAGTCAAACAAAATTATTTGCTCTGTTAAGTAGAGCAAGCATAGAAGTCTGAATTTAGGAACGTTGCCTACCTTATCATAGACTCTGTGATCTGCTGGCGATTTAGCATCATGCTGTTGATGAGGGGCACAGGGGCAGAGGACATGGGCTTAAGGCTGAGCTGTGCTATTTCCCATCTGTCACCTGATGTTTAAACAGAGCAAGGGCTCAGGAATATTGGTCATGTCTTCCTTTTCTCTTCATCTTTCATCACCACCACTACCATCATCATCTGTAATTACCATGACACTCTCTAGTAACTCAGAATCAGTTACTAGATTCATTTATGTCTTGTTGACCCAAATATGCAAGGTTGCAAATCCAAAGTCCAACATCTTATAATTATTAAGGAGCAATTATGGAGATTCAGTATAATATGAACAAAAAATGAAGGTAAATAACTTGGTTTAGGCAGCCATTTATGCTTGTAGTGATGAGAATATAATAATCAGGAGTAATAACAAAGTTATTGTGATATTATTTGGAGACTAGTCCCAGTACTGTTATTTGTTTTGTGCAATGTACAGTTTTCTAATGTACAGTTTTATAATGATTTTCTTGAGTTGAACAAAGAGTGAACTTTTGGTGCTTTATTTTCCTGGTTCTTCAGTTTGATTTTGCTACCTGAACTCCCTACCCATTACTGTGTATTCACTTCCAAACTGCAGAGCTCCCTGGCTGTTTGCTGGGGTAAGGTTTTATGTGACTGCTGGAGGGCAAATTCCAAAACATAAAGAAAGTTTGCCATTGGCAGAAATGTCCCCTGTGAGACACATTTATCAAAATTGTGAAATGGGAAGCAAAGGGTTGGAACATATGGAGTCCATGTAACAAGAGGAGACTTCCAATTAAAGCTTACTTTACTGGGAGTCGCTTTATCAGGATGGCCACAGATATTTTTAATATTTCCTAAAGGGGTCAAGATGGCATTGCTTCTGGTGATAGAAAAATCTGTGTCACTTGTTCTCATTGCTTTCTTCCTTCCTTCCATCCTTACATCCATCCACCCATCCATCCACCCATCACTTCGTCCCACCCTCACTTCTCATCATCCACCATTTCTCCTAGTCTCCATTCCAGTACACAGAACACAAACACACACAAACACATGCAAATACACACTACACACAAACACACACAGAGTACAAACATATGCCCACATACATACACACACACACACACACACACACACACCAACTCATCCATCCCCCAGATTACATAGCAAATTATTAGAGATCTAGTAATACTTGTACTTCTTCATTAGCTTAGTAATGCTTGTTATTCAGTCCTATGTCATTGTTTTGTACTCAAATTGCCAAGCATGGATGTAGAGACTTTGGGACAGATTAGCTACTTTGTTTGAAACCTGTAGAAACATTCCCCACTCCCACCACGTGGCTTCATTCTGTGCCTTCCTCTCTCAGTGTATTTGTCTAGCAATAGATTTACAAAGCATATTTAGGGTGAAACTGAGGAAGGGTTTCAGGTCATAAGCTCCAGGACCCTCCAAACAGTTTTCCCCTGTGGATCCTTAAGCCTATGTGACCCTCTTTTAAAAATAAGGACAGATCACAAGCATAAAATAATTCCCAAGTTACTGGAGACTTGGAGCCCAGGCCTCCCTCTGGCAGGCTTTTTAAGTAATGGGTTGGAAACCACTCACAGAATGTTCTCTGCTTGCCACCTGGCTTCTCTCCACCGAGAACACTGTTTGCCATTGGCTACATTCTCCCCAGAGAATCATGCAAGCGGTGGGCCCACAGCTTTGGTTTCATTCTCTGAACAGCAAATCCACCTCTGGTGAGAAAAACCAAGGTCCAGGTTTTCTTTTGAGGTGAAGAGGGACTCTGAGAATGAGTAAGGGGCCACAGCCATGCCATCATTCAGTGTGTCAGCCGGCTTCCTGCCAGTCCATGGGCCCCGTATGCTGAAGTCCTCATCAGCTCCTTGCAAACTGTGCATCCTCCAGTGCATTGAAACCTCACATCTGCAACACCTGGGGCTTCTGCAGCTTCCTCTTACTTGCCTCACTTTCAATAAGCCCTATTGTTATAAGAAAATGAGCCAATGCTGGGTCCTACCATGGGTGGTGTCAGTCACACTGATTGGAGTTCCTTAATGTGGCCTGGAAAGGCAAAGCATTCTGGTCAGTGTTTTGTTTGTTTGTTTGTTTGTTGAAACCAAGATAGATAGTAGGTGTTTATAGGACCTGCCCAGAGCCAGCATTCCTGAGCCCTAGTTCAGCAGCAGATGGCCTTGAGAACATTTGATTGGCCTGGATTTGTCATATTTAACAGGCTGAGGACCCCTGAGGGTACAAGCAGCAGTGGCTCAGTGAGTCTAACCTATGAGGGCTCTACTGTACAAGGTGCAGAGCTTGCACTTGAGGTTGAACAGATCTGAGCTCTGAGTTCTAATCCTGACCCTGCCACTCACTGGCTGTGGGATCTGGGACACATGACTGAACTTCCCTTACCCTTATTTTGTCCTTTGTAAAATGGGGTTAATGACACCTCACAGTTTGTAGAGGATCTGATCACAGATTGGTGAACCAGCTCAGCTGAAGTAGCACCCCTACTCAAAGGTGAAACTAGCATGAGGGACTCACTGTCACATTGTGATCACTCCACAAGATCAGTTGGGAAATTATAATTAGACAGAAGCCCAAAATAACTTAAAAATATGCTGTTAATCATTTACCATTGGCAAAGTTTTGATTCGTTTATTTAAATGGCTGTGGTCAGTTCTTTTTTGTTAACTCCTAATTTATTCTTCATTCTCTTTCTGTCTTTCCCATACCTAGTGGACATGTTCTCTGATTCTAGACCTGAACTCTTCCGTTTTCTTTTCATATATTTTATCCTTAAATATCTCTGATGTTAGTGATACTTATAGGTTTGCATTTGCAAATAAGGCCTACATCTTCAGGTAGTGACTTCCTGTCTGCCATTACCCTCATTCTATATAGTTTGTATATTCTCCATCAAACTGATTCCATGAATTTGTAAATTATAGAAAACTACAAGGTTAGGAAAGTTAAAACATTTTTTGTGTGTTTGGCAACAGAAACTGAGCTGAACTATAAAGACACAGTCATTGACCAGGGAAGGAGGTTAAGAAAGAAGATATTTGTAATTGGAAGTGATAGTGGTTGCTTAGAGATCAGTGGGGTGAAGGAAAATGAATGGTCAAGATGAATTTTGAGTTTCTGCTTGGGAACTACTGGGTGGGTCTTAGTGAGATCCACTCAGATAGGGCACGTAGGAGACAGTCCAAGGTTTTTGAGGGTAGAGGTAGTGTGAGGCTATGAATTTTCAACTGACATTCGGACAGGTTGAGTTTGAGCTGACTTTGAGGTATCTGTGTGAAGATGCCAACTAGAAAATTAGGTCTAAAGCTCAAAGGAGAGATCTGTGCTGAAAATATAAATATGTGAGTAATTTTAAACTTGTCGACAATTTAAGCCAGTGGTAAAAATGCAGATGCTGACAGAGCGAATATAGGACTGAAGAGGAAAAGCCTAGGGCTCAAGACTGAGCTTTGGAACTTTGACTTGATCAGTGGAACACGAAAGATTGTTCAACAGTGATTGGTGATGAGTAGGGTGGCCATAATATTTATTGACAAAATTGGGAAATGTTTAAGAATGAAAGGATGCTAACTAGACTACCAAGGCAATGCATATAAAGTAGGACTCTGTGACAGATATGCACGCCAAAAAATAGAGAGAAGAGAGAGAAATTAGAATATTGAAACAGTTAGTCATAAAATGCCATATAATTGGCATTTTTGCCTATCAATCACTTTCCACACTATATCTCTTTTTGTTCATTTTGCCATTCTCCTGCTCAAAAAGTTTCAGTGGCTCTCAATTGTCTATGATAAAGTTCAGAGAAACCAAGATGGCGGCATAGGTAAACACCAGAGTTTGCTGCCTTGAACAACCACTTCAAAAATACAACTAAAAGACGAAACAGATATCACCCAGAACCACAGGAAAGCTGGCTGAGTGGAAATTCTACAACTAGGAGGGACCCAGACTCAAACGGGAGAAGCGGGACTGTCTGGCATCGCTCAGAACCCTAGGGCAGCTTTCTCTCCATGGGGCTTGCAGCGATTCCT
>NW_006284838.1:462573-463287 GCF_000327345.1 Myotis davidii | reverse complement strand
AATGTGTCTCCTCTCCCACACCCTCTCTGCAATTTATTAAAAATAACCCCAAAACATGTAAAGGAAATAAATAATGAGAATCAAAACTATTGATCCTGCATAGCTTACAGCTTACAGCTTACCTGTACTTTCTTAGAAACAAGGGTTACCACATAGAGAATATGTTTGAAGACAGGAGGTACCTACTTGAGAGTTGCCACACCCACAGAGACCCACAAGAACAGTATGAGCAAGTGAGCTATTTGTCAATGTCTATTATAAACTGCCTTTCACCAAGAAGAGTACATGTGTTGAGTAAATCAAAGGTCATTTGCTTTGGGCTGCAATCATATCAACTGAAAGTGGTAAGAAAAACAATTTTGTTTTGATCAGAAGTTCTAATTGGCTATTAATCATAAAGTAATTTTTGAGGGCCATTCTAGGAGAAAGGAACTCAAACTATAAAAAACCAGGGGAATGATTTTGCTCACTGGCCTCCTCCCCCAACCTGGAACTGGCTTCCTGAGTGAATCCCTGGGAGCATGAACCATGATTAACTTAACTTTTTAAAAATCTGGTTTCTTGCCAAAACCGGTTTGGCTCAGTGGATAGAGCGTCGGCCTGCGGACTGAAGGGTCCCAGGTTCAATTCTGGTCAAGGGCATGTACCTTGGTTGCGGGCACATCCCCAGTGGGGTGTGTGCAGGAGGCAGCTGATCGATGTTTCTCTCTCATC
>NW_006284838.1:459502-462271 GCF_000327345.1 Myotis davidii | reverse complement strand
CGATTCCGGTCAAGGGCATGTACCTTGGTTGCGGGCACATCCCCAGTGGGGGGTGTGCAGGAGGCAGCTGGTCGATGTTTCTCTCTCATCAATGTTTCTAACTCTCTATCTCTCTCCCTTTTTCTCTGTAAAAAATCAATAAAATATATTTTTTTAAAAATCTGGTTTCTAAACACTTCTCAATGAAAGTAGTTTTTGAAGATACACAAATGGCTCGTGGTTTCCTACTCCACCTACATAGCAAAACAGCTTAACATGACAAGGCTAATGTGAAGGTTTAGTGCTGCTGGTGATGGTCTTTAAGGCCCTGATCCTCACTGTTGCCTTATGACCTTATATCTATTCAAACACTGTCTTCCTGTTGTAAAGTTAGATATTATCTTCATTTGGTTTTCTCTAGCACTACCCCCTTCCCACCACACACACACTTGTAATGAGTTCTGGATCCAAATCCCGGCTGCAAACTGCAAAATCTCACTGTAAACATAGGCTCTGAGTCAGGGGCCAAGACTCAAATTCTGGAATAGTAAGAGCAGGCTAGACACATAAGTGGACACGGAACAAGATCTCAGTAAATTTCTTTCATTTTGGGGGAGGACAACATTCTCTAACTTCTTCTTCTCTCTCCAGCACCTATTTCAAAATCTTGAGAAAAAAAGGATGAAGTTCTGATGCACTCATAGTCAATGTCAAGCATTGCTCCGGGCATGATACAATGCTCTGCCCTATTTCATTCTCACATCAACCTATCAAAGAAGCATGAGGGTCCTCTCCTATTGACTTGAAGCTGAAGTCCAGAGGAGTGAAGTAACTCCCAAAGGCACACAATCATGTGATAGAGCAGGTGTTCCTATCCGGGGCAGGTGATTGCATCCATGGTCTTTCCCACACACTGTAAGTCCTCCCCTAACAGATGTATCCAGTACTTCATATTCCCTCGCTTATATCCACCTAAATCAGAATTCCTGGGAACCAGAATCATGAGCACCTTAACTTTCTAAAGAACAGTGCATGCACTTGTTTTACATACACTTCTCCTCATAAGGAAGGCTAGATAACAATGATTGTTTCTATTTTCCTAGATAGGAAGCTGCACTGTAGAGAATGTGTATGACTTGTCTACCACCTCTTGATAAAAAGAAGACTGAGAACTCAAAATTCAGAAAGCTTCTAGTGCATCGTGGTATAATTTTTAAAATTTACCACAATGTTTAGAATAGTACTTTGTGAGACTGTGAGGCAGAGGCACTTCCCTCACTGGCCCTGAATGCTGGTCAGCAGGGGGTCAGGACATGTGGCGGAAACAGCCTCCATTGGCTGGCCTCCTGTTCGCTGCTCTACCCAATGTAACTGAAGAAAATGTGCTTTAGTCCCATAGGTGGTCTCTGCCAACTCCTGCTAGTCCTGCTTTTCCATAATTAATTATTGACCTCTTTGATCTCCCCTACTAGTTTCCAATAAATCATATTCTGCTTTGTCACATTTTTTTCCTCCCGACTACTCCAAATATGAAACCCTGCTGACTCCCTTTTTCCACTTTCCCTGATACAAGAAATGTGGTTGGTGTTGTGAAGCCAGCAGCAGGAGTCTAGCATGAACAAATTTAAAATTAGAAATTCTATTTTTTATCCAAATTGTCAGACTCAAGAAATTAAAAAAATCTTATTTAATGGTTGATGACGATCATTTCATTTCTTTAGAATAATTTTGTATTAGCAATTTTCCACAACACTAGATGACACTATTCCTGTTTAAATATATCTCAGTTGTTTCTACCTGGAGAGGGCTCTTTCTTGAATAAATAATAATAAAAAAAACATATCCTCAGATGATGATTTTTAAAAAATGCTCACACTCTTTAAATCACTTTATTTATATAAACTTATTCTAACTAGTTGATACATAAAACTGTGAACAAAACAAAGATACTTTGACGGTTCATAGAACCTTACTTTATGTATGGAAAACCTGACCAAAAAAACCCACAAAATTCTTCCAAATAGGGAAATATATAGGTAATATGTGGTACATTAATAGGGTTATCAAGTAGTCATTAACCACTGTGATCTTAAAAAATCATGAAATAGGAATACTTTTAAATTCTGAAACACCAATTATACAATGTACATACACTTTCTCACTAAACAAAATATGCATGTACAACAGATATACACCAAAGTATTGTGTTATTCAATGATAAGAGTGTGAATGACTTAATTTTCTACTTATACTCTCTGCATTTTTCAAATTTTCTGCATTAAATCTTTATTATTTTATAATCAGAATATGTATGTATGCATTTTAGATATGTATTTAAATAGTGTTATCATCTGACCTAATAATTCAAATATTCACACTGCGTAATTTTATTTCTGATACTTTAATTTTAAAAAAATAAAGAAAGAAGAAAGGATAAATATCTACTAAAATATATATTTCAGCATGATATGATATATAAGACCAAATCTTGATATAACATAGAGGAACAATATTTGTGGATAGGTTATATATAAGACATAGTAAGTCAATGTATTATTATGGAAACTGCATATGTTATTATGAGAAAAAAGCTGGATACACCTATATACATATGTTTGTATGTGAATATACATATATACACACATATATATGTATATATGTATATATGTGTGTATATATATGTATATATGTGTGTGTGTGTATATATTCACTGAGAATAGTACCTTTCCCTTAGTGCTCTCTCAAAAAATTGCCTAAAGGTTTATTGGCTTCAGTGGATAAAAATTTAAG
>NW_006284838.1:439136-458359 GCF_000327345.1 Myotis davidii | reverse complement strand
AGGATGTCCGACTGCAGCTTAGGTCTGCTCCCTGTTGGCAAGTGGACATCCCCCGATGGCTGCTGGGCTGCTAGAGGGATGTCTGATTGCCAGCTTAGGCCCAATCCCCTTGGGAGCAGGCCTTAGCCAGCAGATGGTCATCCCATGAGGGATCCCAGGCTGTGAGAGGGCACAGGCCGGGCTGAGGGCTCCCCCCTCCGAGTGCACAAATTTTTGTGCACCGGGCCTCTAATATATATATGGAAATAGCTAAAATGTATTTTAAAAACCTTGTGACTAGAGAAAGCACTACAAAAGAAACTCTATAATATTTAACATTAATTACTTCTAGGCAATAGGTTTTCTAGCTTTTCTTTTTATTATTCTTTCTTTTCCAAATGCTGTATTATGATGTTTCTTATATTTATAATGAAGAATAAAAACACTGAATAAATAAAAACACTGATTAAATAGATATACTATATACTAATAAAAGGATAATATGCTAATTAGAGTGGACATCTTCTGGACAAAGCCATGGTGGTGGGGGCCGAGGCAGTGGTGGTTTAGGGGCCATCAGGCCAGCAGGGGTGGGCAGTTACAGGGTGATCAGGCTGGCAGGGGAGCAGTTAGGGGCATCAGACCAGCAGGCAGAGGCAGTTAGAGGTGATCAGGCAGGCAGGCAGGCAGGCGAGCAGTTAGGAGTCAGGGGTCCCTGATTGGAGAGGGTGCAGGCTGGGCTGAGGGACCCCTCTCCCATGCATGAATTTCATGCACCAGGACTCTAGTCTATAATAAATACTTTCTTGAGTTTCCCAAAGTGGCTGTTTTCTGACCTTCCTAGATCCTGTGGCTCCCACTGTATTTTACCTAGGAAAGAACACCTCTCCTCTCGTCCCTGTGGAGTGCTGCACTATAGGGTGTTTGCAGGGAGGCTCTCTCTCCCTCAAGACTTTACCTGTGAACTTCCTCCAGAGCCTTTTGAGTCAGCACCTCCATCTGTGACCCCAGATGAGAAACTGCTCACTAAATCACCTTGACAGTTGTCTGTTTGCATTATATCATCAGCTTCTGCTCCTGTGCTGACACGGCACTCCTCACGGCCATTATGTGCCTCTATCGAGTGCACAGTCTCAGCCAGAACGAAGATTCACTTTTGTTGTTAAATAAACAAACAAACAAACAAACAAACCTCTCAAACAGTTGAGATATTCTCCCAGAATTTCCCTGCAAGATTTAAGTCATAATAATGATAATAATAATAAAAAAGTATAGGGTTCCTAAGAAGAGCAGACCATGACCTACTTTATATAATTGGATTACTTGGCTCAAAGTATTTTCCCCAGAGACCATCACAGTGGCAAAAATGTTCCCATTATTCAGAGAGGAGTCATTGACAAGTTCATAATAGGGATATACATGTACGCATTTAAAATGTATGTCTAAGCTGGTTATATCACCTGACCTTATAATTCAGAATTATTTAGACTGAAAGGAAATTATTTTTGGTGAATTTGGGCCTCTTTTACTGATTCCCACATTCCCTAGCACTAGCCATGGATTAACCAAAGAATTTATATGCATATATGCATAATCCATGGACATAGACAATAGTGCAGTGAAGGCCTGGGGAGGGGGCAGGAGCAGGGTGAAAGGGATAAATTGAAGAGGAGATGGGGCATCTGTAATACTTTCAACAATAAAGATAATTTTTAAAAAGAAAAGAAATCATTTTTTCTAATATTTGATCTACATTTCCGAAGTCTCTCCTAGCAACAGGCATGATTAGAGTGCTGGCTTTGGGGAGAGAGCCAGACACAAGCCACCTTCTGGGCACGCTCAGTCAAGTGGGGGGGAACGATGCCAAAACCAGGCAGAAGGCCCGGAGCTTTGAGAGATTATGTGAGGAACGTGTCCAGTTTTGCCTGGGCAAGAGAAAGCTATCAAGCAGAGAGCCTTGGCTGTCCTAGTAAATTTCACCAGTTTTAATTAAAATTGATCGCACATACGTGGTCCAGTTTGACAGCAGACACATTGCAAGTGAAATTAATTACTTAAAGGTCAATGTCTCTGCCTTAGTTATGATGAGCTTTAGTCCCCTGTATCTTTACAAACTTTAGCAACTTCTATCAGCAATCTTTTCCTGCTCCTTTGTTGACATGTTCCCTCTTGTAGGTTGAAACTTTCCATGGTTATGGTCCAATGATCAGGCCCTAATACACAGGAAGTATGAACTACATGTGGATTGAATGAAAAGAATAAATAAAAATTATTCATATTTTGAGTCCCATATATAGGAATCACATTTTTAAGGGACACCCAGTAAACACAAATGCTTAGAATGGGCAAGTTAATTTTTTTTTTCAGATGACTTTACTTCCCCCAGCTACACCCGCCCCCCAGGACAAGCCTGCTAGCCCAAGTGTCCTTGTCCATTGTTATGCTAATATGCATGCATACAACTCCTTTAATTTTTTTGTTGAATTCAATCTACACAAAATGATAGCACTAACACAATTTTAATATGATTGAAGTTGCTGGATAATAAAGCAGGAGAGCATGTTAAGGAAGTCCAGAAAACTAAGCCATAGACTGTGTAAGGGAACCAGAGTGTGAGAGGTTATCAGATTGAGTAAAAGACTTTTAAAAAATTACAGGGAAGTCTGGGTCCCCAAGGTGGTCTGGTTCTCATCCAGAAAATCCAGGCAGCCAGCCATCTTATCATGACACCAGGAAGTTCATTCAGCTTTCCCTCTTTGGGATAGAAAGGATCATGCATAGTCATTTTCCACTACCAGAACTAAGAGGTATAAACAAATACCACACCCAATTTATGGTAATAGAGAGTCCAAAATACTCAAGCCCTGGATGAATCAAATCTCATATTACTAACAAACTGCAGAATTTATAGACACTTCAACAGCAAGGGGAGTATTGTCCTTTTCAAGATGACTTTAAGGAGTGTCAAATTGATTTAGTAGCATAAATATACAGGAAGAGGAAGGGAGAGAAAAAAAGACCCTTGGTGGTTGTGGGGGAGGGGCGGAATTGGAAAGGGGACTTTGGACCTGATTTCAGAATCTCATTAGCAATGCCTCACTTTGCAATTGGCCTGAGTTCCAGAGAACCATCAGTATCTGCCTTGTTCCATCAATGTGCCATTTTATGAGGCTGTGACAGGCTGGAGCTGAGTGGGCTGTAGGGGAAGTATGCCTGCCCTGCTTATGAAAGGTGTACTGGCCAGGAGAAGCATCTGACCGTGTGAGCCACTAAACTCATCAAGAACAACCAGTTTTCAGCTATACAGAACTCTACTCCTGTAGCAAGACTTAAATATATTCAAGGAATGTCCTGTATTTTTCCCACTTCATACTTATAGCAAAAGGAGAAACCAAAAGCATTTAGATTGATAGCACAACTGAACTTTTTTTTGTTTTAATTTTGGAATAAGTTAAAGGCTCCACAGATGTGAATTGCTGGTTTGATCACACAAAACAAAAAAGTTACTCGATGTTATTTTAAGTCTACTTAGTGTGAGAAGGGGTGCTTAAGGGGAGCAGAAAGGCTACACGAGATGATTTAAATTTTATATCTGGGAATCTGATCACACACAAAAAAATTACTCAGTAACATATGCTTTAAACATCCAGAAAATGTAAATAATGCAATGAGAAAAATTTAACTTACAATCACAAAAATATATTTTAAAATGTACAAAAATGCAGGATGAAATAACATTTTTACTCTCTACATAAGTGTT
Source organism: Myotis davidii (assembly GCF_000327345.1). Classification (NCBI taxonomy): domain Eukaryota; kingdom Metazoa; phylum Chordata; class Mammalia; order Chiroptera; family Vespertilionidae; genus Myotis; species Myotis davidii. Next base: position 454,620 of record NW_006284838.1, on the reverse strand, counting down.
ATTATATAAATTTTTGCAGAGACAGTACAGTGATTAAGAAAATGGGTTTGATATGAGACTGACTCAGGTTCAAGTCCTAGCTCTACCTCATTCTTGTACTGCTTCCTAAGCAACTATTAGCCTCTAGGTTTCACAGTGTCTGCATGTCTAAAATGGTGTTTAAATAAAAATATATCCATATAAATATCTAACCCATAGGATAGTTGTAAAGAACAAGTAAAAATGCACATAAAGTAGCTGGTGCATAGGAAGCCTGCAATGTGTTGACTAATAGTGCTGTTTATACCAATACTCAAGACATTGCTACAAATTATACAATATCCCTCAATCCCATTTGACTGGAAGACCTGTACCCTTTTCATTATACCACAGTTGCATGGCGTAATATTTAAATTAAAAAGTAGCAAATGTTGGTCTCATGGACATTTCTGTCTATGGATAACTCACAAAATGTTGATCATACATCCCTTGTAACACCTTGTTTTACCATAAGAAAGTAGGTTTGCCAAGGGCAAATCAAGTTTCCTGAAATATGGTTGTACCATAGGTATCTGAAACCCAAAGGCAGCTTCAGAGTAAGATTCTTAAGTGTCATTAGGATAAACTTGTATTAAAGTTGAAATGAGTGAGTGTCTAGCTCAGGCAAGTGCCTAGTATATAATCACAATGATTTCGGAAGGAAGGAAGGAAGGAAGGAAGGAAGGAAGGAAGGAAGGAAGGAAGGAAGGAAGGAAGCCGGGGAAGAAAGGATGGTATAGTGGCTTCCAAAGATCATCTTGAACCCCCACTTTTGCCTCAAATTACAACCACACCTTTGTTTGATGGCCAAGCTAGCCTTTAAGACATTGTCCCTCCCTCCTAACCTCTTGGACAATTACTTTCTTTACTTGAAAATTTTCTTTCATCTAATACTTAGCTTAGAAAACTTTATCCATCTCCAATGGCCATGGGCAGATGCCCCATTCCCTGAGGTAAAAGGAGCTTTCTCTTTCACTTGTTTTATTTTTTTGCATGTAATGCTTTATATGTGCCTTCTCCCCAACCCCCTTAACCTCAATGAGAAGGCAACGCTCATGCATCATTATTCTTTCCCAACACACAGTACTTTGCAAATAAATATTTGCTAACTTTTAAAACATTTATGCACATTTGTATGGTGTGTGTATATGTGCTGATATTTAAAGTATATGTGGTGATTTCTAATAAACATATTAAAGATGCATAGTTTGGTCCATGCCTCAGTTCAGGTACAAAAAGACAATAGAGGAGTCAGAAAGGCATGCATGGTGAAGGACAATAACTCTGTCATGCTTTGTCCATCCATGGTCAGAACAAGTACAACAGTCCCCCTTTATCTGACAGGCATATGTGCCAAGACCCCCCAAAACCACAGATATGAACCCTACATTTTTTCTAAATATGCATACATACATTTTACAGCTTCTATTTGACATATCCAAATTTTCAGCATCTACTTCTGTACTTTGGAGCCATTTATTAAGTAAAATAATGATTATTTGAACTGTGATACCAGGACAGTTGATATGATATCTATGATAACTCAGAAGGGCACATAATCTGAAACTTATGAATTGTTTATTTCTGGAATTCTTCCATGTAATATTTTTGGACCATGTTTGACTGAAACATAATTGACACCGTGGAAAGGTAAGCTGCAGATAAGGGGAGGCCACGGTATGACTAGGGACATGGTATTTCACCTGCGGAGGATCAGCTAGTGCCAGCTTTTGTGAACCAGCTCTCAGAACTTGAGCGACATTGCAAGTGAAAACCATTTTGATCAAAATTTAAGCTTAGGTCACACACTTGAAAGTGAGTCACCTGGATGATATTGTAGACTGAGAAATGCATTGGAAGTTTCTCCCAAGAAAATTGCCTTGAAAATCACATAAGGCGTGTCACCCCGGGAGACAGATATTTGTGGAAGCGCGGAAAGTACCTACACTCAACTGAACGATTGCCAAGATGATTAACGCATCACTCTGATTAGCCAAGAATTTTTATTTTTTTCCCAGAGGGGAGGATGTCTCAGAACGTCTGAGGTGGAGAGGGAGCACAGCTTTCTATTTTAACAATAAAGAATTTCAACTTGAAGAAGAGAAATGCAGCTAGGTTTTGACAGAGCCTGTTGGGAAGGAGAGGCAAACATATGCTTGTAAATGTTGGCATTACACTCAGGTGGCTTTGGTAGGTGCCTTCTGATCTTCTGATTCGCTTCATGTTGGCTGGGCTTGAGAATCAGTTTTTTCTTTATAAATCATCTCTGTTGTCATGAACATTTCATTTTTCAACATTATTTTTCTGCATTCTTTGTTTTTACATCCTGTGTCCTCAGTGGTAGCTTTAACTTGTCCCAGAAGAATACAGGGAGTGCATCAGCATCCATAGAGAAATGCTTGGTTAATTTTTAAAAACTAATTGACTGAAGATACATCTGTGAAATCAGGGATCTCAGACACTGAAGAACACATTATTTATAGCCCTTTTATTTCCAAAATCGTGAGCCTTGAATCACATTGCCTTCTGAGCCTCAATTTTCCTACTCAAAACTGGAAGTAGTAAATGGGAGATTGTAAGGAGTTATTAAATTAAATGCAAATATGTGGTATGATAAATGTTATATTACAGTTGAAAGCATTTTAAAAACTCAAAGGAATAAATACAAAATAACAGATGGATACTGGTCATTGCAATAAACAGTTTATAAACCACTAGAAAGCCGCTGGTACAAGTCATTTAACCACAATTTTCTATCCTTCATGACTCGACAAATTCCTCTCCTCTAGTAGGTTCTTCCTACATATCTGTAAGTGTCATCAGTCTTTTGCCAAGTTAGTAAGATTAATGATTAGAAAATAACTATTCAGGATTATTTTTTCCTTTACCTTAAACTTTAACCTAAATTCACAGCACAAATCTGTCACACTTCTGCCTCTAACTTGATCAGAATTACATGGTTGTACTTAAGTGCTAGTGAGACCATAAGAGTCTGGCTACATATCCACAGATCAGAGCAATCAAAAGATGAAGAGCATCAATATCAGTTCAGTAATGTTCGGATATAGCCCTATGCTTGAGCAAGGAGCACCAGTTATAAGCACAATTGAATGCTCTTAAAACATTTCAATGAACTGTGATGGGTGATGAAAAACTTCAAAAGCACTTTACACACTTAAGGAAAATATAGCAATTTCTTTTAAAGATAGTCAACTTCTTGGTAGTCATAGCAGCAGTGTTGGTGTTATTTGTTTATATTTGCACAGCACTTTATACTCTTCTGAGTGCTTTCAAAGATATTATCTCACAACTATGTTTAGCTGTACCAAGTTCATACCAATTTACAGATATTAAGCTTGAAAACTATGGTAGGAAACAACCTAAGATTCATATCGGCTTACACATGTTGACTGTCTACTGAAGATGCAACTTTCTCATTCTTTTTATCATATAATTTTCCAACCTACAAGAATGTGTCATTGTCCTCATTTATAAACAGAATAATATGAGGCTCAGGGACATGGCCAATCTCATAGGACTAGGATGGAGCTAGGATTTGAACCTGAGTCTTCTGACCTCTTGGCCAGCACGGCTGCTGGCCATCCACTTGTCCTGGGTCACTCTGTGAGACGGACGCTGGCTGTGAGGGGAAGAGGTGGAAAGCAACCAGCTAAAGGACAGCAAGCAGCGCTGAGTTGAAGAGAGGGTCACACTACAATATCCAGGGGGTGCTGCATTTCATTGTGTAAAAGTGAATCAATACTTAACAGATTGTCCTGTGGATTCCAATCGTTCCCGGCTTCACATGCTGACTGTAACAGCTGCATTCTCTCCATGAAAACAGGTCAGATGGAGGCAACCAGTTGACTGAAAAGGTGGGAGAAAATAAGTATTTGAAAAAAGTCTCTGGAAACCAACTATTTTAAATTTCACCTCTGTAATTCCAAAGTCCAGAGTAACTATTTTTGGAATTAAGCATAAAAATAATATCCAAGGAATTTTACACAACCTTAGGATACTACTTTCTGCAAACCAGTAATACCTAATACATGTGAAATCATGTATTTTAGGAAAATTTCACATATACACCCCCCACACACTCGGTGATTAGAAATTAAGACCTTGACAAGCCAAAACCGGTTTGGCTCGGTGGATAGAGCGTTGGCCTGTGGACTGAAAGGTCCCAGGTTCGATTCCGGTCAAGGGCATGTACCTGGGTTACGGGCATATCCCCAGTAGGAGATGTGCAGGAGGCAGCTGATCAATGTTTCTCTCTCATCGATGTTTCTAACTCTCTATCTCTTTCCTTTCCTCTCTGTAAAAAATCAATAAAATATATTAAAAAAAAAAAAGACCTTGACAAGGTGGTGAGTCATGACAAAGGGGCGGGGGGTGCATGAGGCAGGTACAGTGTGAACTGGAAGGGAGCAGAGTCCAGAGCTACGTGGATCCTCCCAATAGGAGGAGGTGTTAAACCATCCCAGGGCACTGAATACCACCAGCACAGCTGTTTTACTTCCTGATCTCTGTTGAAAACTAATAGACATAGTCTCTTCACACACTTTAGCAGTCCAGACATGCTGAGCTGGGAATTTTTTGTAAGAATGAATCTTCGGTATAATAATGAGACATAAAGTTTGTAATAATTTAGATATATGTGATAAAAATGTCTTGAATGTACTCAAATTTTTAAATCATGATAACTGACATCATATTGAGAACAATGGTATATGTATAACAATGGTGTGTTCAGACTACACCCCACTCTGTCACTGAGAGTTAGTTATTTTTGTGGTAGTATAGAGAGAGAGAGAGAGAGAGAGAGAGAGAGAGAGAGAGAGAGACTTAGCATGGAAGAGTACCTAGAAATTTACTAGTTTAAGTGCTTTCTAAAGTTTTATTTTTCATAATCAATTACTTGCATAGATGTTTTAAGGAGGATTTCATGATCACATCTCCTGGGGAAAATATGAAATTTCATAGTTCTCCTTAGAAATTCACATTATACATTGGTAAATTAAAGATTCTGAGAAATTTTACAATAAAGGTAGCTGGTTAATTCTGTTTGATCTGATTTCCCCCCAAAATTTATACTGATTGACCCTAACTTGGGTATTACGAATAGACTCATGCTCCCCAAATCACTCTTAGGAAGAAAAATGACTATCTCAAACCTTTATTCTCCACAGGGATAATATAGCAGCACTAACCATGCATATTGGTGAATGTGTGTTTTGGGTCCTGTTGGTCCTAAGCCACACTTAAGAAAGTTCCACAGGACCAGCCCCTTTAATGCTAAAGGATGTCATTGTTAATTTCTTATCAAGAGATTCATAAGTTCCTGAACTGAGGCAATTGGTCTAGCTGGGATGCTCTCCAAATAATAACTAATTGTTCTGGTGAAAAATACACATGTCTCACACCGCGTCATCATAGGACCTTCTTTTTTACCCTGAATATCAGATTTCTGTTTAGGCCCCCAATAGCTTTTTAATCAGTTCACATACTGTCATTAATCAGGGAAGCATATTTATCGTAATACCAACTAAGTTGCCCTTTGAAAACTGTTTTAAAATTCCGATGATAGAGTTGTCCCTATGGAAAATAATATAATAATTAATAAATAGCAGTGCAAGAATAAACTGTTTTTCTTACACTATAAACCTACTTTTGCTCTACCCTGTATGGTATGTGACACTAAATGAAGCCCAAGACTTTATTTATACAAGTTTCTACTGAAAAAGAACCCTCTTTCGTACCTTTGCGTAGTAGAGTTTTCTCATATAATGTGGCATTGAAAAAATATCCCTGTGTAATTTCAACTTCTATCTTTTGATCGTTCCTTCCAGACTCTGTGCTTCTGAGAATATTTTTGAACCTGAGGAAGTGTGTCATCCGTCACATTAGCTATTTCTCTCAGATTTCTCTCATGTCACCCTCAGCTCCAGATATCCTTATTTCAAAGAAATGAAAATGAACTTGCATAACCAGGACTGTCATAATGCAAACTCTTTGAAATAAGAATATTTGACCACCTCCAGTCTGTTGGCAGCTCTCTCATCTTCCAAGGTTTTCCAAATGTTACTTCATAATTATTCTCAGTGATATTTACCACTTAACTTGTTCATTCATAAAGGATCATTCATCCAAATATTTTTTAAATATTGGTATTTGAGTTTCGAGCCAACTCATGATTCACCTATATAGTTGTTTAAAGCCTTCTTTATAACAGAACACGCTCAGGGTATTACATCAAGAAGACAGCTGAGGCTGGCTGTCACGGCTCAGTGGTTGAGTGTTGCCCTATGAACAAGGTCATGATTCGATTCCTGGTCAGGGCACATGCCCAGGTTTTGGGCTTGATCCCCAGTGTAGGGTGTGCAGGAGGCAGCTGATCAATGATTCTCTCTCATCATTGGTGTTTCTGTCTCTCTCTCCCTTCTGCTCTGAAATTATATATATATATATTTAAAGAAAGCAGCTTGAATACATGCCTCTATCTTGCAGCCATCCCACCCAAACCACTGAGTGATAGAAATAATACAAAATAAGAATAAATTGCTAATAGTGCTCATGAATTTGTAGGGGTGGCAGTCATTGGACAGAAAACCCTGAAAATCTAATGCATATAGAATTGGGTTGTGGGAGCAACAATATTGGGGGGAACCATAATTCACATGTAAGAGAAAACCATGGTAAAGAGAAAGGCAGATCTGTGGTATTTGAATTTCATAATCATTGAAAACATAACAGGCCCACCTGCCCAGTGGTTCTCAAACCTCTCTGTGCATACAAATAGCCTGTGGAACTTGTTCAGATGCAGTCTATAAGAAGGTCTGGGTGGTGACCAGCTGTGTGAATTCCATGTCAATTGCTGCTGATGCTGCTGGCTCTTGGACCTTGCTTCTGGCCAGAGGCTCTTGGGGGTACTGCCTAGCAATCTGCTTTTAACCGCCCTCCAGGGGATTCGGATACAAGCTCAAATGGGAGGCCTACTTGTAGTTAAGTGAACAACTGCATTTAGTTCAGCTGGCCTAATCTGTGCTCCCCCACTGCCAACACTCCCTTTCCCTCTGCTGTTCCACGCTGCAGGCTCCCCAAGGGTTCTCTCCTCAAGATTAAAACCTCACAGCCCAGCTGTCCTGGCTCCGTGGTTGAGTGTGGACCTATGAACCAGGAGATCATGGTCCATCCCCAGTGTGAGGTGCGCAGCCGATCAGTGGTTTTCTCACTCACTCTTCCTTCCTTTTACTTTCCCCTTTTCTGTTTCCATATATCTCTATATTGCTATTGGCAGTTGTCTCTCAGAACCCCCTACATTCAGGCAGCCTAGAACCAGGCTTTATAAGGAGGTGATATTGGAGATAAGCAGATTCAGTCCTCAAATCAGTGGAAGTGTCCAATCAGCTCATGAATTGGTGTCCACATCCTCCCTTCTCCCTGGGCCTTTCATTTACTTAGAGCGGTACTAGCCCAAGCAGGCAGCCACCGGCCATTGCGGCTCTCCCTTTTCTGGTCTTCAGACCAGAGCTGCTTTTAGATTTTTTTCTTTTTGTATTTTAACCATTAAAAATGATTATCTGAAGCAGAAGAATTTCTGATGCAAGAACTTTGTGCATATTGGCCTAGAAGTAGTCCATTCATTTTTACTGTATGTTTATATTCCATGATATTTTGAACGCTATATGTGTGTTTATACATATCCACATTAGGCTACTTTTGGCTGCTTCCAATTTTACAATTAAAATAAATGCTGTCATTGGCATTCCTTTTTAAAAATGTATCTTTATTATTTATCGAAGTATTACAGATGCCCCCTTCTTTCCCCATTGACCCCCTCCACCCACACCCGTCCCCCACCCCAAGCATTCACCACACTATTGTCTGTGTCCAAGGGTTATGCATATATGCATATAAGTTCTTTGGTTAATCTCTTCCTACACACACACACACACACACACACACACACACACACAACCCCTGCGTCTGTATACATGGGTTATGCATATATGCATACAAGGTCTTTCGTTGATTACCTCCCACCCACTTACCCTTCCCTCCCTTCCCTCTGAGATTCTGCACCCTTCCATGCTTCTATGTCTCTGGATTCACTCTATTCATTAGTTTATTTTGTTTCTTAGCTTCCACATATGAGTGTGATCATGTGATACTTGTCTTTCTCTGACTGGCTTATTTCACTTAGCATAATATTCTCCAGGTCCCTCCATGCTATTTCAACGGGTAAGAGGTCCTTCTTTTATACAGCTGCATAGTATTCCATTGTGTAAATCCACTCTTCTACTGATGGGTACTTGGACTGTTTCCAGATCTTAGCTATTGTAAATAGCACTGCTGTGAACATAAGACAATTATTTCTGATTGGTGTTTCTGGCTTCTTAGGATATATTCCTAGGAATGGGATTACTGAGTCAAATGGCAATACCATTTTTAATTTTTTGTACATACCTTCTGCACAAGTAAAATTCTCTTCTGGGCTCATAGCAAGCACAAAATAAAACTGCTGGGTGATAGGAGTCATGCACAATTAATATTATTTTGTATTGTGCTGCAGAATTGTTGCACCAATTTACGCATCATTCTCCACAGTTCATCAAGATTTGGAATTTATTTTTGTACCTCTGTTGGGTGTAAATGCCATCTTATTTTAATTTTAATTTCTCCAATTATTATAAAATACATCTTATTATTCTTTATTTTATTATTGATTTTGTGGGGGTTGAAACATTTGGGTTTCTTCATTTGTTGTTTCATATTAAAGTTCTTTTAAAGTATTTCTGTTTTTTTCTTTATTACTGATTTTTGTCATGCATACTGTCTGACTTTTTAAAATTTGCTTTGTTGATGTTTAATTATTCAGAAGTGTCTTGTTTTATATTAAGAAATCAAATTTATTTGTTTTTAATTATGATGATTTTTATTGTGTCTCTGAGTCAATAAATTATTTCCTAGTCCTAGATATCTTTCTGTGGTATTTTCTTCAACATATTTAAATATTTCTTGTTTACATATAAATATGTACCACATCTGGGTTTATCTGTGTGTGTGTGTGTGTGTCTGTGTGTGTGTGATGAGCTCATAATTTAATTTTTTATACATATGATCCATCAGAGGCTCTACAACCCTTTGTGTATAGTATTTCCTCTCCCATCTGACTTCTAATGTACCTATGTATCATGCTAATGTCCAAGTATATGTAGCTATTTTTCTATTCTCTCCAATTTTTACCATTGTCTGTTCATCACATGACAAATTTCACACTGTCTTTGCTACCACTCTTTATATCTTGTGAGGCAAACTCTCTTCACCTTGCATGTCTGCCTCTTAATTCTTGCCTCAAAAACAGTAGTCATTTTAACTCTTATATTTACTTTATTGATTTGTGTGTGTGTGTGTGTGTGAGAGAGAGAGAGAGAGAGAGAGAGAGAGAGAGCTGTTGTTTTCCACTTAATTTATGCATTCACTGGTTCATTCTTGTATGTGCCCTGACCGGGTATCTAACTGATAACCTTGGCGTATCAGGATAATACTCTAACCAATTGAGCAGCCTGGCTAGGGCTCAAGAGATACATTTTCCCCCCAGAAAATGTGAGTGATGTGAGTGTATGTGTCTCTGACAGTGAACTCTCTACACTGAGATGGCCACTGGGAGCAGCAGTGGAAGCAGCTCTACTGTAGGGACAAAGAGGAGCATGTATAGGAGAAACACACCTCATGCTTCTGTATTATTTTTCTTTGCATTTGTTTTTATGATTACTAAAAAGCCAAGAATTATTATTTCTCCCGATTTTCATCAGATATTTGCCTCATATAAAGATGTGTTTCACTGTTTAATTATGATTAGTCTTGATTCTCCTTGATTGAAAGATCAGGTTTTCATACAAGATAATTTTGCCAGCTGTAAACAGGATTAGTGTCTACTGCTGATAGTCTCACAGGAAGGACATTGTGGTATAACAGGGAAGAGTTTTATGAGACTAAATTTTTGAGTGGGTTCAGGAAAAAGAGGTCAGATCTAGGAGTTTAAAAGACAAATGTGAATTTCAACGCTTTTCAATAGCATCCCTAACAAGTTGCCATTACACCTCTGCTTGAGGGTTATAGTGACAGAAGTGCATTACCTTCCATAGTGATACTTTGCACCTTTGCTGTTTCTAGCTGTTACTTCCATATACATAATTAAACATGGGACCCTCAGCTTCTTCAACTGATAAAATGGAATCAAAATGATAATATTTTAGGGCAGAGGCTTAAATATAATGTGTATGAAATGCATATCATGTTCTCACTGACATTCCAAATGTTCAGTTGATGTTAGTGACCATTATTAAAAAATTATATCAAATATTTGACATGAATGAGAGACAATGTCCCTGTAAGATTAGGATGTAAACACTCAAAGTAAACTTAAGATTGTTTCGGCATAAATGCAACTCCATAGATATAAAACTAGAACCCGGTTCATTGACAGAACAATGATATAGAAAAAACCTGCAAGAAGACCTTAACATGAATAGGTGAATAGAGAACATGGCAAATATTTTAGTGTTAAGATATATTTGTAAATAAAGATAATATAGAGCATGCACACACATCATATCATATTGAGATATTCACATCTGTTGAGGCAGACAGTAATCAGAGAGAGAGAAATGCCACCTACAGCCTTCTGTGCAAAAGCCCTGGTACTGAGTCTCAGAACACACACATGTTTAGATGATTGTTCACCCAGTAGAAGACACAAAGTGCTTTGCTGATAATAACTAAAATTTAAGTCAGCTTCAGTGACACCCGATAAAATGAACTATTCTTTACCCAAAGGAAAATGAAACTCTCATTCATTTCAGGTCAGACGCTTAACAATTATTGAAAAAATTCATTAAGATCAAATTACCGACCTAGAGACTCCAACAGTCTACAGCTATTCCAAATCTAATAACATCAGGGGATGCAAATTAAGGTGGGAACTGATTACTGCTGATTGAAAAGATATTTATATGTCATTTAAAGAATTCATAAAAAGCTCCGCAGACATGGCTTAATGGTTGAGCATCGACCTATGAAGCAGGAGGTCACAGTTCCATTCCTGATCAGGGCACATGCCTGGGTTGCGGGCTCTATCCCCTGTGTGAGGTGTACAGGAGGCAGCCAATCAATGACTCATTCTCATCATTGATGCTTCTATCTCTCTCTTCCTCTCCCTTCCTCTCTGAAATCAATAAAAATATATTTTCAAAAAAGAATTCATAGAAAAAACTAGTGGAACAAACTGCACAATAACATTCTGTAACAGAGGATACAAATTCTTTGTTCACTAGAACAAAGATTACAATAGATTATCATGATTATGAAATATTAATGCAAATATGTTTAAGAATGATTTTTATTGAGAAAAATGTTCTCTATTTGATGAATAAAATAAATGTATTTCTATGGAATCACATTTTTAAATTAGTAATAGTATTTTACTAGTTTTTTCATTCATTAAGGTGGACTAAACACCAAGTCCTTTAAAAATTTTCACTGAGAAACCAAACATTAGAATTGTGGTAATGAAAAATCAGTATATTGATAGGTAAATAGAGATATAAATACTTTGTATATAGTTGACCTTAAAATGTAAATGTGTAGTGAAATTAAGTAAGTTTGACATCTAAAAACATTTTGGTCCATCTGAGATGTGATCCTAAACCATGAGCTTCTATTATGTAAATAACCTCATACTGAACAGTGATCATGGCATTTAAAGCTAGAATATACTATGTGTTAACTTAAAAATAAAAAAGGCAAACAAGCATCATTGGAAATAAATAAAAATAGCTTTTTGAGAATCATTAATTCAGGCAGAAGCCCAAATAATATTTTGATTAGAAGACAAAGGCAAAGTGTATTAATGAGAAAGTGAAGGGGGACAATTGCATCGATTGAAGGAAGGCATTCTATTGGTGCAGATAACATAACATAGTGATGCTACTTCTGAGCAATGCTTTTAATTTTCAGTCCAGTCGTCATTAGTTCAGAAGTCAGAATAACTGATCACTCTCTATCTTGGCAAACAGTTCTTTGAGGCATAATATTGTTTACAACTAGTGCAAAGGTTATTTTGCCCTGTTTTACTATCCCAAAGATTTGAGGTATAAGACATGTTCTTCTGGCAGGGAGGCTCCATTTTAAAATCTGTACATTTATATTATTATTTACATTTTCCCCTTTTAGTCTAGATCTTTCTTTGAAAGCTTGCTGATCAGATCTCAGAAAGCAGCACGGGTTCACTGTTAAAAGCATCATTGGTTCTTCATTGTCAGGTGGCTCATTTTGGATGAAATGTTATGGTTCAAAAAGCCCTGGGCACAAATCATAGCTTCAAGCCTTACTAGCTTTGTGACTTGATCAAATTGCTTAATCATTCCAAACTTCTATTTTTTTTTAACCTTTGAAACCACAAATAAAACAATGCTGACTTAGCAGTACTGGCAATGATGTAAGTGTCTAGCACAGAATCTGGAAAATTATAGGTTCTTGATAAGTATGACTTCTCCCTTTTAAATAATGTAGATTGCTTCTAGGAGTCCCAGTCACTTCATATTTACTTCTGACAAACGATATTTTTTAAAGTGCTAATTATAAAACAGACTAATTATGTTGTAGCCTTGGGAAGTTTTAGAGTAGGTCATTAAAGTTGTAATTGTGGTGCAACTTTTTTTAGAGAGAGGTCTGGTAATAAATCCCCAGAAACTTTTGTATAATGTAGCTATTTTACTTGAAGCCAAGGAACAGAATGAGAAAACTAGCGTTTTTCATCTTCAAAAGAGTGTATGAGCTTTAAGTAATTAGTAGGGACAGTTCGCTTTTATGCACGAGGCCAGGGCGATGATCTCTGTTGGCAAAGGAGGAAATGAGTGCCCAGAGGGATACATCACTTACTCTCAGGTGCTGTGAGCAGGGTGCGAGGTGTTTGTGCTTGTACATGTGCAAGTGCAGTTATGTGTGTGTGAGTGTTTGTGGTAGAGGTGGGTTTGACCTGGAAGGAGTAATGGAGAATCTTAATGAAGACTTAGGAAAAGGCTTACTATTGTAATCTGTATAAGTTTGTTAAGACCTCTAATATCTAGGAAGATTGGGGAAAAGGGACTGTGCTGCTGGTGTTATAAAAACAGGCAGGAGTGTTTGTTATATAGATACAGATATAGAGATAAAACTTACTGTGTGCTCTACGGAGTGTATGGCATGACCAACCCTGCTGATTCTAACCTCTTTGTTCTTAGGTCTATGCCTGCCTTTCTTGGGTTCTGGTCTCTGCCTCAGGAAACCACATTTCCCAGGCTCTCATGACCTTCTCAGTAATGCTGTCCACTAGGAAGCATTGACTTGGAAAACAGGACTCCGTTTCGTGTGTGTGTGTGTGTGTGTGTGTGTGTGTGTGTGTGTGTGTACGCACGCGCTTTGCTCTTTCTGATTTCTCTGCAGCTTGGTTTACTTCTAGCAACAACTAGGCTCATTTAGGGTTCCTATTTCTGTCTTGAGAGACCCACTGGTTTACCCTGGTTTTCTTGACTCAGACTTCTCCTTTCATCCTGTCAGCCTCAAAGTGAGTGTGAGTTCACGCTCTTGCTAATTCCTATGTTAGTTTATTAATTTTGTCTAGCTTCTTGTTTTTGCTTTGCCTTTGCAATCAATTGCCTACTAAGTTTCCTCATTTTGAATATCTAATGAGGTTTCTGTTTTCAGATATGCCACCTCTTTCTTTGGCAGTACTGTATATTAATTTTGAGAAAGGCATGTGAATTGAGGTGCTTAGAATGTGACAACATGCTATCTATAGTAATAAAGGGTAATGTGCTAATTAGACCGGACATCATTCCAGATGTTCTTCCGGATGAAGCCAGAGTGAAGCCTGGGTCTTGGGTGTCAGAGGGAAGCTGGTGCCAGCAGCTGGGGGAAGGAAGGCCTACTTTTGCACGAATTTTGTGCATTGGGCCTCTAGTTAAATATAAAGACATACTAAGGATCATTGTATTTTTATTAATTTTTAGATTAATTCAATTATGCCATTATATAACTGTGAGCAAATAATTTAACTCTTATTTTCACTTTTATCTTTATCTGTATGTTAAGTATAAAATGATAGGCTCCCTATTCTTCAAAAGATAGTTAATAATGAAATGAAGCACTTAAAAATATGCATTATACTATTGAAACAGTCTAGAAAAACACAGGGCAGAGAAATAAATATGATCTCCAGTGTCAGTTTAACTTGAAATCAAATCTAAGTTCTAACACAGGCTTATCATGTGCCCTGAGACACAGAAGGAGGACCTCGAGGGGATTAGGTTTCTCTTCATTTATTACACAAGATGTAGAGGTACTTTCTGATAACATTTTCTCATTGATTTGTCACAGCTAAAAAACACATAGGAATATTAAATATATCGCCCATAACTTGATTAACTGAATCAATCTCTCTGTCTCTTTTTTTCTTTTACAAAATAATCATCATGTTTTATTGATTTCAAGTCACTGTTCACCTCTGTATTTCCATTTCAGCTTGCCAAACATTCCAGTTAAATAACATTATTTTTCATTCTAATTTGAATTTACTGTCTATGGATATCCACTTAATTTTTGTCAGCTTGTACCAGCATGCATTTTCCATCATTTTAATTAAAGGTCAAAAGTCATATTCATATCTCCAGTCAAGATGGTGGCATGGGTAAATATGGTAGTCAAATCTCACAATCACATCGAAATTACAACTAATGAACAACCATTATTCAGAACCTCCTGAAATCTAGCTGAAAAGAAGTTATACAATTAAGGATTTAAAGAAGCCACATAGAGACTGGTAGGAGTGGAGGGAGATACAGAATAGTTTGGTCTCACACTCATGTCTGGCAATTAATATTCAGAAGGCATATCTCGGATGCAGAAGTGCCCCCCTGAGGAGCCAGGGTCCCAGGCCCACACATACCTTCCAGCCCAGAGTTCCAGAGCCAGGAAGTAAAGTCCCCATAACTTCTGGCTGTAAATACCAATGGGGATTGTGTCTGAGTGAGATGGAGGGCTGCGGGAGTCCCAGGAAATTTCTCTTAAAGATCCTGCACACAGACTTACTCAAGCTCAGTCCCTCCCAGTGAAGCTAATAGCAATCAAGACTCAACTACAATAGATAGTACACACAGCCCATATAGGGGCACACTTGGAGGGCCCAGTTCAAGTGACTGGGGAGGCTGCACCACTGATCCCTATAGGACACCTACTACACAAGCCCACTCTACTAAGTCCAGGAGATGTAGCAGCTCTACCTAATACATATAAATAAATGTAGGGAAGCTGCTAAAATGTGGAAATAAAGAAGTAGGTCTCACATGAAAGAACAGGAGAAATAGCCAGAATAATAACTAAATAAAATAGAGGCAAACAAACAACCTGACACAGAGTTCAAAACTAT
>NW_006284838.1:430186-439000 GCF_000327345.1 Myotis davidii | reverse complement strand
AGTCACCATGAGTAAACAAATGCACATGGCTGGTACATGGTTTAGATCATGCTTTGAAGCTTCTGCAGAAAGTCACGCCATGTGACAACAGAACCAATTAATGTGTGGCATGATCATTCACCAGATATTGTTCATGAGTGGTGACTATTAGATTCAATTATGTAGACTATAGTGATAGTTATGTAATATTTAGTTATGTAGGTGAAATTATACAAGATTGTTGTTCCCAACATATAGCCTATTCACTAAAATTACTTAAAAATAACATAAAATTAATAACTCAAAATAATTTAATTATAAGCAAATTGTGGTTAAAAACATTTTAAAATTAACAAGGTATTAATTTTCACATATGACATATGCACCAGAAATTTTGTCCATTGAATCTAAAGTCCACTAAATCATGGTCCACAAAATTGAGGATTTACCATACAGGGAGTCAACAGCTGAGAATCAAATCAGTGATTTGGAATAAAAGGAAGCATAAAAAACACAATCAGAATAGCAAAGAGAATTTTACAAAATGAGGAAAGTGTAAGGAGCCTCTGGGACAACTGCAAGCATACCAACATTCACATTTGGGGGGTATCAAAAGAAGAGAGAGAACAAGGAATTGAAAAATAATAATGACGGAAAACTTCCTTAATGTGGTGAAGGAAATAGACATATAAGTCCAAGAAGGGCAGAGAGTCTCAAACAAGATGAACTCAAAGAGGCCTTCACCAAGATACCTCAAAAAAATGCAAATGGTTAAAGACAAAGAGATGGTTAGTTACCTGCTAAGGAGCTCCCATAAGACTGTCAGCTAATTTCTATACAGAAACTTTGCAGGCCAGCAGAGAGCAGCAAGAAATATTCAAAATGATGAAAAACAAGGACATACAACCAAGATTACCCAACAAAGCTATCATTTAATCAAAGGACAGATAAAGAGCTTCCTAGACAAGAAAAAGCTAAAGGAGTTCATCACCATCAAATCAGTATTAATAAAATGTTAAAGTGTCTTCTTTAAGAAGAAAAGAAGAAAAAAAGATTAAAAATGTGAACAATAAAATGGCAATAAATACATATCTATCAACAATTGAATCTAAAACAAAATAAACAAGCAAACTCATACAGAACATTTTGATGGTGTCCAGATGGAAAGGGGGTTGAAGAGATAGGTGAAAAAGGTAATGGGATTAAGAACTACAAATTGGTTGTTACAGAAAAGTCATGGGGATATAAAATACCACATAGGGAATAATCCTATATAATAAAAGGCTAGTATGCAAATAGACCGATTAGCAGAACAATAGAACAACTGGTCACTACGACCTGCGCTGACCACCAGGGGGTGCACGCAGAACATGATGGGCGTTGGCCATAGCAGGATGGTGGAGCAGGTGAAGGCAGTGGTGAAGGGAGTGGGGCTGCTGGCAGAGTGGGGACCAGGGGCCACGGTGGGAGGGGCCAGGCAGGGGTATGGAGGATGGGCCGAGACCTGCCCCTGTGGCAACCACAGCCTCATGGCCCACAGTTCCTTTCAAGGTGCCCAAATTCATGCACTAGGCTCCTAGTATTGTAATAACTATGTATGGTGTCACATGGGCATGAGATTTAATGATCACTAAGCTATATAATATCTAATCACTGCAGTGTACACATGAAACTAATATAAGTTAACTGTAAATGAATGATCAAAATACATTTTATTTTATTCTTTTATTTTTTTAAATATATTTTATTGATTGTTTTACAGAGATGAAGGGAGAGGGATAGTTAGAAACATCGATGAGAGAGAAACATCGATCAGCCGCCTCCTGCACATCTCCTACTGGGGATGTGCCCGCAACCCAGGTACATGCCCTTGACCAGAATCGAACACAGGACCTTTCAGTCCGCAGGCCGACACTCTATCCACTGAGCCAAACCGGTTTTGGCCAAAATACATTATAGAAAACCATAACCATATCACTATTAGAAAGAATATCCTCTCATATGCCTTTACTAGCTCACCCATTCTTTTTTTTAAAATATATTTTATTGATTGTTTTACAGAGATGAAGGGAGAGGGATAGTTAGAAACATCGATGAGAGAGAAACATTGATCAGCTGCCTCCTGCACACCTCCTACTGGGGATGTGCCTGCAACCAAGGTACATGCCCTTGACCGGAATTGAACCTGGGACCCTTCAGTCCGCAGACCAATGCTCTACCCACTGAGCCAAACCAGTTAGGGCATAGCTCACCCATTCTTACCTGTGCTCTGGCATGATACTCCCAGTTCTCATATGACATTATAGTTTAGAATTTATTTCATTATTTAGTCTTACCTAAGCTAATAATATTGATATCACCACCTTTTTTTGACCTTGCTTGGTTACTAGAATTCTAGTCACTTGACTCATGCTGATTAATCTCCAATGATACACATGCTTTCACTGGAAAGACTCAGAAAATGTTGGCATGAAGGATGGCAGCTGGACTTAGAAATGTCTTTTCTGTTTAAGAGAAAATGTGAGATAGCAAAAAAAGCACTGAATTTAGAAACAGAATCCAAGGATTTAATCCTTATTTACCCTTTATGCCCTTTGATGGCTTTGGCATTTCCCCCACCTTTGTTTTATAATACTATCTTCTGTGAAATGAGGTGGCTTGAATGTCCTTCATGATTTCTTCTACCTCCATTATTCTATATTTGGTTCTACTATCATACTTACATCTGGTTTCATTTGGCTGTCATCTATAAATATATAATTAAGGCTTTACTTTTAGAGCAGTTTTAGGTTAACAGAAAAATTGAGGAGAAAATACAGAGTTATCCTATATACTCCCTTTCCTGACAGGACCACAGCCTCCCTATGAACAACATTGTCACACATTTGTTGTAACTGATGAATCTACACTGACACCTCATAATCATCCATAGTGCATAGTTAACATTAGGATTCACTCTCGGTGTTGTACATTCTGTGGGTTTGGACAAACATATAATGATGTATGTCCATCATTATGGAATCATGCAGAGTACTTTCAGACCCTAAAAATTCTCTGTGCTCTGACTATTCATCTCACCCCGAATCCTTGGCAAACACTGATCTTTTTTTGTGTGTCCATAGTCTTTGCCTTTTACATAGTGTCATACAGTTAGAATCATACAGTATGAAGCATTTTTAGATTGAATGCTTTTACTTAGTAGTATGCACTTAAATTTTCTCCATGTCTTTCTTATGGCTTGCTAGCTCATTTCTTTCTAGCCTTGAATAATATCCCATTGTCTGGATGTACCACAGTTTAGTTATCCATTCACCTACTGGAGGACTTCTTGGTTCCTTCTGTTGTAATGTACCCCACGTATCACAGAAGGATGCCTCAAGAAGTCAAATTAAGGAGTCACATTTATTTCGAAGCCGGGACGATGAGGGGGCAATGTTCTCCAAATCTCGTAGTGGTTAAACAGCCGCAACGCCAGATTTATGTAGGCAAAAATCACAAAGGTATTGATTACATCTTGGGGTTTGAAATGAGGAACCTGGTTTGCAAAAAAAAAGAGCAGTTTGTTACAGAAACTAGATTGAGCCGATTAGTTATCTACAAAGATTAATTATAGTTTCGGGTCTTGGGACCACCGAGTTGACAGAAACACATTATCTGGAGCCACTGAGGCAATTTAGAATAGTTGTACAGTCCTGGTCTCCAGGTACAGAGGAATGTGTTTTCTAAAACCAGTATGACCACAACCAATGGGGTATTCAAATTACAATCAATAGGGTATTCAATCAAATGGGATGATTTATATAATTCAGAAAATCAAAATAACTTTTCTATTATTTTAGCAAGCAAATAATGACAGAAGCCAAGTCAGCAGGGCTAAAATATTAAACATTTACCCAAACGTGGTTGCTACCATGCGTCACTTCCAAGTGAATAAAGTTGCTCTAAACATTCTTATGCAGGATATTGTATGAACATGAGTTTTCAACCCCTTCAGCTAAATAGCAAGGAGCATGATTGCTGTATGGCGTAATAAGGCTGTTTAGTTTTGTAAAATACTGCCAAACTGTCTTCCAAAGTGTCTGCACCATTTTGCACTTCCACCACCATGAATGAGAGTTCCTGGTGGCCCCCATTCTCACCAGCATTCCTTGTTGTCATTGTCCTGGATTTTGGTCCTTCTGATGGGTGTGTAGTGGTATCTCATTGTTGTTTTAATTTGCATTTTCTTAATGACAAGCAATGCAGAGCATCTTTTTTAAAAAAAAATATATTTTATTGATTTTTTACAGAGAGAAAGGGAGAGAGATAGAGAGTTAGAAACATCGATGAGAGAGAAACATCGATCAGCCGCCTCCTGCACACCTCCCACTCGGGATGTGCCCGCAACCCAGGTACATGCCCTTGACCGGAATCGAACCTGGGACCTTTCAGTCCGCAGGCCGACGCTCTAGCCACTGAGCCAAACCGGTTTCGGCCAGAGCATCTTTTCATATGCTTATTTCTCATCCGTATATCTTCTTTGGTGAAGTGTCTGTCAGGTCTTGGGCCCACTTTTTAATTGTGTGGTTAGTTTTATTATTCTTGATTATTAAGTGTTCTTTGCATATTTTGGATAACAGTCTATTATCAAATAATATCTTTACAAATATTTTCTCCCAGTTTGTTGCTTGCTTACTCATTTTTTATTCACATTGTCTTTCATGATAAATGTTTTTTTTTGTGTGTGTGTGTCTAAGATATACTACAGTATGGGGGAATTCCTATTATTAAAAATCAAATGAAGATGTGATTGTATAACTAAGTCATAAATAGTCAATGAAGTGAAGAACTTGAATCAGTTTTAAAATTAAATAATTTGCTGTACTTAAATTGCTTATTGCCTAAGTGTGATTTAAAAAATAATAAATTGAAAATACAAATGTGCTTATTTTTTTTTAAATATATTTTTTATTGATTAAGAAATTACATATGTGTCCTTGTCCCCACGTTACCCTCTACCCCCCCCCCGCTCTTGCCCTCCCCCCCATTGTCCGTGTCCATTGGTTAGGCCTATATGCCTGCATGTAAGTCCTTTGGTTGATCTTCCCCCCTTACCCCCACCCTCCCCTACCCTCCCTCCAAATACAAATGTGCTTATAATGAAAAGCCACCAGCCTTGGTCTTATCTTTCTACACAAACTCCCCAACCCCCCAACTCTCTCAACTTGCACTCCCTCCCCGTTCATGCAGGCAAGCCTATTAAATGATTTTCCTTTGACATTTTCCTGGTTGTTAACTTTATATCTCTAAATAACACATTAAGCCTCTATTTCTTGATTTATCTACCAGCTATGGTGCATTGACTTTCTATGATTATGGGAATTTAAATCACTTACACCCCACCCCACCACTTCTTTCTCTTTCTTACCTGGTTTTACCACTACTCTCAGTTCTCAAAGTTGGTCTTAATAGCACATTCAAGGAAGAAGAAGAGTATGCTTAAAAAATGGGGCTTTGTGCGGAATTGAGGTTGATCTGGTCACATAATTCTAGTTTTCTCCTAACAGATTTTCAGCTTTAGAGGAATGATTATATTTGACGGCACACGCATTTAAACCTCCAAGCCGGTGCCACTCTTTCTTTTCAAAGCAAGACCTCACTTTCATCTCAGTCTGAATTGCATGAGGCTTTTACTATGAAATCACTTTCCATTCAGTCCAAAGTTTCCTTGTTGCTGATGAATGTCATACATAATGAAAGATAATATCCATTTATCCTCAGAAGTAAATCATTTATCTCACAAGGGAGATATATTATTGTGAATTCTGATCAAAGCTTCCCACTTCCTTAGCCATCAGAAATGCTGCACCCCGTTAGCCAACTGTACGACATCCTGGGAGAAACAAGGGAGATTATGCTGTTGAACGAGAGTTCAGCAAACTCTAGAGGTTTCTAAAATGGCTTTAAAAAAATCATGTTTAATGTAGAACCTTCTATGATCCAGGAGTGTAAACTGTAAAAGTCTTTTTTCGCTTTCTTCACTTAATTAAATCAGAAAGCTGTGAGACTCTTTGCAGCTTGCTCTGTGATGTCTGCAAACGGATTTGTGACTGACACTGTGTGGATATGTTGCTCCCTTTCTTAGAGAGACAATAATTATTACCACTTCTTTTGAAGCCTGTGGTGAGCGGTTTTATCAGTTCATTTGCTAATGAGCTCCCTGTCTCCTTTACAATGCCAATCATAAAGACGCCTTTTAAATAAGATCTATCTCCCAGATTTATTTTCCTTTTCCTGTTCCTTATCAGACTGAGTACTGCTTTGCTTCAGGGAACCACCCACACTACCCAGGCAGAGGACAGGCTGCCCTCTGTGATCTCTTGTTTGTATCCTACTCTCTCCTTTTCTCCTCTGGGGACAGTGAATTCCAGAAAGGACATCCCAGTTTTCCAGAGGAGTCTCTTCCTGTGTCTTCTCTCTTATTGTGTAGCTGCTCCACGCTGTACATCCACCTTCTCTGCTTTTCAATTCAATAGTGTGCGAGTGCCCTGATAGCAAATCACCCTGAGTAAAGTGAGATGCAGAATGAAGCAGAGAAAATGGGCTTTTTTTCTTCCTTTGCTTTTCCTTGGGCTGCTGGCCAGCATGCTCTTGTGTTCATTCAGAATTTATGCAAAGTAGTAGCTAGTGACCCAAACCGTCAAGTCACAAATCAGCACCTAACATTTACAAATGGCATTACTTCATCTCATTGCAGAATCTACCAGGTGACCGAAAAACACACAATGGGTGCTCAGAAGATTCAGGAAAAGCCCTTTATTTGCAGAGGTACTAGTACAGTGACTCAGGGGAGTCCGTTTCCAAAGCTTAAGCACTGAATGCAGAGGGTCTCTCCCATTTACCCTCTGGTTTCTTTGTCTCCCCAGATATGCACCAGGCTTCCCGACTTTTCCCGGGTTTGCAGTCCCTCTGTGGGTTGGGATGGGGGAAGTGAGATTACACCCAAAGGCTTGGCCTGGGTGGTGCCAGTGACCTCCCCTCTGGCTAAGCTGTTAAATTCTTGGTTCATGGCCCTTGTAAACTGGGAGTATTTTGGAAAACAGATTATTGCCTCTGGAAGGGGCAGTGACTTAATTATAGGCTAACAAGAATGT
Source organism: Myotis davidii (assembly GCF_000327345.1). Lineage (NCBI taxonomy): Eukaryota > Metazoa > Chordata > Mammalia > Chiroptera > Vespertilionidae > Myotis > Myotis davidii. Next base: position 431,888 of record NW_006284838.1, on the reverse strand, counting down.
GCATTAGGATACTGGTTATTGGCACAGATTCAGATTGCTAACCCCCCCCCCCCGCCCCCCTGGCCCTGCCAGGTTGTTCCCTATAATCCCCACATTCCTGAAGTAGCCTTTAAGTGCTTAGGCCATTGAAGAGCTAGCAATTGACATTCATACTGTCTCCTTCCAGACTCATTGAGTTCATGGCATCCCTCCTATGGTTGTTACAAGTACAGTTGATCTGTCATTCAACAGGTTTGAACTGCAGGGGCCCTTTAAATGCAGATTTTGTTTTCAGTAAATACACAGTCTTCCCTCCATATCTCTGGACTTTGCATCCTCAGATTCAACCAACCTGGGATCAAAAACAGAATTTTTCGATGTGGAGGGCTGCCTGTATGCATTGTGCTACACCCTTTTATGGAAAGGATTTGAGCATCCATGGATTTCGGTATCTGTGGGTGTTCTTGTTGCTAGTGTGCACAATATGCCTTTTGCAGTGACATGAGGAAAGAATTCCAAATGCCCACACGTGTACAAGTTTAAAGGAGATGGTAAGGTTTTATTGTAAATTAAGGAGAATTAATGCACTCTGAGGGACCTACAGGGTGTGCAGACTCACAGGGGTGGGCAAACTTTTCGACTCGAAGCCCACAATGGGTTCTTAAACTGGACCGGAGGGCCGGAACAAAAGCATGGATGGAGTGTTTGTGTGAACTAATATAAATTCAAAGTAAACATCATTACATAAAAGAGTACGGTCTTTTTTTTCAATAGTTTTATTCATTTCAAACGGGCCGGATCCGGCCCGCGGGCCGTAGTTTGCCCAGGGCTGAGAAGCATGGCCATGAGGCTTCTGTAAATTCTCCAAATATCTTTTTGGTTTAGGCAAAGGACAAAGAACCATTTAAATTATCCAACCCACACTTCTAACTTTTCCTGAGCTTGGACTGGGCCCTCCTCCCAGTAAATTCTATTGGGTTTTCATCCCCGCTATCAATCCAATTACCTTTCTGCCTGTTCCCAAGCGAAGTCCTTCCCCTCTACTTCATCATCCTGATCCGAGGCTGCTAAATTATCAAAGCAGGATATGGTTATGGCAAAAATATCGCACATGAACTGTAGCCCAGGTGTTCTTATTGATGATTCTTACTGAAAGGTTAAGTTGGGTGACGCGTGAGGGCAGGTTAAATAGCCATCTCAGGCGGTGATTAAAGAAAATGGAACTTATTTAAGGAAAGGCGATGGGGGGTGGAATGTCCAAAGGGAAGGCCAGCCCAGATTCAAGTGCAGGGTAAATAAACTCCACCTCTTGATGGGGAAGTGAAACATTTCTGGCTATCTTTCATCGGTCACAAGTTTGAAACCTCTGAGAGGCTAAATCTTACACAGAATTTGAATGTGCAAAGCTGATGAAGAGGGAGACATCTCTTGGTTTGAAGGGGGGACATGGGGTGAGTGTGCAGACCCTTGCCCACGCCGGTGCTCTCATGGACTTGCATGCAGCCGAGGCCTCTAGGGAAGACAATTTTTAAGACATCAGAAGAATAAAACCCAATTTCCTGTAAGGCCCTCCATGATCTGGCCTCTGCCTGCCTCTCTCATCTTGCCTAGACCCATTGTCCCAGACCACCCCATGTCTGCTCTCTGAGCTCTACCCTCCGGGCCTTCTCTCTGTTCTTCAAACACCATTCAACCACAGGGGCTTTGGATGAGAGGACACAGC
>NW_006284838.1:422106-427833 GCF_000327345.1 Myotis davidii | reverse complement strand
TCATTTCAAACGGGCCGGATCCGGCCCGCGGGCCGTAGTTTGCCCAGGGCTGAGAAGCATGGCCATGAGGCTTCTGTAAATTCTCCAAATATCTTTTTGGTTTAGGCAAAGGACAAAGAACCATTTAAATTATCCAACCCACACTTCTAACTTTTCCTGAGCTTGGACTGGGCCCTCCTCCCAGTAAATTCTATTGGGTTTTCATGCCCTCTATCAATCCAATTACCTTTCTGCTTGTTCCCAAGCGAAGTCCTTCCCCTCTACTTCATCATCCTGATCCCCATTGTGCCATCCAAAAGTTTCATTACATCATTTAGTTTCTATGCTCATGCATGGGGCAGAGCATGTCCTCCCCCACCTCCAGTACTGGCCTTTGGGGACCGGTGGTAGCCCTCTGAGAGTGTGTCAATGGGTCTGATCACCAGTAAGCTAGCTGGATGGAAATTCTGTTCTGTTAGTAGTTCCTGCTTTCTTCCCAGTTTATGAAAATTATTTCATCCCCTTTTACTTTCTTCCTTATATTAATGCTGACAGTCTTCGAACCAATCCCCTTGGATATGGAGGGGCAGCTATAGTTACGTCTTGGGGTCAGTACCCCTAACCCCCATGTTTAGGGTCAACTGGAAATATAATGTGCCCAGGCTCCTTATCCTTCAAACAAGAGGCTGCTAAATTATCAAAGCAGGATATGGTTATGGCAAAAATATCGCACATGAACTGTAGCCCAGGTGTTCTTATTGATGATTCTTACTGAAAGGTTAAGTTGGGTGACGCGTGAGGGCAGGTTAAATAGCCATCTCAGGCGGTGATTAAAGAAAATGGAATTTATTTAAGGAAAGGCGATAGGGGATGGAATGTCCAAAGGGAAGGTCTGCACAGCACCAAGCCAAGGGGACATTGGGTAGGTGATAGCAGCAAAAACATACTTGGGCAGTGAAGCAAGGAAAGGCATAAAGAAGCAACAGGAAAATCCAGGCTGGTGCTGAGAAGTCAGATAAAAGTGGGTCTTGGAGACAGGTCACGGGGTGAGCCCCGGAGGAGCTGCCACTGCCCTGGTTGCCAGTCCCATGGGGTCCCTTAGAGGTTGGGGGATAAGTGCCTGTGGGGGAAAGGCTAGGGCATGCTCCTTGGAGGAGGAGCATGCATGGATCCTTTGTCCAGTTCTTCTTCATTTCTTCATTGCAGGTGGGAATCTTACTGGAGGTCTAAGGGGAGGGTCTTCATAGACTATTCATCAGCTTCCCATGTGTGCTCTTTCAGGGTGTGATCTCCACTGATGGGATGGTGCCAGGCAAGGGGTCATTAGTCAATGTGTCTGGTCCTGATGCAGCTGCGGTGTCACTTGTCTAGTTTTGCTGCTTTTCTGGGGCTGGAACTGAAAAACAACTGAGGCCTAATGTTATCTTTACAAAGGAAAAGATCAAGGGTCCAAACCACATGACCAGCAATATAAAAAGTAAGGGGTCCAAACCACATGACCAGTGATATGATAGGGGAGGATAGGTTACCCTGGGGGCAAGGTTCTTGTTTTCCAGTTTTGCCCCTTGCTAGGCATCTGGAGCTTTCTGCCCTGGCGAGTTTCTGTACCTGGCCCATCCTCCTTGCTCTGGGGATCTAACACTTACTTCCTTAACTATTCAGATTTTTTTTTTTTACTGCCATATAGTTATGGTTGTCAGATCTAAAGAATAAAATATAGGGCATCCAGTTAAATTTGAATTTCAGGTAAATAATGAATACATTTTTAGTATAAGTATGCCCCAAATATTATACATGGACAAACTTATAAAAATGTTTACCTGAAATGCAAATGTAACTGGGTGTCCTGTATTTTATCTGGAAGCCCTCCACACAGAAGAATCTGGGCTTTGTTGTCCTGTAGAAATCAGTTTCCCAGCTGAGTAGCTGCTATGGACTGACTTACGTCTCCCTAAAAGCCATTTGTTCAAGCCTGTTGAAGCAAGAACCATCAAACCTGTAAACAAATTTTGTAAGAGTTCAGTTGAGCCAAAACTGATGACATATGCCAGGGAGCGAGGTCGCAAATGCTGGGAAGAATAACAGTGGCAGCTTCTTTTATGTGCTTGAGATTAAGAAGGGAATTTAAGGAACATGACATGAAGGTGGGGAAGCGAAGGCACAGACTGGACTACAGGACAGTTAGAAACGTTATGTGCTTTCTTGAGGGTGGTTTCTCCGGAGGGGTCTGAAAACAGGCAGTTCAAAGTTCTGTGATCCTATATGTCCAGAAGAAAATGGGCATGGCTTGCTTAATGCAAAGCTAAACTTTTACTTTAAAAGGTTAGATGCCTGGAGTGTGAGTACTCACCATGACCTGCCAAATTAGACATTTGTGATCAGATCACACTGTGAAGTCGCTTTCTGTAGAACGCCCCCACCCCCCTTTATTTGCCCATGTTGGGAAGGAACAAAATTTCCTCTGCCCTCAAGATTCTTCTTGGTGATCCTATAATCGAATATACATGAGACAGATTAACAAGAGAAAATAACCAAATTTAATGCATACATATGTATGGGAACTCTCCACACATGAGAGTCAGAGACCCCCACATGCAGGAAGCTCAGAGACAGAAAGGGGGGGAGGTGTTTAAGACATCCTGAGCTAGGGGTGAGGGAAAGCACTTTAGAGTCTTCAAAGGGTTTTTGCGGGATGCTAAGAAGAGCAGGTGTTTAGTGAATAAAAGTCGCTCTGCCATGTGAAAGGGTGAAAAGGTTACTGCTGATAATCTCTTATGGGCAAGGCCTCTACTTCAAATTCTCTTAGGCAGTTAAGTGTGGGGGACAGTAGTTTCTTTTGAGCCTGCGACTGAAGTTGCCTTTAGCTCTAAACACCCTGTGTCCTACAGAGGCACATCCTGGGGAGACTTGTTCTGTACACCCACATCCGTAAGCCTGAACCACCAAGTGATCTGGAGACAGGATCTTTAGGAATTAATTACGATTAATTGAGGTCATTTTGTTGGTGGAGAAATTAGTGGGCCTGATTTCCAGTCATCAGTGGGCATGAGGTTCTTGGGATGCCGCTGAAATAAGCATGTGCAGAAGCCTCTATGGGAGAATGAGCTGTGGTAATGGTTTTGTTCGTGTGGAGTTATATTCCTCAGGTTGTAAAGCCCCATGCCCTCCCCCCACCTTGGACGAGCCCCAAAAGAGGGGCAGCTGTGGGTTCTGCAAAGCCAAGAGGAGGGCCAGTGTCCAGTGTCCATTCCACGCTGCAGCAGGGTCCAGCTCAGCATCAGTTAATTAAAGTCCATAGTCCATTGGGTGGGTCCCAAATGGCCGTGAGCCACATGGGCACAGGGAGTGCACCCTGCAACAGGAGAGCCAGGAGCCTGGCATGCCAGTGAGAGTCAAAAGTTTAAATATTGTTCAGAAGCTTAAATATTTAGGTTTTGCTCCCTTGCAGAGACCACACCTATTCTGGCCAATTACCTGTTCCCAGGTGTGATTGACAGTCAGGTAAACACATTCCCAAGTCACTCAGACCTTACTGGGCATGCGTCAAAACTGTCTTTGTCTGGTCCCTTCTGCCATTGATCAGCAGAAAACAAGCTTGGGAAATGTTAAACTAACAAAGCTGTATAAATGGCATGCTTATATTATCTAGTTTTCCCCTTACTCCTTTCCTATTAAATAATAATCAGATTATTATACTAAGCCAACCAGTCTATCATACTTTGTTATGGCCACCAATGCACTAATTCGGTAAGTTTAGAATATTTTACCCTGACTCAGTTTTGCATTTCTTGTGAAGTTCAAACTGACAAGGTTGGTCATTACTCCTGTGTAGGTATGATTGCCAGACCTAAAGAATAAAGAGTAAATTCCACTGTCTAGTCTGGACATGGTAATCAATTGTTCTTCTTACTATAAGCAAGTAGAGGCAAGTGAAGGAATCTGATCATGGTTGTAGCCTATGCATCAGAGAAAGTCTGTGATTGGCTAGTGTCTGAATCTTTGTAGCATCTTAAGTGAAAATAACAGAGGAGTCATAGGGAGTGGATGTAAAGAACATTCAACCTTGCTCTGCTGTTGGCTGGGAAATATCAAAGGCAGCCGTGGTGTTATCAGTGGAAGCGGAATGCCCACGGGTGGAAGTGGAGGATTCTTTCTCCACTGGGTGCTGCAGGTTGGGTTCATATGATATCTTGAGAAAAAGAATGTTCTAAGACTAGCATGGGAGAATGAGTGATTTTTATTTGTGTGGAGTTATATCTGTTGGTTTCAAAAGTCCCATTTCCCTTCAGCCAGTCCTGGAAAAGGTGCAGCTGGGGGTCCAGTAGAGCTAAAAGCAAAGCCGGTCTCCAGAGTTTCTGTTCTGTGGTGGGGTGCATTCGGCAGAGAACCAGGCTAGTTCCGGTCCATCAGTGCATTGTGTGTGGAGCCCGCATGGCTGTGGCCTTGTGGGTGAGTGCAGAGCATGACAGCCCAACAAGCCAGGATTCCAGCATGAGCAGCAAGAGGGAAGGAAGGGAAGTCCTTTACTCAGGAACTTATGTATCTCAGATTGGCACACCCATCCTGGCCAATGACCTGCTCCTAGGTGTACCCGACAAGAAAGCACCCTCTCTGTGTCACCCAGACTACTGGGCATGCATCTGTTCTCTCTTTGTCCAGTCCCTTCACCCAGGATCTGTGGGGAAAAGACTTAGAGAATATTAGACTGTAGTTTCCAGGTACAAATGGCATGCCTATATCATTTGGCCTTCCCTTTGCTCCTTTCCTGTTAGTTAATTAATAACCAGGTTAATTACACTGGTATGAATGAAAATTTTTCATTAACTAGGAAAGTGGGGAAAGAGATCCTGACTGTACTCTGATTTTAAAGTTGGAACCTAAATTACCTGCCTAAATTTTCTGATTATCAGGCATACTTACAAGGAATAGGGGCAATGTGTGTGTGTACCCCACATGTACACAGAGCATGCACTAAATCAAGACTCAGTAATTCCACTCAGAAATAACCAGCTGTCAGAGGTCAGTCACAGACTTTTGTCACGCTTCTAAGTGGGAGAAGTGGAGGTCATCTTGCATCCAAACAACATGCCTTCTCTACCTATATTTAACAGGCTATCTCCCTTAAAAACTAGACTCTCACATTTTTCAGAATCAGAATTAGTAAACGTAGGATTTTCTCTGTAAATGTGAATCCTTTTGTTCTTGTTAGGGCAATTACTATTTTACTACTTCTTGTAATATTGAAATTATGAAGTCTTTGTGCAAGAGGGTCGATGGATTATTCCTTTATTTATCTTCTTAGGCTAAAAAGAGATTTTTCTTTTTACTTTTAAATCAAATCAAATCAAAGCTAAATTAGATAGAATGGCTCTGTTGGCCCACATGGCTGCTCTGGATAATACTGCTATGCACGCTAAGCTGTATAGTACCTTCAAGCCATGTGATGTGTGTTAAATTTGTTAATGAGATGGTAAAGCTGAGGCATAACTCTTGACCAAATAGGGGCTAAATGTCTATAAAAAGCAAACCATTTATTCATACTGACATGAGAACTCCCCAGCCATTGGTTCTCCAAAAGTGAATGTGCCACATAGGTGAGTAAAATGACTTGATGTGAATGAGTTGTTGACTCTCTGGTAATAAAAAAAAATGACCAAATTATGTGGGTGGCTATTGGATATGAGTCCCTGATACCCTACACATGGTTGAAAAGAACCGGTGATTGAGTAAACATGCATTTTTCATATT